>NC_057406.1:573231-912994 GCF_019320065.1 Cervus canadensis | reverse complement strand
TTAACCTTTGCCCTGCTTCATTCTGTACTCCAAAGCCAAATTTGCCTGTTACTCCACGTGTTTCTTGACTTCCTACTTTGGCATTCCAGTCCCCTATAATGAAAAGGACATCATTTTGGGGTGTTAGTTCTAAAAGGTCTTATAGGTCTTCATAGAACCATTCAACCAGCTTCTTTGGCATTACTGGTCAGGGCATAGGCTTGGATTACCATGGTATTAAATGGTTTGCCCTGGAAACAAACAGAGATCATTCTGTCATTTTTGAGATTGCATCCAAGTACTGCATTTTGGACTCTTGTTGACTGTGATGACTACTCCATTTCTTCTAAGGGATTCTTGTCCACAGTAGTAGATCTAATGGTCATCTGAGTTAAATTCACCCATTTCAGTCCATGTTAGTTTGCTGATTCCTAAAATGTCGATGTTCATTCTTGCCATCTCCTGTGTGACCAGTTCCAATTTGCCTTGATTCATGGACCTAACGTTCCAGGTTCCTATGCAATATTGCTCTTTGCAGCACTGGAGTTTACTTCTATCACCAGTCACATCTACAAATGGATGTTGTTTTTGCTTTGGCTCTCTCTTCATTCTTTCTGGAGTTATTTCTCCACTGATCTCCAGTAGCATATTGGGCACATACTGACCTGGGGAGTTCCTCTTTCAGGGTCCTATCTTTTTGCCTTTTCATATTGTTCATGGGGTTCTCAAGGCAAGAATACTGAAGTGGTTTGCCATTCCCTTCTCCAGTGGATCACATTCGGTCAGACTCTCCACCATGACCCGTCCGTCTTGGGTGGCCCCACACAGCATGGCTTAGTTTCACTGGGTTAGACAAGGCTATGGTCCTGTGATCGGATTGGCTAGTTGTCTGTGCTTGTGGTTTCCGTCTATCTGCCCTCTCTCAGTGCCTACTGTCTTACTTGGGTTTCTCTTACCTCGGACGTGGGGTATCTCTTCACGGCTGCTCCAGCAAAGCGCAGCCGCTGCTCCTGACCTTGGACGGGGCATCTCCTCACGGCCGCCCCTCCTGACCTTGGACGTGGCGTATCTCCTCACTGCCCATTGCGGCGAGCGGCCGAGAGGAGGTACCCCACATCCAAGGTCAGTAACAGAGATGATGCAGGTGAAGGTCAAACAACAACAGGGATGTACTTAATGCCCCAGAGCTGCACCTAAAGTGGTTACCATGGTAAGCCCTGTGTGTATTTTTACTATAACTAAAAACAAAGTAAATGAAGCCTTAGTAAGTCCAATCTTTCTGGAAGATTCCATGCCCAGCTGATTTTTTTTAAGTCCCTCTGGTGGTCACCCACCGAGATGAAGATGATGAAGACGTCGCCAAGTGCCAACACCATGCGTGAAACCCAGCACATCACAAAGGGAGCAAACGGCGGTTGTGTGAAATCTAGCCTCTCGGAGTGGAGGTGGGGCTCACAGCGCAGGCCCCCGGGATCCCCTGCTGGCTCGAACTCTGGGTCCTGGGAGGGCGGGGCCCCGGAGGAGATGGGTCCCCCATCTCTGCTCTTCTGAAGGTGCGTGTCATTTGTTGGCGCTCGGTTTTAGGCGGGGACCTAGTGCAGAGATCCTAGGGCACGTTGTCACCAGTTTTCCCTGTTACACATTCTTTGTGGATTGTACTCTGAAAACAACAAAAAGACACTTTGGTCCTGTTCACTGCACTTTGCCTTGAACTTCATTTTGTCTGATAATAACTTCAGTATGTTTGCCCTACTGGCTGACGATTGCCTGGGATGCATTTTATTTTTTGTGTTTCACCATCTTTTAGGTTGTCCCTTATCACCATGATAGGGATGGGATCACATCTGTACTCGATTTGAGAGTCTCTGTCTTTAAATAGAAACCATGCAGCCGGCCGCTGTACCTTGGGGCCCACGTGCCGTGGTCCAACCCTCCCTCCCACGTGTCCTATTTCCACACTCCCCGATTCTGCATTTCCTGGCCGTTGCTGGATGGAGCTTTCTCTGTTCTATTTCTCCCTCTGGAAAGTTATCTATCCAGTTTCTCATGGTTACCCTAATTTTTAAAAATAGGTTACCCAGGTTTTTAAAATAGTACATGTTCATTATAAAAACTTAAGGCAACACAAAATGAAAGGAAAGGATTAAAATTTAAAATCCTGCCTTGCAAGCACCGGTGAACACAGCACAGCTCCCGACACCTGCAAACCGTCCCCTGGAAGAAGAGTGGACAGGCAAGCGGACAGAAGTGACTGCAGAAGCAGCTTCACACAACAGACGTGAAACTTCACCAAGACTTTGACATTGTTCTCTAAACAGATTTTTTTTTTTGAGTGAAAGTGAAGAAATTGCTAAAATATGTTCTTCCTTCTCGAACTTTCCTAAAAGATCTCACCAAACCAGGGTAGGGAAAAGAAATTACAAGAATACATTAAGAGGTTGGAGTACTGGGAGATCTCATGGCTTTACTTCTAGAGCCCTGTATTTACTTCTTGGCTCTGGATTTGAGGAAATTTTCCTCTTCTTCCCACCCTACCCACGAGCATCGTGAAGAAGACCGATCACCTCCCCCGTTCCCACACGGCCGTCTCCGCCCCTGTGCCCCCAGCTCCTGTGGGAACTGCCCGGCTTGACTGCATTTTGCTGTCGTGTGCTCCTGTGTTGATCATTCCGGGTCCTTTCAGTCTTTGAATTCAACCAACATTTTCCTCCCATTATGTCTTCTTTATTGTAGTAAAAATACACGTAACGTGAAATGTGCCATCTTAGCCATTTTTCAGTTTAAGTTCAGTGGCTTTAAGTACCTTCACGCTGTTGTCCAAACCGTCACCACCATCACCTCCAAAACTCCATCCCCACCATCACCTCCAAAACTCCATCACCACCATCACCTCCAAAACTTTCTCATCCTGTCAAACTGACACTCTGTCCCCATTAAGCACTCATTCCCTATCCCCTCCCCCAGCCCAAGCCCCTGCCGTCTACCCTCCATCTCTATGAATCTGACTCCCCCTCAAAGAAGCGGGATCATATAATACTTGTCCTTTAGTGACTGGTTTATTCCACGGAGCATGATATTGTTCGGGTTCATCCGTGCTGTAGCAGGGACCCGCATTCCCTCCTGAAGGCTGGATAACGTTCCCTTGTGCGTGGGGGCCACACTGTGTTCTCCATCCACTCGCCCGTGGACGCTTGGGCCGCGCCAGCTCTGACTGTGGTCACCGTGCTGCTGAACGTGGTGGACAAATGCCTGCTAGAGCCTCTGCCTCTGCTTCTTCGGGGGACGCCCCACGGTAAAGGGTTGGGGCTTCCCTGTGGCTCAGATGGGAAAGAATCTGCCTGCATTCGCTTTGTGGGGGATGTCCCACAAGTGGAACTGCTGGGTCACATGGTAAATCCATGCGTAGTTCTTGAGGAGCCTCCGTACAGGCTTGCACGGCGGCCGGGGTGATGCAAGCCCGCAGCGGTGCACAAAGGCTCCAGTTCCCCGCACCCCACCGGCCCCCACACTGTTCTGCTTTGCGTAGCCGTCACCGTGATGGGTGTGAGGTGGGTGATCATGTGGCTTTTTCTTTTCTTTTTTCCATGTGGCTTTGATTTGCATTTCCCTAATGATCAGTGATGGCACCCCCTCCAGTATTCATGCCTGGAGAATCCCATGGCCAGAGGAGCCTGGCAGGCTACAGTCCATGGGGTCGCAAGAGTCGGACACGACTTAGCGACTAAACTACTGCTACTAATGATCATGATTTATACCTTCCTTGAAAAAATACCCATTCAAGTATTTTGCCCGTTTTTAATCAGGCATTTGTTTTCTGTTGTCGAGTTGTAAGAACGCTTTATTTATTCTGGACACGAGACCCTCGTCTGATATGTAATTTGCAAATATCTTCTCCTGTCCCAGGGGTTTCCTTCCACTCTGTTGATAGTGTCTTTGATGCACAAAAGAACACAAATTTTGGTGAAGTCTGATTTATCTGTTTTTTATTCTGCTGCCCGTTGGTGTCATGTCCAAAAACTCAGTGCCAACCCATCAGCATGAAGGTTTTCCCTTTTGTTTTCTTCTGAGAGTTTATGATTTTAGCTCTTCTTTTTAGGCCTTTGACCATTTGGAGTTCATTTTTGTATATGGTGTTAAGTAAAGATCCAACTTCATTCTTTTACGCGTGACGTCCAGCTTTCCTGGCATCATTTGTTGAAAAAAATTGTCCTTTCCCCACTGAATGGTCTTGGCACCCTTGCTGGAAACCACCTGGCCATCTTTGTCAAGTGCATGTATTTCTGGGCTGTCTGTTCTTTTCTGTAGGTCTGTATGTTGGTCATCATGCCAAACCACTTGATTACTGCAGCTTTGTAGTAACTTTCAAAAATAGAGTGTGAGTTCAACTTTGTCCTTCTTTTTCTAGATGGTTTTAGCTATTCCAGGTCTCCAGAGTCCATATGAGATTTAGGATAAATTGTCCTTTTTCAGCAAAAAAAAAAGAAAAATGACACCGTGATTTTAATAGAGGTTGCATTGAATCTGCAGATCGCTTTGGATAGTTTCGACCTCTTAATAATTTTCAGTCTTCCAAGACATGCACACAGCATATGTCTTTCTACTTATATCTTTGTTAATTTCTCTCAGCAACATCTTGTAGTTTTCAGCACATGAGTCTTCCACCTCCTTGTTAATTTCTAAGCATTTTAATCTTTTTGAGGCTATCATAAATGGAACTGTTAACTTCCTTTTGGATTGTTCACTATTGGTGTACAGAAATGCAGCTGATTTTGGGGTGCTGATTTTGTATCCTGCAAATTTGCCAAATTTATGAATTTTTAAAAGAGCTTTTGTGGAGTCTTTACAGCTTTCTACACTTGAAATCATGTCACTTGCAAACAGAGGTTAATTTTTACATCTTCCTTTCCACCTCGGGTGGCTTTTATTTCCTTTTCCCCCTAATTGCTTTGGCTGGTACTCCTGTGCTATGTTGAATTGAAGTGATGAAATTAAGCATCATGACTTGTTCCTGATCCCAAAGGAAACATTTTTATTCTTTCTCCATCAATTATGATGTCTGCTGTGGGTCTTTTCATGTGGCCATTATTGGGTCACAGTAGTTTAACTCTATTCTTAGTTTGTTGAGTGTTCAGATTTTTTTTAAACTGAAGTATAATTGACTGACAGTTTTGTATTAGTTTCAGGTGTACAACATAGGCATTCCACATTTACATACAAGACGGTCATCGTGAATGTTGAGTATTTTCACCATGAAAGTGTGCTGAATTTTGCTGAACACTTTCTGCATCAGTTGAGATGGTCATGTGCTTCTTTTTTCTTTCTCCACTCTGCTCACGTGGTGTATTTTGACTCTCCTCCACAGCAGGGTCGCCTGAACACTGGCCGAGTGAGCTTTGCCTCTGGGACCCGAGCAGCGCCACCATCACAGGCACGCTCAGAGCACAGTGGTCCTGGAGGCCCCCTTCTCCAAGACCAGTCGTGTTTGCAGCTCTGGGGTCGAGGGGTCAGAGCAGCACAGAGCAACAAGCCACAGAGAAACGAGGACGTGGGGCCAGGGCAGTAGGAGCCAGGACCAGCGTCAGTCCACGTCCAGAGGAGCACAGACAGGGTCACATAGCCCTGCTAAGCGTCCCACGGGTCCAGGGCAGGAGCCGCAGAAAGACCCCCGAGCCTCTCCACCCCCAGCCATCTGTACCCCAGCCCCCCCACCGGAGCGCTGAGCACAGAAGCGGGGCTCACACCCACCCCCCTCAGCCACCGCCCTCCACCCTCAGGCTGGGTCGGCGCATTCCGGCATCTCAGGAGCTCACACGTGCCCAGGTGTGGACCCCCATGTGCGGGTTGGGTGATGAGTGGAGTTTAAAGACATTCCTCAGGGACCCCTAGAGACCCCAGAAGACATCAGATCACAGATGACCCAAGAAAGAGGGCAGGATGAGGGTCTCATGGCAAAGACTACTTCCAACTGAACTGCTGAGGGAGGTGTGTCCTGAGAGGGGCCGGCCCCTGGGGGCCCGGAGAAGGAGGTGGCCAGCCCCGAGCAGGGCCACGTGGGGCGATCTCGCCGCCGCCCCGCCCCGCCCCCCTCCTCCCCGGTCTGGTCCCCGAGAGCGAGGGGGCGCTGTCCGCGGTGCTGAGCGGCCCAGCTCGGGCCGCAGGAAGTCGCGCGCAGTCGCTCTCTAAAGCCTCGCGGTGACACAGGGCTGGGGATGTTTAGCGACGGACTCGGGGCACACAAGGACACTCCAGCAGGGAAAGCGGGGTGCTTCCGCAGGCACGGGGGGACTATGGGGCCCACGCAGACGGGGATCCTGCTCAGCCCCCGTTCTCGGGGTCACAGGGGCTGAGGAGTGTAGGCACCAGCCAGGAACTGAGGGGACACAGCTGTCTGCCCACAGCCACCAAACTGCCACCAAGCCCAGGCCCTGGCTTCCGTCCCCCTCGGGCGAGGCGCCCGTGAGGCTTGAGCTCCGGCAGGGGCACTGCAGCGCTGGGCAGAGCCCGAGCAGGGGGCCAGCATGGACACCTGGGGCCTCCAGCCACGTGAGAGGAAGACCACGGGAAGATGGGCCGTGTGCGTCCATGAGAAGTGGCAGAGAGGGCCCAGGGCAGTAGGCAAGGGAAGGGGGGCCCCTGCGCTGGGCAGCCTTGCTGGGCTTCAGCTCAGGGAAAAAAGACACTTTCTGGACGACAGAATTGTGCAGAAAGAAACAGACCAGGTGCTTCCATGGAGGAGTGAGCTGCCTGTCCGCTCTGCAACTTCAGGAGCTGGCCAACATGTCCGCGTTAGGCCACAAAGAAGGGTGGGCACCACCTGGAGAGGCAGGTTGGCCACGGTGTCCTCAGCCCAAAGTCACCCTGGACGTCTGGGGCCTGGGGCCAAGGTTCTGCCGCTGTTGACAGGAACAGTTTGCAGCTGTGTGTCTATATTGGCTCTCCAAGCCCAGCTATTTATAACCCCTTCCAAACGGAACTATAAGGAAATGTGTTGGCAATTTTGTCTTTATTTCATAAAACACAGGATGAGGCCAAATGGGAGTCGGTTTCCGAATGAGCACAATTACAGATCTGAAAAATCGCATTCACTTTTAGCTGCAAATATTATTTAGAGGAAATCTCTTGTTTTGTGAAAAGAAGCCGCGTGTTGACAAATTTATTTGCCTCAAATTCTGGAGGGTTTAAAGCTTCCAGAGCCAGGGCCCTACCTTGAGCTGGGGGCTTGCTTCCCGCCCCCGGGGACCCTCTCCCCTTCGGGGCTGGTTCAGGGTGATGTCACCAGGTCACACGCAGCTGGGAAGGAGCGCTCCAGCCCCCCACTGCCCTTGGAAGACCAGCCCATCCAGCGTCAGGTCCACGAGAGCGCCCCCGTCCCCCACAAGTAAGCCCCCGGCCCCCCACGCAGGCACAAGCAGTCCCATTCACCACCCGCAGACCCACCTGCCGCCCCCTTCTTCCAGACCCGCAATCCCAGCTCCCTGCCCCGCCTCCGCCTCACAGGAAGCCCGAGGGCCTGGGGGTCCACGGGCTCCTCCTCGTCTTGGGACAAAGGCCCTCCGTCCTCCACCTCCTCATTCCGAGTGGTCCCTCCTGAAACGTCACGTCCTCACAGCTCTGGTCTGCCTCCTGAGACACAACCGCGCCTGGTCACACAGCACACCCACCAGCCCTGGCCTCTGTGGTTCCCGCCCAAGGAACTGCTTCCACACTGGCCATCTCCCCAACATGTCAGCTGCCTCTCCTGGCACCAGCTACAGCCCAAGAAGACTCGCTGGAGGCAGCATTTTCCATGACAACATAAAAGCATGAAAATAACGAACACCCTCTGGGCTAAAGCTCAACCCAAAACCTAACCCAAAACATAACCCTAAGCCTAACCCTAAGCCTAACCCTAACCCTAACACTAACCCTATCCTAACCCTAACCTTAAATCTAACCCTAATCCTAACCCTAACCCTAACCCCTAACCCTAACCCCTAACCCTAACCCTAACCCTAACCCTAAACTTAACCCTAACCCTAACCCTAACCCTAAACTATACCCTAACCCTAACCCTAACCCTAACCCCTAACCCTAACCCTAACCCTAACCCTAAACTTAACCCTAACCCTAACACTAACCCTAACCCTAACCCTAACCATAACCCGAACCCTAAACCTGACCCTAACCTTAACACTAACCCTAACCCTAACCCATCTAACCTTAACCCTAACCCTAACCCTAACCCATCTAACCCTAACCCTAACCCTAACCCTAACCCTAACCCTAAAACCTGACCCCAACCTTACCCTAACCCTAACCCTAAACTATACCCTAACCCTAACCCTAACCCTAACCGTAACCCTAACCCTAACCCTAAACTATACCCTAACCCTAACCCTAACCCTAAACCTAACCCCTAACCCCTAACCCTAACCCTAACCCTAACGCTAACCCTAACCCTAACCCTATCCCCTCAGTCGTGGGGCCAGGATGCAGTGGCCTGTGGGCATGAGGCTGGACCATCCTGCCCCGTGGACAGACATCTGGGGCCCAGGCAGGCGAAGGGACAGTCAGAGGCCAGCTGAGAGCCCGAGGCTGGAGGAGGGTGGAGCCGCCCACCACCCACCTCTCTGCCCAGAGTCAGACCCACCTTCGCAGGACCTGGGACCCCTAGAGCTCCCCAGCTGCACGCCCTCCTGCTGGCCTCAGGGTCTTGCCCTCGGGGCCCGTCAGCATGCGACCCGACGTGGGATTTGTCTCGCACCTTTGAGGACCAGCAGCGTGTACAGGAGAAAGCCGCCAAACGCGGGCCCTGAACCCCCTCCTGTGCCAAGTCCTCACTGTGTGACCCCGGGGAGGTCACTGGGCTTCTCTGGGCCGGACTCCACTCCTGGAAAGTGGTCAGGACAGCAGCACTGTGCTCTGCTATGAAAAGAAGCGGCTGCAAGGAAGTCGGTTGGCCAGGTGTCTGGAACACAGCGGCCCCTAGCCATGTGGCAGGAATGAGCGGATGCATGGATGGGTCATCAGACAGTGAAGGAGAGGATGAAGGATGATGGATGGTGGGTGGGTGGATGGGTGGATGGAAGAGTGGATGGATGGATGTGTGAGGCGAGGGGGTGGATGGATGGGTGGATGGACAGATGAAGTGAAGAATGGAGAGATGGGTAGGTGGATGGATGGATGGATGGGTGGATGGATGGTTGAAAGGATGAATGGAGAGATGGATGGTGGATGGATGGATGGAAGAAAGGTTGGATGGGTGGACAGATGGAAGAGTGGATGGATGGATGTGTGAGGCAAGCGGGTGGATGGATAGTTGGGTGGATGGATGGTTGGGTGGATGGATGGAAGAGTGGATGGATGGCTGTGTGAGGTGAGCAGGTGGATGGATGGTTGGGTGGATGGATGGATGGAAGAAAGGATGGATGGATGGACAGATGGAAGAATGGATAGATGGATGTGTGAGGTGAGGGGGTGGATGGATGGGTGGATGGACAGTTGAAGGGATGAATGGAGAGATGGGTGGTGGGTGGATGGATCAGGGATGGACCGAAGAAAGAGCACTCCACCCATCATACCGCCATCCCATCACAGCACCACCCCCAAGAAGAGGGGCTTTGCTCAGAGGCACGCGGTGGCCAGCTCGCCTGTGAGCCCCAGGTTTCCACAGCACTGGGCACCCAGAGAGCCTGGTCCCCCCACACAGCAGCCCATGGGGCCTGGGCTGTCTGCTCTGTCTTTGTCCTGGGGTGAGAGGCCGGCATCCCTGCCAGGAGAGAGGAGAATGGCCAGATCACGCATATGCACAACCTCACCACCAGGCTAATGAAAAGTCAGCAATTAAATACGTGCTGGAGTCAGAGAGGGATGCACCGCCACCCCCAGTTCCAGCCCTTCTGTCTTTAAAATTATGGTTAGTAATTAGCAGAGAATTTTGACTTAAAAAAAAAACAAGAGTAATAAGACATTTAATGGTTTCCAAACTAATTACAAATATGGCCATAATTGGAAAAGCAACTCCATAAAAATGATAACTTGGCTCACAGGAGAAACAGCACGTGCGTGGCCCGTGGACGTCAGGCCTCCTTTAATCTCCAGGGCCCAGACGCTGAATGCCTTCCGGTCCGTGCCCTTCTGCTCCGGCCTCCAAGGGGTGGGGAGGTGGGTAAAGAAGCTGTTAGTATAGTTCTCATTTTTATACTTAATGGCTTTATTGAAATATAATGCACATATTATTCAACTCACCCATTTAAAGTGTACAATTCAATGCCTTTTAGTATATTTATGGAATTCTGCAACTACTGCCACCTCAATTTCAGAGTATTTTTATCAACCCCAACCCCACCCCCCGCCCTTGGCAGCCACTAACGTCTGCCTCTCATGGACGTGTCTACTCCGGACGGTTTGTGTGATGAATCGTACAACACGCGGTCCTTGGATCCTGGCTTCTTTGTGAGCGTCTCATTTTCAAGGTTCGTCAGTACCGTGATGTGCCGGTATTTCGTTACTTTTCATGGTTGAGTAACGTTCCATTATAAGGATACACCAGGTTGTGTTTATTCATTTATTCTCTGACAGACACTTGGATGGTTTCCATTTCTCGGCTGTTACAAACAATGCCGACATACAGGTTTCTGTGGGCATGTTTCCACTGCTCTGGGATGTAAGCCGAGGTGTGGAATCCCAGTCCTCTGGTAACTTTACGTGTGACCACTTGGTGGTGGCAAAGCGGAGTCTGGTACTCTCTGTCCTTTAGGAGCCGGCCACGCTCCTGGGTGTGAGGTCGTGTCTCTTTGTGGCTTTGACTTGCACTTGCCCGATGGCTAATATAATAACACTGAGCATCTTCTCATATGCTCACTCTCCATTTGCACGTCTTCTCTGAAGAAATGTCTTTCAGATCCTTCACTCATTTTTCAATTAGTTATCATTTCTTACTGAATCGTAATGGTACCTCAATAATAATAAGGAGAAGAGGAGCAGAGGATGAGATGGTTGGATGGCATCACCGACTGAATGGAGATGAGTTTGAGCAAACTCCAGGAGAGAGTGAAGGGCGGGGAGGCCCGGCGTGCTGCGGTCCACGGGGTCGCAAAGAGTCAGACACGACTTGGTGACTGAATAACAACGACGATACTGTGTATAATTCTCACGTATTCTAGACACAAATCATTATCAGATGTAAGATTTGTAAATATTTACTCTCGTCCTCTGGGTTGTCTTTTTATTTTCTTGATGGGGTCCTTTGATACACAAGTTGTTTGGTTTTGCTGAAGTCCAACTTGTCTATGTTTTCCTTTGCTACTTGTATCTTTGGTGTCATTTTTAAGAAACCATCACCTAATCCAAGGTCATGATGATTTACACCTGTTTCCTTTTAAGAGTTTTATAATTTTCACTCTTATAGTTGGATCCTTGATTCATTCTGGTCTAATTTTTGCATGTAGTCTGAGGTAGGAATCCAAATTTTTTTTTTTTTGCATAAGCGTGTCCTATTGTTCCAACACTATTAGTTGAAAAAAATGTTCTTTTCTTCCTAGAAATGGTCTTGGCACCTGTCAAAAATCCGTTGACTTCCAGGGTAAGGTCTTTTTAACATTCTGTTTTTTGAACTAACGTGTTCATTTTTGGCTGTGCTGGGTCTGGGCACTGCGAAAGGGCCCTGTCTGTTTGCGGCGAGCGGGGCTGCTCTCCGGCCGCGGCTCCTCCTGCTGGGAGCACCGGCCACAGGGCCCCAGGCTCAGTCGCTCTGCTGGACGGCTTAGTTCCCCCAGCACGTGGGATGTGCCCAGACCAGGGACTGAACCCGTGTCCCCTGCATTAGCAGGCAAACTCTCAACCCTGGACCGCCAGGCGAGTCCCAGCGTGAGCTCCAATTGCTGTTTTCCGGCTTTCTGCCCTCTTCCACGGGTCAGTGTGTCTGTCCTCACGGCACCCCACGCGGGCTCCTTTAATGCAGCTTTTAGTAAGTTTCCCAATCAGGAAATACGACTCCTCCAACTTTGTTCTTCCTGTCTCAAGATTGCTTTATGCTATTCAGGGTTCCCTGAGAGTCCATATGGATTTTAGAATGACTTTTCTGTTTCTACAAAGAAGTCAGCTTAGATTTTGGTCAGCATAACAATCTGTAGATCAGTCTGGGGGGTATTGCCATCTTGGGCTTCGCTTGTGACTCAGGTAAAGAATCTGCTTGGAATTCGGGAGACCTGAGTTCCATCCCTAGGTTGGGAAGATCCCCTAGAGGACGACATGGCAACCCACTCCAGTATCCTTGCCTGGAGAATCCCATGGATGGAGGAGCCTGGCGGGCTATAGTCCATGGGGTCACAGAGAGTCAGACATGACTGAGCAATTAACACTTTCACATTGCCATTTTAATAATATTAAATTTTCTGGCCCGTGAACACGTCTTTGCATTTATTTAGATCTAATTTATTTCAACAATGTCTTGTAGCTTTCAGAGTACAAGTTTTGCTCTTCTTTTGTTAGATTTATTCTTAAGTGTTTTGTTATTTTGATACTATTACAGGTATGATTGTCTTCCTGATTTCATCTTCAGTCTGCTCAGTGCTACTGTGGAGAAATACAATCTCCTTTTGTGTTTGGCTCCATATCCCGCAGCCTTTCTGAACTTGTCTGTTAGCTCTAATAGGTCTCTTCCCCGTCTATCTGTCTGTCTGTCTACCAAGCCGCCCACCTCCTCAGGCATCACACCCAGCCTGAGGCTCAGCTGATGCTCTGCTGCTTTCCATGATGGATCCTAAGTCACTCTGCGGGCAATGCAACTAAATCCAGGCAGGGGCGATGCTGAGCCAGGCTTTGAGGTCTGCTCTTGCCCCGGGGGGGCCCTTCTCACCTCTTTCCATGGTTCCTTCTAGTGGCCCACGGAGTAGTGAGTGCTATTAATTAAGAAGAGTTACTCTTTTCCAGCTGTCTGAGGAGGGCTTACAAAGAGCTGTGAAAAGAAGAGAAGTGAAAGGCAAAGGAGAAAAGGAAAGATATTCCCATCTGAATGTAGAGTTCCAAAGAATAGCAAGGAGAGATAAGAAAGCCTTCCTCAGTGATCAGTGCCAAGAAATAGAAGAAAACAATAGAATGGGAAAGACTAGAGATCTCTTCAAGAAAATTAGAGATACCAAGGGAACATTTCATGCAAAGATGGGTTCACTTAAGGACAGAAATGGTATGGACCTAATAGAAGCAGAAGATATTAAGAAGAGGGGGCAAGAATACACAGAAGAACTGTACAAAAAAAGATCTTCATGACCCAGATTATCACGATGATGTGATCACTCACCTAGAGCCAGACATCCTGGAATGTGAAGTCAAGTGGGCCTTAGAAAGCATCACTATGAACAAAACTAGAGGAGGTGATGGAATTCCAGTTGAGCTATTTCAAATCCTGAAAGATGATGCTGTGAAAGTTCTGCACTCAATATGCCAGCAAATTTGGAAAACTCAGCAGTGGCCACAGGACTGGAAAAGGTCAGTTTTCATTCCAATCCCAAAGAAAGGCAATGACAAAGAATGCTCAAACTACCACACAATTGCACTCATCTCACATGCTAGCAAAGCAATGCTCAAAATTCTCCAAGCCAGGCTTCAGCAATACGTGATCCGTGAACTTCCAGATGTTCAAGCTGGTTTTAGGAAAGACAGAGGAACCAGAGGTCAAATTGCCAACATCCGCTGGATCATCGAAAAAGCAAGAGAGTTCCAGACAAACATCTATTTCTGCTTTATTGACTATGCCAAAGCCTTTGACTGTGTGGACCACAATAAACTGTGGAAAATTCTTCAAGAGGTGGGAATACCAGACCACGTGATCCGCCTCTTGAGAAACCTGTATGCAGGTCAGGAAGCAACACTTAGAACTGGACATGGAACAACAGACTGGTTCCATATAGGAAAAGGAGTATGTCAAGGCTGTATATTGTCACCCTGCTTATTTAACTTATATGCAGAGTACATCATGAGAAATGCTGGGCTGGAGGAAGCACAAGCTGGAATCAAGATTGCCAGGAGAAATATGAATAACCTCAGATATGCAGATGACACCACCCTTATGACAGAAAGTGAAGAAGAACTAAAGAGCCTCTTGATGAAAGTGAAAGAGGAGAGTGAAAAAGTTGGCTTAAAACTCAACATTCAGAAAACTAAGATCATGGCATCTGGTCCCATCACATCATGGGAAACAGATGTGATACAGTGGAAACAGTGAGAGACTATTTTCTTGGACTCCAAATCACTGCGGATGGTGACTGTAGTCATGAAATTAAAAGATGCTTAGTCCTTTGAAGGAAAGTTATGACCAAACTCTGCATATTAAAAAGCAGAGACATTACTTTGCCAACAAAGGTCCATCTAGTGAAGGCTATGGTTTTTCCAGTGGTCATGTATGGATGTGAGAGTTGGACTGTGAAGAAAGCTGAGTGCCGAAAAATTGATACTTTTGAACTGTGGTGTTGGAGAAGACTCTTGAGAGTCCCTTGGACTGCAAGGAGATCCAACCAGTCCATCCTAAAGGAGATCAGTCCTGGGTGTTCATTGGAAGGACTGATGCTGAAGCTGAATCTCCAATACTTTAGCCACCTGATACGAAGATCTGACTCATTTGAAAAGACCCTGATGTTGGGAAAGATTGAAAGAAGGAGGAGAAGGGGACGATAAGATGGTTGGATGGCATCACCAACTCGATGGACATGAGTTTGGGTAAACTCTGGGAGTTGGTGATGGACAGGGAGGCCTGGCATGCTGTGATTCATGGGGTCTCAAAGAGTCGGATGACTGAGCGACTGAACTGAACGGATCTTTCTGGAGGCTTGAGCCGTCACTCACTCTGTTTCAGGTGAAGCCGGTTCCCTGGGGGAGCCTTTGGTGCGGTCTTCTCGAGGGACCACTCTCCCCTGGCCAGTCTCTGAGCCACACTCTGGGCACGGCGTGGCCTGTGGGCTTCAGGCTGGCTTCTCCTGGAAGCAGGGGCAGGAGCGGTCCGGTCCCCGCCAGTTAGCCTTCCACAGCTGGGGGTGACCCTCCTTCCCGCCTCCTGGCCGCCCTCCAGGAGTGGATCATGGGGCGTCCTGGAGCTGAGGGGCGGGCATGGGGGCTGGTGAGCTGCAGGGGCCTGGAGCAGCAAGGGGGAGCCCCTGCATCCCTGGCTTCACCCCCGGAGCGGGGCCTCCATCAGGCCGGGCTGGAGCCCCAGCTCTCGGAATTCTCACCAAGTTTTAGTAAAGTTTCCTGAGTAAATATTTCTTCATTCGCTGTACGCCCCGAGGACAGTTTCAACACACTCTAAGTGGGCTTTCTACAGAGTCCTTGCAAGCTTGGCCTGCTCTGATGTGGGCCGTCCGTCAAGCTCCTCCAGCTGTCATCGTGGGAATGGAGCTCCCACCAGCATCAGCTTCCAGATTCCCGGTTCCGGCTCAGACCCCGCCTGTGCACGCAGCTGCCTCTTGGACACCCCGCCATTTGGTTCTTTAAGGTCCAAACATCTCCTAACGTGACGCTGCCCAGGCTCTCTGTCCATAAGCCTCCTGTGCCCCCAAGGAATGTGAGGTCCTCAGCAGCCTCTGTCTTCACACCCCTTATCTGGGGCAAGGGTGGGGGGGCCCAGCCTGCTCCTCACCGCCCCACCTGTCCCGAGGCCCTGGGAACCTCAGGGGCCCTGGGGACCAGGACACAGGCCAGACGTCCTCTCCGCCTCAATATCCGGGGACGCTCGCTCCACGTCCAGCTACGGCCTCAGACCCCCAGCCACTCGAGCAGGTGGGAGCACCCCACACCAGCCGCCCGAGGTCCCTGCACACACAGGGGTCACCCTCCTTGGAGCTGGGTCCCACCCCCGGTGCCGGGGGTCTGGGGACAGGGCCAGGGTGGCCACCCTCGGGGGCCGTAGTCTAGGGGAGGGCGGGCAGTGGCCCATCCCCTGAGGGGCCCCGAGGTTGCCCTGGGGGGCAGGGAATCCGCAGGTCGTGGCGGGGGTCCAGGTGCCTGCCGGCTGGTCAGGATCACCTCCCAGGGCCAGCCCTGCTCTGCTCCAGACACGGGGCCCTCCCTGCTCCAGGCTCCGCAGCCTAGACTTGAAGAGGGGCTTCCTGACATCAGGCAGGGGAGGCAGCTCCACAGGGTCTCAGCAGACTCAGGCCTGCCTGCACCCCCGCCCCACGGTCTGGGTCCCACCCATCAGCTCGGTGTGAGGGTCTCCTGGGTCCACAGCGCCCTGCCCACCTGCCTGGTTAGAGATCACACGCAGAACACACTCTGTATGAAGAACCGCGGAGCCCGTGGGCCCCACACCCGCCCGGAGCAGGTCCCCCACCCGCTCCCAAACATGCCGTTAATTAACATGGGGCGTGGACGCGAGAGCCGGACTATAGAGAAAGCTGAGCGCCAAAGAACTGATGCTTTTGAACTGTGGTGCTGGAGAAGACTCTTGAGAGTCCCCTGGACTGCAAGGAGATCCAACCAGTCCATCCTAAAGGAGATCAGTCCTGGGTGTTCATTGGAAGGACTGATGCTGAAGCTGCAACTCCAGTACTTTGGCCACCTCATGCGAAGAGCTGACTCATCTGAAAAGACCCTGATGCTGGGAGGGATTGGAGGCAGGAGGAGAAGGGGACGACAGAGGATGAGATGGCTGGATGGCATCACCGACTCGATGGACATGGGTTTGAGCAAGCTCCATGAGCTGGCGATGGACAGGAAGGCCTGGCGTGCTGCGGTCCATGGGGTCGCAAAGAGTCAGACACGACTGAGCGACTGAACTGAAGTGAACCACTGCTTAAACTTTTCCTGCTGTACACCTCACGTTCTCCCCCAGACGTTGAGTTCACAGGAGCGGGTCGCGGGCACAGCCCGGCTGGCTCCGTGGGTAGGAATCCACCTGCCAGCGCAGGGGGCAGGGGTTTGATGCCCGATCTCGGAAGATCCCGCATGCCAAGGGGCACCGACGCCTGGGTGCCACAGCTGCTGAAGCCCAGGAGCCGCAAGCCCGCTCACCGCAACGGGAGAAAGCCCGGGTGCAGCGGCGAGGGCCCAGAGAACGAAAAATAGTAAATCCATAAAATTTTTAACAAGAAAGAAACGAGCTGAGGTTGGTGACAGCCGGAGCGGCCTGGCCAGCAAAGAGCACTTCTGCCCCCTGGTGGCCGTACCGGGGATGACGCCACGCGAGGGAAAGCCCCGCCACGCCACGGAACCGGAGCCCTGCAGACCAGAGAGCTTAGACGCTGCAGGAAACACCTGCTGGCTACCACGCCCTCCTGGGGCCGAGGACACGGTCTGCAGCCGGTCCCCCCTCAGCCTGCCCGCTGCCCCCCTGATTCCGGTGGGCACGGGGCAGATCCCAGAGAACAGGACCCTGGGCCCCCCGCCGCGTTGGCAGGGAGGAGCCTGGGCCGCCGAGACCCCCAGGCCAAAGGGCTGGAAGGGAGCGGTCTCGGCTGTTCCGTGGGCAGGGCCACCGTCAGCACCCACCTCCGCTTCCAGCCTCCCCTGAAGGCCCCAGGTCCCAGCGAGGATGAGCGAGGGTGAGCGCAGTGCCCGCAGACAGCACCTCTCCGCGGGCCTGAGGCCAGAGCCAGCCCAGGGGCCGAGCTGGAGAGCAGGGTCCGGACGCCAGGTCAGATCCAGCGGGAGGGGCCTGGGGCCGGAGAAGGGGGGCCCACCCGGTGGGAGGAGGTGAGGGGCCCAGGCAGACGGCTGCCCCCACCCTCTGCTCAACCTGCGCTCCCTGCAGCATTCACCCAGATTTTCTTCTCTCGTTTATTCTTAGATCAGCCACTTCACGTAAATTCAAGATCCTAAGTATTATTTAATGCATTTTCTTGCTTTTAAGCAAAATTTATTTTTATTAATAAAAATCACTGCATATGCACTGCAATTAAGAAAACCCTCCTTATAAATAGACCCTGAGCAATTTTACAGTTTGTTCTGGGAAACCCACATCTGATAGTAAATGGCCCAGGGGGTCCCACCCGGAGCTCAGAGAAGCCCTGCCCTCTTGACACCCCGCCTCCACGCACGTATGCAGTAGGTGACTAATGTGTGTCCGTGGGAGGCAGGCTGAAGTGGGCAGGAGTGTCCTCGGAGGGCCAGTCCTCACGGAGTCCCCGGCTGACCTGGGCCCCAGGAGCAGCTGGACGGTGAGACCTCGGTAGGGGCAGCTTCTGAGGGCTGCACACACCTGAGGGGCCCCCAAGGGGCCGGGAGGACGGGGGAGCTGCAGAGGCCCCTCAAGTCCAGGCCTGAGAGGACACCTGCCCCACGGCCCAACCGCAGGACTCAGGGCCCTGGGGTGTCACGCGGCATCCTGAGGGGATCTGAGGAGCGCCCCGCTTCCCTCAGACCCCACCGTCGCCGCGGGGTCACTCAGCATGGTGGTGTGCTTCTGACAAGGACAGGTGAGCGCCATCGTGTACCTGCGGTCACTGCAGAGGAGCTGGGAAACCGAGACAGTGGCTTGTCTATAAAGCTGGACCGGGACCACTTACTGGGCTCTCATTTATGATGGAGTCAGATGCCTTCTATTAAGTCCCTTCCAGGCATTTTCTTGGGATGAGCGAGGGGCCCCTGCTGAGGCCACCCCCTGGGGGTGGATCGGGGTGACGGGTGTGAACTCGAAGGGAGGCAAATTTCTCCACCTCCTCGGAGATGAAGATCTGCAGGTTAAACATGTAACTGGAGAGACCCCAGAGCCGGGCTCTGCTGACACTGTTTTAAAGGTGAATGTTGGGGCTTCCCTGCTGGCTCAGAGGTGGAGTCCGCCTGCCAACACAGGTGACACAGGTTCGACCCCTGGTCTGGGAAGGTGTCACATGATGGGGGGCAACCAAGCCCGTGCGCCGCAGCTGCTGAGCCTGTGCCCCGGGACCCCTGCTCGGCAGCAAGAGAAGCCCGCCCACCGCAGCTAGAGAGCGGCCCCGCGCGCCACAGCTAGACGACAGCCGCACAGCAAGCAGGACCAGAACAACCAGAAACAAATGATTTTAATACACATGAATGTTGCGCATTTGGGCTTTTAGCCTGACAGGTAGCATTGGCTTCCGAGGAGCAATGCTGACGGTCGGGTGGTGACCAAGGCTCCAGGAGGAAATTGCCCAAAAAGCTTGTGCGCAGGAAGCCGTGCCAGCCTCCTCCTGTCCTACCCCTCCAGGCCGTACGTGCCCCATGTGGATCGTGCACAGCACAGGGCCTGCAGATGAGCTGGCAGGAGCTCCTTGGAGAAGCGGACAAGACTCGAACACACCTCAGCTTGAGCGCTGGGTTTCACACCAAGAGCGAGAAGAATGGAGGCCACGCCTTCATATGAGGCTGTGGCCTCGGGACATGCGAGGGCTGCCCCGAAGTGGGGAGAGGCTCAACACGGCACCCACCTCCTCAGAGGGGGCTGGCCGGCACCCCAGATCATCCCCAGAATCTGGGGAGCATGGGCATGGAGCATGCATGGCAGAGTGAAGCCAGCTAAGATGCTGGACACAAGTAAGGACCAGCTGGATGACTGGATCCTGGGTGGATGGCTGGGTGTTCAGGCAGACCCCTGGGACATGACCAGGATGCCTAGATGTGCAGGTGGATGGCTGGGTGCTCAGGGTGACCAGCGGGACAGGACTGGGATGCCACGGCCCATGGTCCCTGGGGCCCTGGATGCAGAGGGTCGATCGACACGGCTTGCACCTCAGGATCTGCCAGTGTCAGGGTGGGGTGGGATCTCAGAGTGGACCCTCTCAGGATCCTCCCTGCCCAGCTTGGCTCCCCCAAGAAGGGGCCCTACTTCTGATCAGCCAGGCGCCGGTGGCTCAGGAGGGTCTCCATGCCCAGGAGCATAGCCACAGGCCACTGTGCCCCTGTCTCCACCTGCCCCCGGCTGGATACCAAGATTCTGGTCTGAGCTGCAGCAGAAGCAGAAAAACAGACCTCAAGGCTGCTTTGCATCTCCTGGGGACAAGTTCTCTCAGGTTCGAATGTCTGGGAGTCTTTATTCCGTCTTCAATTTTGAAGATGTTTTCATGTAAAGAGCTCTTGGTTCCAGTATCTTATTGCAATACTTTCATAATGTTGGGCCACCAAGTCCTGCTTGCTTATTTCTGAGGATGATTCAGCTGTCATTCTTATCTTTGTTCCTCTCCCTGCATAGAGGATGTCCTCTTTCAGTTCAGTTCAGTCACTCAGTCGTGTCCAACTCTTTGCAACCCCATGAACCGCAGCACACCAGGTCTCCCTGTCCATCACCAACTCCCGGAGTTTACCCAAACTCATGTCCATTGAGTCGGTGATATCATCCAACCATCTCATCCTCTGCCGTCCCCTTCTCCTCATGCCCTCAATCTTTCCCAGCATCAGGGTCTTTTCAAATGAGTCAGATCTTCGCATCAGGTGGCCAAAGTATTGGAGTTGCAGCTTCAGCATCAGTCCTTCCAATGAACACCCAGGACTCATCTCCTTTAGGATGGACTGGTTGGATCTCCTTGCAGTCCAAGGGACTCTCAAGAGTCTTCTCCAACACCACAGTTTAAAAGCATCAATTCTTCAGCACTCAGCTTTCTTTACAGTCCAACTCTCACCCCCATACATGACCACTGGAAAAACCATAGCCTTCACTAGATGGACGTTTGTTGGCAAAGTAATGTCTCTGCTGTTAAATATGCTGTCTAGGTTGGTCATAACTTTCCTTCCAAGGAGTAAGCGTCTTTTAATTTCATGGCTGCAACCACCATCTGCAGTGATTTTGGAGCCCCCCAAAAAATAAAGTCTGACACTGTTTCCACTGTTTCCCCATCTATTTGCCATGAAGTGATGGGACTGGATGCCATGATCTTAGTTTTCCGAATGTTGAGTTTTAAGCCAACTTTTTGACTCTCCTCTTTCACCTTCATTAAGAGGGTCATTAGTTCTTCTTCACTTTCTGCCATAAGGGTGGTGTCATCTGCAGATCTGAGGTTCTCTTAGCACTCATTTTAATGTACTTGTGTCCTTTTCCACATGTGTTTGGAGTTTATCAAGCTTCTTAGATGTGTGGGTGGATAGATGGATGGATGAATGGATGGGTGGATAGATGGAAAAGTGGATGAGTGGATAGATAGATGGATGGATGGGTGGATAGATGGATGTGGATGGATCATTGGGTTGATGGCTAAGTGGATAGACAAATGGAGGGATGGATGGATGGATGGGTGGGTGATGGATGGATAGACGGATAAGTGAGTGGGTAGACGGATGGACAGATGAATGGATGGGTGGATAGATGGATGTGGATGGGTCGTCGGGTGGATGGGTAAGTGGATAAACAAACAGAAGGAGAGATGGGTGACCCCCAACATCACCAGAGAGTTCCCAGAGCTCACTGACCCTGCTCAGCCGTGAGCCTCCTCTCTCCTGGCAGGTGTGCCATGAGTACTCCCGGGCAGCTGATTAGCCACCTTTGAAGACTCAGTCCACAAGATCACCAGCTCCCTGAGACGCGGTTCCGCCCACCCACCCGTCACACACAGTCGCCTAGAGTGGAGACGGCAGTCCTGAGGACCGCGGTCAGTCACCGGCCTGGACTCCGCACGTGCCTCGTCATGGCCCCGCTCACACCCGCCCCACACCCGGGGACTGCACTCGCAATGTGGCCCCTCACTCAAATCCACCTCCTCTCTCCAAAAGCCCCTGAGGGGTGTTCTCACTGCAAAACTTACTCATCTCCTCTTGGGTTGTTTCGTCTGCCTTCAGCACACGTTTGCTCTGTGCAGCTCCTCTGCCCAGGCAGACGAGCAGCAGACACACGGACGGCAAGCTGAGACTGCCCAAGGACCCCAGAGAGGAGGTCCCTCACTCAGGAGAGGGAGGGAGCAGTCCAGAAGGCTGCCTGGAGGAGGTGCCTCCACCCATCCGTCAAAAATGAGCGGGAAAACATCTAGCTTCTCATCATTGAGTATGATGTTCCCTGTAGGTTTTTGTGGATGTACAAGCTGAGGAAGTTCCACTCAATCCCTATTTTGCTAAGAACTGTTATCAGGAAGGAGTATCATATTTTATCAAATGCTTTCTTTGTTTCTATTGATATAATTCTGTGAAACTTTTTCTCTAGCCTGTTGATGGATTACATTAATTGATCTTTAAATGCTGAAGCAAACTTGCATACCTGAAACAAATCTGACTTGTTTGTAGCCACAGTTCATTCTTTTTATACACTGTCGGATTCGATTTACTAATATTTTGTTGAGAGCTTTTGCATCCTACATTCGTGAGAAATACTAGCCTATGGTTTCCTTTTCTTGTAATTAATATCTTTGTCTTGGCACTAGAGCGATGGAGCTTAACAGAATGAGTTACGAGATAGTCCCTCCGCTGTTTCCTGGAACAGCTTGTAGAGAATTGGTATAACCGCCCCCTTAAATGTTTGGCAGAATTCACTGGTGAAGCCGTCTGGGCCGGGTGCCCTCTGTTTGGGAAGGTTGTTGTGTGCATGCTCAGCCACTCAGTCATGTCCGACTCTTGGCGACCCCATGGACTGTCCCCCACCAGGCTCCTCTGTCCATGGGACTTTTCAGGCAAGAATACTGGAGTGGGTGTCCATTTCCTCTTCCAGGGGATCTTCCCGACCCATGGTTTGAACCCATGTCTCTTGCATCTCTTGCATCGGTAGGCAGTTTCTTTACCACCAGTGCCATCTGGGAAGCCCCGCTTGGGAAGGTTACTGAAGATATGGGCCTATTCAGATCGCCTGTTCCTTGCATGAGCTTTGGCAGATTGTGTCCTTGAAGGAACTGGTCCATCTCACCTAGGTTATAAAATTGGTGGCATAGAGTTGCTCACAGTATCCTTTATTGCCCTTTCAGCATCCATGGGATCTATGGTGGTGGCCCACCTTTCTGATATTATTAATTTGTGTATTCTCTCTCTCTGTTTTTTTGGCCTAGATAGAGGTTTATCAATTTTATTGCTCTTTTCAATGAACCAGCTGTTAGCTTCAATGACCTTCAGTTTTGTTTCCCTGTTTCCCACTTCATTAACATCTACCGCTTTTTATTCCTCTTTTTCTTCTTCTTTCTTTGGATTCAAGCTGTCCTTCTTTCCCTAGTTGCCTAAAGTAAGAGCTTAATTATCAGTTCCAGATCTTTCTTCTTTTCTCATATATCCATTCTTCTGTAAATTTCTCTGTAAGCACTACTTTTGCTGCATCCAACCCATTTTGATAACAGTTTCATTTTCATTTAATTCATAATATTTTTCAGCTTCTCTTGAGCCTTTCCTTTGACCTTCGCGCTGCTTCTCCTGCAGAAAGTTGGAGGTTTTCCAGCCATCTCTCTCTCACGGATTTCCCGTGTAATTCCATTGTGTTCTGAGAGCCTGCTTTGTAAGATTACAAGGCTTTTGAACTTGTGAAGGTGCGTTTTACGGCCCAGAGTGCTGTGAGCCTGAGAAGAACGTGCGCGGCTGTGCTGCGGGAAGCCGTCAGTCACAGGCAGTCGGTGGGCGGTGCCATGAGCTCAGCTCCGCCTTAATGATCGTCCCTGCCCCTTACTAACAGGAGCCCAGGTCCACTGTCAGTGGATTTGGCATTTCTCCTCGCAGGTCTAGCGATCCTTACCCGCTATTCAGATGCTCTGTTGTCAGGGGCAGACACGTCTGCCTCTGCCAGGCGGTCGTGGGGGGCCAGGGATGAGGGGGAAGGGCAAAGGCACTGGGGGCTTGTCTGGGCAGGGAGGGGGGCCACACCAGGGGGAGGGAGCCAGGTCCAGGCCAGTTCAGGGAACCCAGCGAGGGGAGCCTAGACTCGCCTTCCCCAGAAAGCGTGTGCATCGGGTACCGGAGGCTCAGACCCCTGCATGCTAACACGGCAGACAGACACGGGGCGGTCCCAGGCCGCCCACGTCCTGGTGTCCACCCTGTATGTGGCCCCCATGAGTGTGGGCAGGACCCGTGACTTGCTTTTGAACAAGAGAGCACATCACGAGTGAAGGTGCCCAAGACCTCCTCACGTGGGAAGCGCCTCCGTGGATCGGGGCAAAGCAGCCACGTTAGGACAAACACACACCAGGATGGGGGTGCCTCTGGACAACGAACAGCAGCAGAAAGGGGAGCCTCAGTCCTACACCAAAGGAAGCTGGACTGGGCCAGCCGCCCGACTGAGTGTGAAGCACCACGGCCTGGGTCCACCCGCAGAAACCGCTGGTGCCCCGCGGCACCGGCCCACCCGCAGAAACCGCAGGCGACGCCCGTGTGAGGCCTGAGCTCCCGGCAGAGCTCGGCAGCACAGGGGCCGTCGCAGCTGTTTCCCAGGCCGGGCCCAGGAGCCCAGGGGACGTCACCAGCGGCCCCGCACCCACAGCGCTGAGAGCCGAGCTCAGTTCTGAGGCTGTGCAGGAAGGAAGCAGGGCAGAAAGTGGGGAGCAGACGCGGGTGGGCAGGGGGCCAGGGGGGCCCGAGAGGCTGAGGTGCACGGCCCCCCACCCCAGCCAGACCCCGCTCCGGGTCCTGGCTCCCGGCTCCCAGTCCAGTTCCCTGGGGACGGTCAGCGGAAGTGAGGAAGCTGATGGCATCCGTAACGAGTGTGATGCAGTGTTGACAGCGGACCTGGAGCCGTGTCGCGGGAGGGGCGGCGCCTGGCGGCCCAGTTTAATACATCATAATTCACACAGTTTGGGGAGAATTACCATATTTTTCAAATGCCTTCAAACTTATTTTCCTTCCACGGTCCCCAAGTTTCTCCAGCCCCATTGCTGATT
The DNA here is from genome assembly GCF_019320065.1 of Cervus canadensis. Lineage (NCBI taxonomy): Eukaryota > Metazoa > Chordata > Mammalia > Artiodactyla > Cervidae > Cervus > Cervus canadensis. Next base: position 888,320 of record NC_057406.1, on the reverse strand, counting down.
AGTTCCAGCTAAATCTGCCTTTTCTCATCAAAAGAAAAGATCATGCATTTTATTTTCAATTAACTTGCAGGAATCCATCAGGAGTAATCCAGCCGAACCTCATCATTCACAATCCAATTTCTCAAACTGCCAGGAGCCCGGAGAGGCGAAGCAGGGTGGGCCTGGGGGTCACCCCAGGGGGGCACACGCACCCCCAAGTCTAGGTCGGGGCTGCGGCGTGCCCCGAAGAGTGGGAGGCAGGGCCCCCATCGCCAGAGCCACTCAGGGCGCCCATGAACCTCGCTGGCAGGACTTGGGCCCTGGCCGCCCACCCGGAGGGCGGCTCCCAGACCCCGGGGGGGCTGCCGGCAGGGGTCTGCCCCCCACCCCCCGGCCCCCCGGCAAGACTGGACGTAAAGTCGCCGCGAGGCTTCCCGTCCCCGTCCCGGGGGCGTCCAGTGGGGCCTGGGGGTGGGCTGTCTGCCCGCGTGGCCTGTCCTACTGTCTCTCTGGACGTGACCTCGCCTGCGTCCCGGGTCCCCTCTGACCGGGCACCTGTGCTCAGCAAGGCCGCAGAAGCCTGACCGGCCCTTTGAGGCCTCCGTGTCCACAGCCTGGGGAGCCCAGCCTAAAGGGGCGTGTCCCAGACGCAGGGGTGGGACGAGAGGGTGGGCCTGAGAGCAGGCAACCACCCCGCCCCAGCCCTGGCCCCGCCCTGGCCCCACCCCAGCCCGCCCCCGGCCCGCCCCCGGCCCCCCCCCGGGCCCCCCACCTCCCCCGTCCCCCACCGGGCCCCCCTCCTTGGCGGCTCCACCGGCCACTGGCATCGGCATCGAGACACCTCGCCAGGGCCCCAGGGGCCTCCGGCTCCCCTCCAACCCCCTCGGTCACCCTCCACCTTCTAGAAGCTTCTCCACGTGGTGTCCGGGACGCCTCCCTCCCTGGACCCTCCTGTCGCCCCTCCCTCTCCAGACCCCTCTGCTCTGAACACACCCACTCTCTGGGGACCCTCCTTCTTTCTGAGGAATTCCTTCCCCCGCTTCTCCAGCTCCCGAGGACTCCCCAGGACCCCCACCTCAGGGGTCAGCACGCTCAGGCGTTCCGCGGTTCCCCTGCCCGCAGACCCCACCATCAGCACGCCTGTCGCTGACCTGCAGGCCTCTCCGTCACCTTCCCGCAGTAGAGCCGCCCCGGGCAGCCCCAGGCCCCGCGCTCAGAGCCGCAGCCTCGAGGGCCCCACGTAGCTCGGATGGCGTCACCACCGGGCGACCCCACCAAGGAGCACAGCCCCCAGCCTCCGCCTCCACGTGGGCGCTGGCCTCGCGGCCCCTGCCATTCCCTTGCCCTCCGCCCAGGACCGGCCATGTAACGATGAGGAGAGCCTGCAGAGCACAAAGGCCCCGGCTCAGAACTGCCAGCCGGAGACCCCGCTCCCCCTGACACCTTGTGCTTCCGTGGTGTGTCCCCAGAGCCCCTCTGCCCAGAAACCCCCCGGGGGCGAGACTCTGTCCGCAGCCTCAGACCTGCCTCCTCCACAGCTCAGCCCAGCCACCTCACGACCTCCGCTTCACCCTTCAGCGTGCACAACTAGCGTGGTGGTACCCTAGCTAGCTAACCTGGTACCCCTGTCCAGGTGGTGGTCTTCCCCGCCTCCTGGGCTTCTCAGGGGTTCCTCCTTCCCAGCCCTCCCCCGCCCCCACCTTGAACTGATGCCTTCCTGCCGTGCACCCAGGAGCACCCCATCTGGAGCAACGCTGTGAGACGCCTCCTCCAGGCAACTCCACACTCGTTTTGGGCGCTGCCCAGCTCCTGCCTGGAAGGGGGCACTGGGCCCTCACCTATCTCTTGTTCTGACACAGAGCCTGACACACAGTAGGTCCCGGGAAACAGCTGTGGACCCAAGTGGACACATGCAGAAAGGTGGGGAGAACAGATGGGCCGGAGGAAGGAGGCTCAGTAACCAGGGGGCTCAAGGAAGAACCAGAGGAGGAGGCTGAAGGGAGAAGGGAGGCCAAGGAGGCCGGGCTGGGGGGCACGGCCCGAGGAGGGCCCTGCCAGGCTTGAAGCCCAGGAGACAAAGCCTTGAGGTCTGGAAAGGGGTGTGGGCTGCAGGGGGGCCGGGGAGAGGGGGTGGCTGGCAGGGGCAGACAGGGAGCTGGTGTGTGCCCAGCAGGGCTGCCCTCAGACCCAGATGTGCTGTGAGGGTTGTCTCTGGGCAGAGGACAGACACAGCCTGGGTCTGGTGGCAGCTCTGGGGGGAACCATGATGGGGCCCCAGCACACCCAAACCAGAGGCATCTCCCTCCCGGGAGGCCATCGGCTCCCCAGGGCCCCCCTCAGCAGCGCTGGCCGTGGAGTCCGGCCATCGTCCCCTGGGGACCAAGCCTCCTGCCTGGGCGCCCCTGCTGGCCGGGCGCTCACAGAGGCATGGGGAGTCCAGTGGGGGAGGCCTTGCTCGGGGCCACAGCACCGTGGGCCAGGGGCACATGGGGCTCCCAGGCCAGGGTGGGCGGCTGAGTGCAGGGAGCCAAGCTCCTGGGTCCACACCAGCCCGCAGCCCTGGGAAGCCCAGGTCCAACGGCCGCACCCACAGCTCTGAGCACCTTCTGGGCTCCAGACTGCTTAATATTCACAGAGGCCAGCAAGCAAGGCCACGATCCACTGGGTGCCCAGCAAGGTTGCAGCATCTGCTACGTATAAATTAAAACAAATCCGCTGGCTCTCTAAGGACACGCGGCCGTCACAGGCGCGGTCAGCACATGACACACGGTGATTTATGTGCAGAAAGTGCAGAATCACCAACACAACCAGGAAGCCATGCTGCGGGGGCCACGGGCCAGGCTGCCCCCCACCTGTAGCCCCACCCCAGGACCACCAGCCTCAACCCCGGCAGAGCAGAGCAGGATCGGCCTGTCCTCAGACCTTGGCACTCACCCACTGAGGCCCACCCCCACCAGGACAAGTCATAGAAGCCAGGCTCACAGAGGACGCAGAGGGGCAGAGGGAAGAGGAATGGACAGCGTCACTTTGCAACTCAGTTCAATTCAGTTAAGTCGTTCAGTCGTGTCCGACTCTCTGATCCCATGGACTGCAGCACGCCAGGCCTCCCTGTCCATAGCCAACTCGCGGAGTTTACTCAAACTCATGTCCATTGAGTTGGTGATGCCATCCAGCCATCTCATCCTCTGTTGTCCCCTTCTCCCATCTTTAATCTCTCCCAGCATCAGGGTCTTTTCAAATGAGTCAGATCTTCGCATCAGGTGGCCAAAGTATTGGAGTTGCAGCTTCAGCATCAGTCCTTCCAATGGACACCCAGGACTGATCTCCTTGAGGATGGACTGGTTGGATCTCCTTGCAGTCCAAGGGACTGTCAAGAGTCTTCTCCAATGCCACAGTTCAAAAGCATCAATTCTTCAGCGCTCAACTTTCTTTATAGTCCAACTCTCACATCCATACATGATCACTGGAAAAACCATAGCCTTCACTAGATGGACCTTTGTTGGCAAAGTAATGTCTCTGCTTTTTAATATGCTGTCTAGGTTGGTCATAGCTTTCCTTCCAAGAAGTAAGCATCTTTTAATTTCATGGCTGCAGTCACCATCTGCAGTGATTTTGGAACCCAAAAAGATAAAGTCAGCCACTGTTTCCCTATCTATTTGCCATGAAGTGGTAGGACCGGATGCCATGATCTTAGTTTTCTAAATGTTGAGCTTTAAGCCAAATTTTTCACTCTCTTCTTTCACTTTCATCAAGAGGCTCTTTAGCTCTTCACTTTCTGCCATAAGGGTAGTGTCATCTGCATATCTGAGGTTATTGATATTTCTCCCAGCAATCTTGATTCCAGCTTGTGCTTCATCCAGCCCAGCATTTCTCATGATGTACTCTGCATATAAGTTAAATAAACAGGGTGACAATATACAGCCTTGACGTATTCCTTTCCCAATTTGGAACCAGTCTGTTGTTCCATGTCCAGTTCTAACTGTTGCCTCCTGACCTGCATACAGATTTCTCAGGAGGCAGGTTAGGTTGTCTGATATTCCCATCTCTTGAAGAATTTTCCACAGATTGTTGTGATCCACACAAAGGCTTTGGCATAGTCAGTAAAATAGAAGTAGATGCTCTTTAGGAACTCTCTTGCTTTTTCAATGATCCAGCAGATGTCGGCAAATTGATCTCTGGTTCCTCTGCCTTTTCTTTTTTTTTTATTTTTCCTCTGCCTTTTCTAAATGCAGCTTGAACACCTGGAAGTTCACGGTTCACACACTGTTGAAGCCTGGCTTGGAGAATTTTGAGCATTACTTTACTAGCATGTGAAATGAGTGCAATTGTGCAGTAGTTTGAGCATTCTTTGGCATTGCCTTTCTTTGGGATTAGAACGAAAACTGACCTTTTCCAGTCCTGCGGCCACTGCTGAGTTTTCCAAATTTGCTGACATATTGAGTGCAGCACTTTCACAGCATCATCTTTTAGGATTTGAAATAGCTCAACTGGAATTCCATCACCTCCACTAGCTTTGTCTGTTGTGATGCTTCCTAAGGCCCATTTGACCTCACATTCCAGGATGTCTGGCTCTAGGTGAGTGTTCACACCATCATGGTTATCTGGGTCATGAAGATCTTTTTTTGTACAGTTCTTCTGTGTGTTCTTGCCCCCTCTTCTTAATATCTTCTGCTGGTTGCATGGCACTGGAGCGGCCGAGAGGAGATACCCCATGTCCAAGGTCAGAGAAGCCCCAGTAAGACAGTAGGCGCTGAGAGAGGGCATCAGAGGGCAGACAGACTGAAACCACAATCACAGAAAACTAACCAATCTAATCACATAGACCACAGCCTTGTCTAACTCAATGAAACTAAGCCATGCCGTGTAGGGCCTCCCAAGATGGTTGGGTCATGGTGGAGAGGTCTGACAGAATGTGGTCCACTGGATAAGGGAATGGCAAACCACTTCAGTATTCTTGCCTTGAGAACCCCATGAACAGCATGAAAAGGCAAAATGATAGGATACTGAAAGAGGAACTCCCCAGGTCAGTAGGTGCCCAATATGCTACTGGAGATCCGTGGAGAAATAACTCCAGAAAGAATGAAGGGATGGAGCCAAAGCAAAAACAATACCCAGTTGTGGATGTGACTGGTGATAGAAGCAAGATCCGATGCTGTAAAGAGCAATATTGCATAGGAACCTGGAATGTTAGATCCATGAATCAAGGCAAACTGGAAGTGGTCAAACAGGAGCTGGCAAGAGTGAACATCAACATTATAGGAATCAGTGAACTAAAATGGACTGGAATGGGTGAATTTAACTCAGATGACCATTAGATCTACTACTGTGAGCAGGAATCCCTTAGGAGAAATGGAGTAGCCATCATAGTCAACAAGAGTCTGAAATGCAGTACTTGGATACAATCTCAAAAACGACAGGATGATCTCTATTCATTTCCAAGGCAAACCATTCAATATCATGGTAATCCAAGTCTATGCCCCAACCAGTAACGCTGAAGAAGCTGAAGTTGAACGGTTCTGTGAAGACCTACAAGACCTTTTAGAACTAACACCCAAAAAAGATGTCCTTTTCATTATAGGGTACTGGAATGCCAAAGTAGGAAGTCAAGAAACACCTGGAGTAACAGGCAAATTTGGCCTTGGATACAGAATGAAGCAGGGCAAAGGCTAATAGAGTTTTGCCAAGAGAACGCACTGGTCATAGCAAACACCCTTTTCCAACAACACAAGAGAAGACTCTACACTTGGACATCACCAGATGGTCGACACCAAAATCAGATTGATTATATTCTTTGCAGCCAAAGATGGAGAAGCTCTATACAGTCAGCAAAAATAAGACTGGGAGCTGACTATGGCTCAGATCATGAATTCCTTATTGCCAAATTCAGACTTAAATTGAAGAAAGTAGGGAAAACCACTAGAGGTTCAAGGTATGACCTAAATCAAATCCCTTATGATTATACAGTGGGAGTGAGAAATAGATTTAAGGGACTAGATCTGATAGACAGAGTGCCTGATGAACTATGGATGGAGGTTTGTGACATTGTACAGGAGACAGGGATCAAGACCATCCCCAAGAAAAAGAAATGCAAAAAAGCAAAATGGCTGTCTGAGGAGGCCTTACAAAAACCTATGAAAAGAAGAGAAGCGAAAAGCAAAGGAGAAAAGGAAAGATATACCCATTTGAATGCAGAGTTCCAAAGAATAGCAAGGAGAGATAAGAAAGCCTTCCTCAGCGACCAATGCAAAGAAATAGAGGAAAACAATCATGGGAAAGACTAGAGATCTCTGCAAGAAAATCACGAGATACCAAGGGAACATTTCCAACTATGGCTGTTTTATCCGACTCGATGGACATGAGTTTGAATAAACTGCGGGAGTTGGTAAAGGACAGGGAGGCCTGGTGGGCTGCAGCCCATGGGGTTGCAAAGAATCGGACAGGCTGAGCTGAACTGGTTAACAGCAGCAGGAGGACCTAGGGCTCCTGCCCTCCCGACACCCCCTCCCAGCCCAGGTCCTGAGCACCAGGGCCACCCACCACCCCAGACACGACCACGGCCCTCAGACTCTCTGTGTCTCTGCCCTGGGGGCCTCTTCTGGTTGGGCAGGTGGAGGGACATGTGGGGTTCTGGAGGGTCTAGGCACCAGGGTGGGAGCTGGTACCACGAGAGACGCTTCTCATTTGCAACTGAAGAAGTACGTTAATGAGATAAGGCAACAGAACGCCATCAGATGGATTTCCCAAGGAGCCTCTGCCCTCCACGGTGTCTCCCCAAATCTGCAGCAAAGAGCCCGGGCCCCCCACTCCTAGCCACCTTGACAAATCACCCCCTTGTGTCTGGGTAGCCCGATGGAGTCTTGGAACACTGATGAATTTTTAATTTTCAATATCTTTGTGTATATCGCTTTTAAGACCAAATAAAATAAGTCCTCCGGGATAGCTGAGCATTTATTTTTAAACACAGTGTCATGTGTGAAGTGGGGTGATAACCATGGAACTGCGCCCACACCTAGCCTCCGCTCAGCAGTCAGCATGTGCTGTGACCACACACTGGGACTGTGCTTTTATCGACTGATGCTTTTTTTTTACGGATTTTGTTGTGGGTGCGTGTGTGTGTGTGTGTGTGTGTGTTTTAATTGGAGGATGTGTGTAAAACAGCCAGCCAGTGGAAGCTGCTGGAAGGGCGCTCTGTGACAAACTAGAGGTTGGAACGTGGGGTGGGGGGTAGGTTGGGACGGAGGGGACGTGTGTTCTTGCAGCTCATTCAGGTTCTTTATGGCAGAAGTCAACGCAACAGTGACATGAGGCATCTTAAAGTGAGAGTCTGCGTTATAAACAGCGGGGCCCCCAACGGGGGAGGAAGCACACGGAGCCCCGAGGGGCCCCCCCAGCCAGCCCAGTGTCCCCCGACCCGAGGCCGTTCCCGCAGCCCCTGTTGCCCGGCCGTGGAGCGGAGACCGACCGTCCGCTCCGCGTGCCCCACCTTTTATACGGGAACCAGGAGCGGCTGGACGCTCATTGGTCCTTGTCGGACCCCAGGCTGGACTCCCGCCCACCCGGTCTGGCCTGGAGGGAGCCCCTGGGCTGCCCGGCTCCGGGTCCGCTCCGGGGATCGGGTCTCTGCGCGTAGTCCCCGCAGATGCACGCGGGCGCCCCCTCTGACTAGCAGGGCACACAGCGTCCCCCTCCCGCGTCAGGGGGCGAGGCCGCGAGGACCCCCGTGCACTGCGTCTCCGTCCGCCCCGGCCCTCCCCTGCCGGCGGACGCCGAGGGCGCTGCCAACGGCGGCTCGTCCCAGATTCTGCCGCCTGACAGATCGCTTCTCGCGGTGGGCGCGGCTCTGCTCGGCGATCAGGCAGCGTCGGGGCCGGAAGGGCTCCGGCCAGATGACGGGCGTGGGGTCCGACCGGCTCGGCCTCGCGTCCTCCAGCCGCCAGGGGCGCTCGTCCCCGCGCCCCGTCTTGCTTCTCTGCCCTCCGACGGTTTAAAATCGCCTCTATGGCGCCACTGTAATTTGCATTTCTACTACTGTGCGTGAAATTCAGCATTTTTTCAACATGTGTAGAGCTAATTGTATTTACTTAACTGTGGAACGAGTCTAGTGTTTGCCCATTTTTTTCTGTCCTATTGGTGAACTATTGGGCTTCCCAGGTGGCGCTCGTGGTCAAGAATCCACCTGCAATGCAGGAGGAGAATACAGGGAACTCAGGTTCCATCCTTGGGTCGGGAAGATCCCCTGGAGAAGGAAATGTCAACCCACTCCAGTATTCTTGCCTGGAGAACCCCATGGACAGAGGGGCCTGGTGGGCTACAGTTGATGAGGGTGTCAAAGAATCAGACACAACTGAAGTGACTTACCACACACACATCACATAAAGTCTTCAGGGTTCATGGTGTTGATGAAAAATTAATCAGTCAAGCTACAAAAGAAATGGAACATTTTATTTGAGCCAAATTTGAGGATTATAACCCGGGAAGGATATGTCAGTAAGCTCTGAGAACTGTTCTGCCCAATATATGTCAAGGCACAGTGATACAAGGTTTTTGAGACCTTATATCTCAACCTTGAGGGTTGGACATCAAATGACTTATTGACAATTTACACAACCCAGATCTAAGTGTCATCATGGCCCCTCAGGAGATTAAGAAGGGATTTATCTTTAAGGAGTTGTCTTGCTGATGCTGGGAGAGTATCGGTTTTCATGGTTGAGCAGGTATTTCTGCCAGTGGGGAAAGTTTGGTTGATGCCTACTGCAGACACACCATACACAAGCACAGTAGGGGAAGAAAGGGCCCAAAGGGTAGAGAACATTTTTTGTACAAACTTTTGTCTTGCCATAAAATATGAATTGCATTTCACAACAGGAAAACTCTGTGCTTGCTCCATCAATCCTGTGGCTCTGCCGCTCTCCACATGACCCAGAATGGCTGCTCTGGCTCCAACCACCACATCCACATTCCAGCCAGCAAGAGGAAACTCCTCCCACCTGGAGGACATTTCCTGAAGTGGTGCTTCCAGTTACTTACCGTCTATCTGGTCCCCAGGCCTCACTGAGCTGCAAGGGAGCCTGGAGGTGTGGCCTTTATTTCAAGAGGCTTCATTACAACACACAAGCAGAGTGCAGTGGGGGAGGCTGGCTGGCATCTCAGCAGCAGATGCTGTAGCAGAGGCCACTCCCCACCCCACAGAACTGGGTTCTGGAAGCCTGGGGCTCAAGGACGAAGCTGGGGGCCTCAACTGCCCAGCGATGGTGTTCCCTGGGGGGTCCCAGGAGGGGCCGGGGTCTGAGTGAGGGTGGCAAGACCTGACCCCACAAGTTCTTGGGGTGTGGGGGGTGTGAACAGTCTCCCCAGCCTGGGGTCAGCCCATGGTTTGCAGGGAAGGGTTTGGGGGAGACTGCTGCTTCCTCCTCCGAGATGCCAGATGTACCTGGTCCAGGAGTGGGGCGTCCACCCTACCCACAGAGCAGGCCTGGAAGGGGGCCAGGAAGACACATCTGGGATGGAGGGCCCCACAGAGGGCGTGAAGGGGGGCGCAAGGATCCCTGCCCGCTTCTGTGCTGCCCACGGGACCGAGGGGGAGCCGCACCATCGGGGACCCTGTGAGGGGACAGGTCAGGAGCCCCAGCCCTGTAACGAGCACCGTCTACACTGCCTTGAACACAGAATGCCCCAGGACAGGCTGGGAGCTGGATGCCCGGGCCGCACTTGGGGGGCTCAGGCTCCACCACCTGGACCAGGAGACCCGTGTCCAGTCTCTGGCCCTGTGGCCTCAAGGTGGTGGGGCCAGGGCCCCAAGCAGGAACACACAGGGTTAACTGCAGGGCCCGAGACCAGTCCAAGGGCCCCCAGCCGCCCCTGCGGATCCCCACACGCCGGTCCCCCGAGACTCGGCCCCTCCCCACACAGCCCCTGGGAAAACCTGCTCCCCTCCACCAGCCCCCACACTGCCCACCCAAGGCCCTGTCTCCACCGGGCCCAGGACACCTCCACATGACCCAGGGCCGAGACCCCGAACACAGGTGGCCCCACTTTAAACCGCCCTGCAAAGGACAGAATTCAGAGTCTCTACGAGATGTTCCACCCTGCTAAGAGACGAAGAGCAGGACCCAGTGAGCAGCGTGCCCAAGCTGGCCAACACCCCCAGCGGGCACACACCACCCTGCACCCGCTCCAAGCTCTCATCCACCCGGCTCTGCACTCATGTCTGACACAGAGATGGGGAAGGAAGACGAGCTGGAAGCAGTGAGAGCGGCACAGCCTGGAGTCTGGCCCCCGAGACTGGACTTTGGACAAATCCTCCCAACTGTAACACATCTGCAGCCTGGAGCCCCAGGGCCCTCGGGGCGCGACCCAAGCTAAGGACACAGGTGCCCTCAGGCCCGGGCAGGGTCCGCCAGCAGCCCCACCCACCACGGCCCTGCCCAGGGTCGGGGGCCAGGCCGAGCTTCCGAGACGGGGGCTCCCTGGGGCTGCCCTCCATCAGAGGAGCCGGTGCCGGGCTGGGCACTCCTGGCAGGGTGAGGAGCGGCGATGCCAACGTCCGTGCCAATACCGAAAACCTGGGCAGATGGGCAGGCTGCACGCAGGCAGGGCCAAGCGGGCGGCCCCGGGAGGTGAGGGCCAGCCCCAGACGGGGCAGAGCAGGGGTGCGGGAGCCCCCCACCCCCCACAAGCACAGGCCCCGGGCGGGAGGGCTCTGTCCCTCTCGTCTGCCTCGGATCATGACCAAGGCCGCCCGGCGGCGAGGCAGTCCCAGCGGGCCATCCACAAGGACCCCGGATGCCAGCAGAGAGAAGGCGGCCGTCAGACACGGGACAGAGCTATCCAAGGAAGATGTTTTATTTTCAAGTTTCTATGGAAATGTTACAAACAATGGAAACTGAAAAGAAAAAAAACATTTAAAATTTCAAACTAACATTTTAAAATAAAGAATATGATTAGGTGAAATAATAAATAACGACACCCCAGAACACTATGAGGTGAAGGGGGGGCACGGGCCAAGGGCAGGCCTAGGCCGGGGGCACCCTCCCCGAGGGCTGCCGGCCCGTGCCCGCTCGGCGTTCTAGGGAGGCAGGAATGAGAGGGCCACACCATCCAAATCTTGACTTTATTTTTTTTAATATAAAAAATGCAATTTTGGAAACCCACCCTACCTTTTCCCCTAACATAATGCTTTTACTTCTTAAAAATAAAAATAAAGTACTAATTCTATATACATCACATGTACCATACAAAAATGTATCCAAAGTTTCTATTGCTACCAAAGTGTTCTAAATTAAAACAAGTTACAGAAAGCCCCTCATTGTAAACAAAAGATTACAAGTTACAAAATCAAAGCACACACAGCCAGAGTCATTTATACAATAACCAACATCCTGCTCCCAAAGCAAGTTGAATTTTTATGTGCCTGTATAAAAATGCATATCAATATACTTCTGCAAATTTATTTTTCATTATAAAGCAAATGAATACACTTTCTACAATAAATAATCCGCTGGGAGGCACACCGTGGGAGGCTGGCAGGTGGACAAGGCGGCGGGGGAGGCCCAGGGGGCCCGGCCCGGCCCTCACGGAGGCGGCGGAGTGTTTTTGGTGATTTGCGAGTGATGCACGCGGCATAAATTTATTCTCCACTTCTTTCCACAAAGTACCATTCAAAATAATGTCATTTTCTTTCTTAAAATACACATTTGTCATTGTAAATGTACATCCCGTCTATTAAATAAGTGGTACTCTGTGTAAAGAGTATGATTTACAAAATTATTAAACATTCAAAAGTCTTAAAAAAAAAAAAAAGAGCTAGAGATGGAAGAAAGGACGGCAGCAGCGCCCCCCGGCGCCCTGTGAGGGGCACGGAGCGGAGCGGCGCCCGGGACGCGCCCACGCCGTCAGGGCGCCCAGATGGGGATGGGTCATAGAAGACCGGGAAAGAAAACCTCGCCCTCCTTGGAGAAAGGACTCAACCACACCTAAGACGCAGAGTAAGTTACGTGGGGCTGTGAGCATGCGCACTGCGCACGGCGGCCGCACTCAGTCTATGTCGCTGAGGTCGCTGGCCGGCTCCCCGTGCACGCGGCTCAGGTGGCTCATGGCGCGGTCGAAGGCGACCCGCACGGCCTTGCGGATGCTCGAGTTCCTGCCCTCCATCATCTTCAGCTTGTCTATCGTCTCGTCGATACCCAGAGGGACCATCTTGGACTTCGGAAGCCACTGCCTTTAAGAAAGAAAATGGACTGTGAGGCCCGACCACGCCAACCTGCCCGCGCCGGCCCCACGCACACGCCCGGCCCCCGCCGGCCCCTCACACACCCGGCCCCCGCCGGCCACCCGGCCCCCGCCGGCCCCGCACACACCTGGCCCCGCACACACCCGGCCCCCGCCAACCCCGCACACACCCGGCCCCCGCCGGCCCCGCACACACCCGGCCCCCGCCGGCCCCTCACACACCCGGCCCCGCCGCCGCTGCCTGACCGCCAGGGGCCACCCACCGCCCCCGCCCGACCGCCAGGCACACGGCACACAACACCGCTCCCCAGCAGGCAGAGGAGGGCAGGGCTGCCCAGCGGAACCCAGCAGGGGCGGCGGCTGGGGGACGCAGGGTCAGCAGCACGCCGCCACCACCTGGGGACCGCTGGCCCCCGCGCACAGGGTGGTCTGGCCTCAGACGGGCCTCGGGGTGGGGGCTGCGGAGGAGCCTGGAGCCGGAAGGCCATGCGGCCTCGGCGGGAGCAGCCTCTGCAGAGACAGGGTCTGGGGGCCCCGCCCGCCGCAGTGGTGGCCCAGGGCCCCGCGCGCGCAGCGGGGCCGCGCTCACCAGCTCCGCTTGTTGTCGAAGAAGAGCACGAGGAAGAGCTTCTCGTCGGCCTTCGTCTGCATGTGCTCCCCGATCTTCAGCACGTCCAGCGGCGGGGCCGGGATGGTGACCCCGTTGTGGTGGCCGGGCACGCGCGGCATCTTAGGGTCGATGATCTGCAGAGGGAAGGCGCGAGGTCACGGCGCAGGCCGCAGACAGAGGAGCGCTGGGCGGGAAGGGACGCCAGCCACACCCCGACCCCGAGACCCCGACACCCCGATCCCAACTCTGAGACCCACACCCTGACTCCCTGAGGCCCCGACACCCCGACTCCCCAACAGTCTGAGACCCCGACTCTGACACCCCGACACCGCACGGGGTCTCCCGGGACACGTGTCCCAGAGGTGCTGGGGTGGCCCCAGGCCCGGCAACAGGGAGACACAGCCCCAAGGCTCAGCGCCTGCACACCGCAACCCGCCCACCCGCGCTCACCAGGGCCGGGTACGAGGGGTAGCCGCTGCACTTGGCCCACACGACCTTCAGGGGCTCGAGGACGGAGGCGGCCGCGTCGGTGGAAATCCACATGCTATTCTGACCGACCTCTGGGGAGAAAGGTGGGGAAGAGGGGAGTCACGGCAGGGCCCTCAGGACCCGCTGGGCTGCGCCTAAGATCCCCTGGGCACCAGGACCGGCCCAGCTTGAGGGCTCAGGAGCCCAGGGGACATGGATGGCCCGGGGCGGTGTCTGGATGGCGGGGGGCCTCTGCAGCTGCGCCCCTTCCCCGCTCCGCAGCCCCACCCAGGCCTCTGGGTTCCGGCACCTCCCCCTCCGCGCGGGGCTGGCAGGCGCGGACTCACCAGCGGCGATGCGCGCCGCCTTGGCATAGTTCCCGTTCTCGATGCAGGAGATCAGCTCGCTGCGGCCCTCCAGCGTGTGCCTGCGCACCAGGGCCGGCTTGCCGCGGCCGCACTTCGGAGCACTGAAGCTTCGGGGGAAGCGGACAGACTGTCAGCACCCAGAGCATGGGGGTGCAGGGCGTGGGGGTGTTTAGGGGAGGCAGTGTGGGCTATAGCCACTTTTTTTTGGCTCCACCACGTGGGATCTCAGTTTCCGAACCAAGGACCAGCCCGGGCCAGGCAGTGAGAGTGCCAGGTCCTAACCACGGGACCAGCAGGGACTCCCCGCCATCACCGTGACCGACCAGGACTGGGGGAAGAGGCCCCGCACAGACGTGGCCGATACGTTCGCAAGCTGCGCTCAACTCTCACGCCATGTCTTCCCCACGTGTGAGCTCCACAGCGCAGGTGGCGGGGAGCAGGCACACCCCGGGGGCCCACCTGGCGTCGCAGAGCGGGCTGCTGCTGGAGGAGATGCTGGACTCGGAGGCGCAGCGGCGGCGGGGCGCGGCGGTCCTCCCTGGAGCGCCGCCCAGCTCCGGCTCCTGCTCGCCCCGCGCGGCCCCAAAGCCATTGGTGAGACCTGGAAAACAGGCGTGCACGTGGCCCTGAGCTCACCAGCTCTCTAAATTGGGACAACGCAGACAAACATGCCCTGCAACCCACACCCAGCGCGCCCGGTATGTGGAGACAGACAGACGCACGGAAGAGGGGAAACCGAGTGGAAACACAGATCCCACAAAGGCAAAGAGAGACACCGGCTATTCCTTCCTGGTCGCTCCAGCCACACCAACCAAGGCCCTGAGCCTGCGAGGGGACGGCGGAGGCTTCCAGGGGATCTGCACATCCCCAGCGAAGGAAAACCTTCTTCCAAAACAAAGCACAAGCAGGGTCCCCAGCCCTTCAGAGCCTCTGAGACTCAAGATGAGCATCTGGTCCATGTGGGACCCTTGTGTCCGGAAGCCACTGAAACCGACCCTTCCACAGTACACAGGAGGCCAGGAGGCCCAACAGCAAGTGGTCCACAAGCCCACAGCATCACGCAGTAGGTCGAGGAGGCCCTGGAAGCCAACCTCAGATCCTGCCCCAGAAGTCCACGCCAGCAGGAGGGAGGGAGGGCACTGAGCCCCACCTGCTGGGTCACGACGGGCCAGGAGCCTGAGGGTGCCTGGCGCTGCCCGGCCCGGCCCAGACCCTCTGGGCGACGGCTGCAAGGGGGACGTGACTCGTCCCCCAGAAGAATCCCACTCCTCACACTTCGAAAACTTAAAAATCCATTTCTTTAAAAATGTTTTGAAGGAGTTGGCTGATTACCAGTTTTTTCATCTGCTGTACATACTTCTCTGTAAATAAAGGGAGATGAGGAGACCCTTTACCAGACAGCAGCAAAGATGCAGAAGCAGAGCACGCTTTCCACTCCCAACAGAATGAAGGCCCGCCCGCAGTGACCCAGTCAGACGGCCTGCCCCTCTGCCGGACTTACACCAAGCCTAGCACGTTCTCTTTTCAACCCAAGTCTTATTTATAAGTAGTAACCGCAAGGAGACAAGGGTGTTACACTCATTTTTGGAACCTGGACCAAACCACCCTGAGAAAGCGAGCATTCGTCTCAGCTCAGGGGCCAGGTCCCTGGGCGCAAGCTGTGCAGCGGGGGCTCCAAGACCCCACCCGCACCCCGGGAGGCCCCCGGACGGCCCCTGACGCAGGGCCAGGCCAGGGTCAAGGGTGCTCAGCCGTGGAGCTGCTGAAGCGGAGCCAGGGGGCCGCCTCCCCCCGCCCCCCGAGCTGCTCAGCTGCCTTTCCTGGCAGACAGGAGGAGGACCCCAAGTGGGTGACGGGCAGCCTCACCACCTGACAGGCACCCGGCCCCTGGGAAGGGCTTGGCAAGGGGTGAGTGGGGCCTGCCGTCCACAGCCCCAGCGCACAGCGGGAGACAGCAGCCAGGAAGGCCAGGTCTCCCGAGGGCGGGAAAGCGGGGAGACGGACCCAGCCCCAGGACACCGAGCACATCCCGGGGAGACGGCGCTGACCGCCCTGCCCGCGTGCATGCGGTGACAAGTGACACCAGAGGGGGCGGCCCCGCTGGGAGGCACGGGCACATGCACGCCTCCCCCGCCCAGGGCAGCGAGCAAGCCACACCGTCTTCCACACGCTGCCCGCTGAGCGGCAGACAAGCCCAAGGGCACGAGGCCGCGTGGCTGGAGCAGGGCCAGGCTCCGCAGGCTGCCCCACGCGGTCCAGAGACCTCGCGGGGGCGGAAGTGACACGGCAGGCGCCCACACAGGGTCCCTCTGAGACACCAGCAGTCAGGTCAGGGCCCAGTCAGAGGTGGCTTCGGGGACAGGCCAAAGCCCCCAGGGTCCCTGGGAATCAGAGCCAATGCCCCAGATGACAGGCACCCAGGATCTCAAACCCCCTTCTCCGCCCCAAAAACGGACAGGCCGAGTGGGGAGCCCTGGCCCAACTGGAGACGCCGGTCAGCGGGGGCACAGCGACCATCCTGAACCCTCGCTCCATGGGAACAGGAGGCCTCCAGGTGCTCCAGCAGGCGTGCTGGGCGCCAAGCTCCACCTGCCACGCCCGCTGCCCACACGCAGGGCGCCCCGGGCACGGGGCCGCAGCCAGCCTCTCGGAGCAGCGGTGTCAAGTGCTGGGTATTTTGGTTACAAGTTTTTATTTTTAGTGTTGGCAATGGAATTGCATTTTGGGGGTTTCTCCACCTTTCAATGAAAACACAGATGCACAGCAAGTCGGATCCTGATGCCCTGCTCGTGCCCAGACCGGCTCCAAGAAGACGCAGCAGCAGGAAGGCCGGCGGGCCCCGGCAGGGGATGCCCCCAGGCCCGGGGACAGGCCGTCCGCTCCCGGCAGCAGGCACTCGGCGTGGTGACAGAGACAGAGTCGTACCACCTGGAGACCGGGGGCTGAGCAAGGAGCCGGAGGAGAAGCAAGGGGGCAGCAGAAGCCAGGAGGCCAGCGCTAACAGCAGACAGCCAGGGCGGACGGTGCCGGCGCACGTGGGCCAGGGCGGGGTGGCCGCGCGGTCCTTCCCGAGCCCAGCCCCAGCTCCGCCCCGGTCCTCTCAGCCGGTCCGGTGCCGGCCGAGGGCAGGCCAGGTCTCTGTCCACGGCAGTCGTCTGTGGAGGCAGCGGCTCCGCGGGCACCTCGGCCCGAGCGTCTGCACAGGCAGCCCGTGCGCAGGGAGGCCACGCGACGTCCCAGCCAGCTTGAGCGCCTGCGGGCGGGCAGGGCGGGCGGCCCGGCTCCTCCAGGGCCGCGTGTGGGTTTTGTGTGGCGCTTCCAAAGCCATCCACAAGGACTGGGCGACATGCAAGGATGCGGGGTCCTTCCGCCTTCTCCAGTCCAAGGTGAGCAAGAGAGAACAACTAGGGTCCAAAGAGTGAACTACCCCGCATGTTAGTAGTTAAAATGAGAACCTGGAAGACAGCGAAAAAGCCGTTTAGTCTGACTGAAGGCCCCGCACACCAGACTCTGCCCTGAGCAGCGCGCACGCCGGGAGCCACGCAGCAGGTGTCGCGAGAGGCCGGGCGGCAACACGGAGCCCGGCCCGGGCCAAGACTCGGCGGGCAGACAGCGCGGGCCCCGGAGATGCGGCTCCGGGAGCAACAGCCAGCGCGATGACCCCCAGGGGCACCTCCAACAAGAGGCCCACATGCCCGGAAGAAGGGAGGCCTTGCCACACGCAGTGGACACCGAGGACTTCCTACGAGGCACACAGATGGCTCTCTGGGAAAAGCAGAAGGCTGGGAATGCCCACGTCCCGAGACCATGAAGTCTGTGGCTTGGGGCCACGGAGCCCGCCAGACGCCCGGGCAAGGCCACGCCGGGGCCGGGGGCCATGCCCGTCGGTGCCAAACCGCGCATGGAAGACAGAAAACGCCGCTGTCTGGAGAGGAAGAAAGGGCTCTGCCTGAGCCAGGCCGCATGGCGGGCACCTCTGACGTGCCCAGCCCACTCGCAAGGCCTCCGGAACCACCTTCCAGAGTTGCCACCACCCCTGAAAACCTACAGCATCCTTGGCTCAGGGCTGGCAGCAAAGGAGCGACGTGGTTTCTACAGAGACCTCTGCGGAGGGAGCCCAGAGGCCCCAAAAGTCCAGCAGCCAGAGACCCACAAGGTCACAGGTCCGAGGCTCGGACGCTTAGGGCACTCAGGACCTGGCAGTCCCGCCCCCAGCTTCGCCAGGGCCCCAACCACAGGGCGCTGTCTGACTCGCCTCCCGGCAGCGGGGGAACTGCAAGGAGAAGCCCAGCAACATAACACCAAGCTGAGAGTCTCCCACTAAGCCTAGCTGAGAAAGGCCCCTGCCATGAAGGGACCCATCTGAACCTGTATCCTGGACACTCACGCAGCCCACAGAACTCTAACAAGTTACCAAAAATTACCAACTTGATATCAACCCATCAAAATAAAACCACTGTACTTACTGGAAAGTGTATTATCTAATAAAACTAGTTAACGTGCACAAGTTCACTCTGGCAACAAGAAGACTGGTCTGTCCGTCAAGGTGCAGGAGACACACCTCCGTGAAAGCCGAGCGCTCGCCCACCCCGCGGACCCGCGACTCAAATCCAAGCAGCAGAGGGGAGGACGCACTTCTCCGCGTGGCTGTGACCGACGCACCGACAGCTCACGCCACGGCTCCGATCCACGGCCAGCACGCCTCCAGAGACCCCCACAGCACAGCCACCGTGGAGGGGACGCGAGGGTGACCGACGGCTAATTCACCAACACGGAAGCCCCGCGCCCCCGCCGGGAGGGCCGCAAACAGGCTGAGCGCAGGAGAGCCCAGGCGCCCGGTGTAAACACAGCCTGGGGGACCCCTGAGGAGTGCAGGCACGCGGATGTGAGTCCATCAGACAGACCTCGGCCCTGAGACCTTCGTGGTAGCCAGCAGCACGTCAGGCTGTCTCAGCAGCAGACAGCTCAGCACACGGGAATCAACCACGCCACGCAGCACAGTGACAGCAGGCGGACGGCACGCCGCGTCCACCCGGGCCCGCAGGCTTCAGAAGCGGGGCCCGCCGCCCGCACCCACACACCCACCAGTCGGGGGCCTCCCGGGAAGGGACCAGCAGGGCCCCCAGGCCAAGCCAACCCCGGCCCTCGGCCACCCTGATATGGCACCACCTCAGGCCTGCAACTGGGCGCTTTTCAAAGAGAAACAGCGTCTGTCTCCTCACGTGGACCACAAAGGCCGCACACCGGCCCTGGAGGCACCCACCCCCCCGCCCGACTCTGCCCGAGACTGGGAGCACACGGGCAGCGTGATTTACCTGTGTCCAGGCGCTTTCCCGGGGACCCCTCCTCCACCTCAGAGTCGCCGCAGGTGCTTCGCGACCTTTTTCTTGGCTGCAGAAGAGTCTCCAACCTCGGAAGGACTACAGACAAAAAGGTTTTGGTCCCTAGCTGAGGAGAAGTTGGCTGGGTTTCAGTGTTCTTGGCAGACTTTGGGGGGCTTACACTTTTCGATTTGCAGAAGAGAACAGAGGTGCGTCTGTTTACATCGCTCGATGGCTCCGCCCCCGGCGCAGCGCCACTACGGGCGAGGGTGGGCTCTGGAGAGTGTCCGCTTAGCAGCGCGCTGTGAGTGCAAGTGCTATGTGACTCATTACCAAATGTGACTCTTTTGGGCAGTTTACTCTGCTCTGGGTGGAGTTCTACTGGGTTGAGGGTTGGTGGTTCTGAGTTAGGCTCCGAGTTTGAAGGAAGAGGTAATGCATCTGATGGTTCAAGTTTAGGGGGAGATTTATCTCCTGAAAAAATTATAAATAAAGTGATTTTTGAAAGCTGATAATTATCAAAGCTATCATAAAACTTACTGTAATTGTGAAGTCCACCAAAATACTAATTCAATCAAGGAAACACAGCATCACACATAACTGTCTACAAGCAGCCGCGCTCACACTGCGCGCGTCCCTGACGCCCGGCCGGCGCCTGCACCCAGGGCCCAGAGGCTCCCTGAGACCTCCGCACATGCGCCAGCCCAAGACATCATTCGAGTTCATGACAGTCGCTGCAATCGACATTCACTTACCTTGAGGAAGAAAAATATGCCAGGTAACTAAGGGGGTCTAAGCGGGCATCCCCACAGTCCTGACCTGGTCCACAAGGTTAGCAGACAGAAGGAAACAAGCGTGTGAATCTGGTTTCTGACCAGGGCATTCTACGTCAACGTCAAGAACAGGGAGCGGTGAGTGGCTGAGAACGCTCCAGAAAACCCCCCATCGGTTCTCAGACCGTGCCACCTTCAGAAACATTATAATCCAAGTTCGTCATTTTAAATTTGACTTGAAAGATAAAAACACAATCTTTGGACAAAGACTATCTTAGCCTCGTTAGAGACACTTTTACAAATTACAAAAAAACAAGAAGCCTGAGAGCCAGTGCATTAGCCCTGGGCCCTGGGGAGCTGGAGAGACCCGTCCTTGGAGGACGGGGTGGGCACATCCTCTGGGATGAGCCACTGAGGTTTCCCTCCATCAAGGCCGAGGCTGGCGGCAAGACATGCGACACCTAACAAGTGACTAAGCAGCATGTCCGCTCACACAGCCGTCTCTGCTGGACGAGCCTGCAAACCTCCCCAGAGCTGTCTGAAACAATGCAAGGTTAACGTTTCAAACTCAAAGTCACTTGGAAAGTGAAAAACTACACAACTTCTGAGGTTCACTTATGTCTCCAAGCACATTTTGTGACTTCTCCCCACTAATGGTGAGATAGGCTAGCCAGGCTTGGCCCCAGGAGGGCGGCCGCGGTCAGGCTCCGCCCAGAGCTTTCAGACGCCACTCAAGCCTGTGAAGGCTTGTGACACGGCTCAGAAAACGAGGAGACCGCCTTTCCTTGACCAAAGCAAACGCCAGAGCAAACACGCGTGCACGTGGGAAACACGTGTGCGGCTGGCAGGGCTCACGCCCTGCTGACGGCGGGCGGCTGGCGACGGAGCGCCCACCCGCTGCCACGCGGAGCACTGACCCGTGGGGGAGCTGGGGGCAGGCAGAGTGAGCGCGGGCCACTCCCCGGAAGCGGGCCCCCCTCCTTCCCTGGAGAGGCCTCCTCGCCCCCCGACCCGGGGCCCCACAGGGGTTCTCGCGCTGACCTGACACGCGAGCTGCCACCAGCATCCCGGCATCTGCCTCGGCAGGGGACCGCGCTGCCCCGGAGCTGCCCTTCGTGAGGATGCCCCTCCCGGGCCCCACTCAGCAGCGGGCCAAGACGGCGGCCCCATCCCAGGCCTGATGCGCGCCTGCCAGGGCAGCTGCCCCCGGCACACAGGCAGTGAACCCCGTGGCCCACGGCCCTCACTGTGCCCACCCTCTGCCCGCACCAGCCACGCAGTGGGCTCGTCAGAGGGGCGCCTCACTACTCCTCCCGAAGATGACGCTACGGCTCAGGGCTCTGCATCTGCCAGGGCGGCTCACAGATGTGTCCCAGCTTCCACAGCCTCACGGATGGCAGGGGTCACAGCAGAAGGTGCTCAGGTGACCCAGTGCAAACCACCCCCCGCCACCAGCTGCAGGCCTCTCATGGGCCGCGGACTCCAAGCCTCAGTATTCTCATCCGTCAAACGGGAACAGACAGGACAGTGCCCGCCATCCAGTGGCCCACAGAGCAGGTGCCAGCCAGGGCTCCTGGGGTCTGCCCTCGGGGTGCACACACTAGACCCACAACCCCACGGTCACTGGCTCTGGGGTCTGCCCTCGGGGTCCACACATTAGACTGACCATCCCCATGGTTACTGGCTCTGGGGTCTGCCCTCGGGGACCACACACTAGACCCACATCCCCACGGTCACTGGCTCTGGGGTCTGCCCTCCGGGTCCACACGTTAGACTGACCATCCCCGCGGTCACTGGTTGCTAACACACCACCCAGCTCCTCGGGAGAAATGCTCCAGGAACGTCTGAAGTGAATGATGTGTTCGCAGCATAGACGAACGCAGAGCCTCAGGACTTGTCAGCGTGAACCCTGGCATCTGGAGTCCCACTCAAGGGAACTCACAACGCGCAGATCAGCATGGGCCCTGCCCAGACCACCCCGCACCACCACCCACGCCCCGGGCCCTGACCTCCCATGAGACGCTTCCAAACCAAAGCTACACATGGACCAGGGACCCAGCCTGGTGCCTCACTGGACACGGTGCCACCATCTCTCCGGAGTCGGGGCACCCCCCGCCCCCAACTCAGGCGTGACCTCATCATCCAGCCTCAGCTGTGCTGCGCCCGGCATCCCCTCCCCTCTGGGGAAGGAGAGGGCCCAGTCCTGAGCAGTGAAGACAGAGCCTCAACCTGAGACTGGACCGAAGTGCGGCCGCGGGAGGCAGACACCCCTCCGGACTCTCAGGCCCACAGCCACACCCTCCTGACTGTTCGGGCCCCCACTGCTCAAGGAAACCAACCTGGAAACTGAAGCCCTGCCTGCAAGGCTCACCTCTGACCACGGGGAGGTCACAGCCGCTGCCCCTCCAGCCTGCCCCGAGTCTCCTCCTCGTCAGGGTTTCCAGTGGAAACCCCGTTGAGCGTCAAATCACAACTAAGATGCTTAGAAACACTGCCCTTCAGGAGTGCTGACGACATTGCTCTCTGCCCCAAGACCACATCCCCACGCACGTTCCTGCCCTCCTCCACACACGGCCGTCTCCGCGGGCTGCACCAACCACTGTTCCCACAGACGCCCCCCAGCGCTGCCGTCTGTGGCCTCACAGGGGGCACCCCCACCCACGCTGCCGGCCAGCCACCTCCACCACACCGCTCCTCCCAAAACATCCTTCCAGCCCGCCCCGCTCAGACCACTGCGCCAGCTTCCTCTAACGTGGGCCCAGCCCCAGAAGCAGCATGAGGGGCCCGCGGGAACTCCCGCACAGCGGGAGAGCTCAGAGAAGCTGCTCTGCCGATGGAAAACCAAGCTGGTGCCCCGTTCTCCCCTCACTCACTCTTGCAAAAGGAGGGAGACACACGTCCTCACCCCAAGGGGCAGTGAGGGCAGCAGGAGTGGCTGGGAGGAGACCGTCCCCACGGGGCCCCCGCTCCAGGTCCTAATGACCAGGGCCACCCTGTGTCCTGAGAACCCCGAGGGCACAGAAGAGCAGAGCCGGGGAGCCCAGCAGGACCCAGCTGCCAAAGGTCCCCGAGAGCAAGGGCTGCTCGGAACCAAACCCACAGGCCGGGCCAGTGTGGTGATGGCGGAGGCCCCGGACTCTACAGGCCAAGCGTGAGTCCCGTCCCCGAGGAAAGACGCTCAAGCCTGCAGCGGAGCGCACGGCCACCCAGGCGAGGGCATCACGAGGGGACCCACCCCACCACACAGTCACCTACGAGCAGAGAAAGCTTGAGGATCCAGGTCCTACCCGCTGCTCCTCAGGCAGCTGGACCGCAGGACACCACGGGCCCAGCGCGGCCCACCCGCTCACGGCCACCACCGAGAGAGACGTGGCATCGCTGCCAGGACACGGCAGGCCCGCAAAGCCAGCTCTCACCCGCAGAGACCACGGTTCTGTTCAAAGGGTGAGCTGTAGAACAGCTTTCTATGTCCTTTGATTAACCGCTTTGTCGTTCTTATTGAGGGAAAGTGGTAAAAAACCAGAAAGACCACACAGCTGCCAAGAGCCGTGCAGGGAGAGCGCCTGACCCCACAGCCTGTACTGCTGCCTCTCAAGTGAGGCGAGAAGGGCAGGGACCCTCCACCCGCCCGAAGGGCACCCGAAGGGCACCTCCAGGAGCCCAGGCTGAGCCCGTGGCTGTCCCCGGGGAAGGGCCCTCACAGCACGCGTCCCACCCACAGGAGCACGGGGCCGTCGGAGGGCCCTGCCGCCGTGTACACCCTGGGAGAGGAGCTGAGACAGTCCTCCCCTGCGCAGCCTCGCCAGGTCACTGGGAACCTGCTGGGAGACTCCGCTCCACGTTTCTGCCCCGGCACACGGCCGTGCCTCCCGGCACACCAGCCCCTCACTCTCCTACCGCCCTGCAAGGCTATGGATAACCTGAACCGTGCTTGAGAAACAGATCTCACTTTACCCCCAGCGTTTTTAAGTGGCCAAATGCGGCGCAGACAGGACGACACCCCGGCCTCGGCCCGGAGCACCTCCAAGCGCTTACCTTCCTCCGCAGCCTCCTGCCCCCGCGGAGCACCGTCCTCTTCCGGGCCTGCAGTACCTGACTCCGCGGCTGGGGGCTGGCTGTGCTGCTGGCTCAGCTTGCTCCGCAGGACGGCGATCTCCTTCTTCAGCAGCTTGGCCCGCTTGCTCCGCGACCCGCTGGACTTCATGGCGCACGTGAGGTCCAGCATGTCCAGCAGCTCCCTCAGCTGCTCCTCTAGGACCATGTGGGCCCTGTTGGCCGGGTTCAGCAACCTGTCCACTGGAGACAGAGACACGGCCATCAGCCGCCACACGGGCACCGCCAACCTGAGACCACCTCACCAGGGACCCCAGGGCCCCCCCTCGCGTGGCGCCTGCTGGCCGGCCGCCGCTGGCAGACATGAGAGCCGGGGCCACGCCGAGGCCACTGAGCCCTCCCGCCGAGACCAGGCGCCCAGGCGAAGACAGGGCTGCAAGGAGGTCCTGACGCTCAGGGCCACGTGCGTCTGAGCCGGAGTCCCAGTCCCAGGTTGTTATGTGGCTCTTTTAAAACTGGACTAGAAAGTTCACAGGTAATTCACAGTTTGGAGTATATTTACAAAAAAATCCTTAACAAAATTTCAATTTCAGCCAAACAACAAAATGTATAAAGTAGACTACCTTCAATCAGTGAGGCAGCTAAGGAACTAAACGAGTCCACAGAACCCCCACAGGCTGAGCTGGGACACAAACTCGGCAGCAGGCCAGGCAAGGAGACGCCCCTCGCTCCGCAGGCAAACCTCCTCCTAAAGCACCCGCCTCATCACGAGAACAAGATGCCAGCACCGGGAATCAAGTGAGAATGCCTCCTAACAGAGGCACAGATAGGAAGGTTCACAGCAAGAAACCTCGTCTCTGAAAGCCTCGCAGTATCTGGCCTGCCCTCAGGCAGAGGACACCGCGGGGAGGGGCCGGGGGCCCCCAAACGCAGAGGGGACACAAGTGCACTTCTCACCCCAAGTCCAGGCTTCGTGAAAACCTGGGTATGGAAATGGATGCAGAGACTCATGGTGACTCGCCAGGCCATTTCCTGCAAGGCCAGCGCCCCTTCCCAACCCAGAGCACTCAGGTGGGGGAGGGGGTAAGTCCGCATCCAAGGACCCGGGAGAGCCAGCGGACAAAGGGCGTCCCTCCCGAGGCCGCCTCGTGAGGTGGGCAAACCTCAGCAGGGAGGGCCTGCCTGTTCCCTGCTCCCTTGCCAGGGGCTTCCTCCACCACAGGACGTCCTCACAGGTGCCCCCCAAGGCCCACCGGCACACACAGCCCAAGCAACACTGCTCCCCGGTCTGTATCAGGGCGACCTGGCTGTCCCACTCAGGGCCACGGCTCACGTGTCTCTCGGTGGACAGCTGAAACGTGGCTGCTCTGAGCAGAAATGTGCTGAGTGTAAGATCCACGCTACGTGGCAAACAGAGGAGAAGCCAGTGAAGGCAATCCTGTCTGCAATTCCTGTGTCACTTACACATTAAAACCACAACACTCAGGTGTACTGGGTTACAGACACGAGGCGAACACGAGTCCTCACGAGGCTACTAGGGAACCTCAAGCCAGCGTGCGGCTCGCATCCCGCCTCCCGAGCCTGCACTCCAGCGTCAGGGAAAGTGCCCCCCAGCTGCTCCCACATGGCCGTGCTCACCCTCATCCCAGGAGAAAGGCCGCCGGGGGGCCGGGGGCGGCCGCTCGGGCAGGTGCATCCCCGAGGCTTCGTCGAAGCCAACACTGTCTGCCTGGCGCCGGGCCTGCCTGAGCACCACGCCGCCCTGGTCGCGCAGCCGCACGGCGGCCCGGTAGAACACCGTGTCCTTGGCGTTGTACTTCATGCAGTTGTCCACGATGAGGTCAAAGTCCTCTTCCAGCTCCCTGAGTGTCCGGTACCCCTGTGCTTCCAGCCGCTTCCGCATTGTGGCAAAGTCCATGGGGCGTTTGATGTGATCCAGATAATCCGGGACCTGATTTCAGGGAACAAAGCAACCGTTTACAGACACAACCAGAGTCTTGCACTCCACGTAACCAGGACACGCGTCATGTACATACAGACACACACAGGCGCACTCCATGCTCACGCAGGACCACGGGGTAGCCCAGGTCCTCTGTCGGGGACACACGCACTGGGAGGGGTCCTTCCACATCCCTGGGTCACCACAGGCCCGAAGGAGGCCGGCACAGGAGGCAAGGACACCTACCTCCTTCAGGCTCACCGGCTGGGCGAATATGCGGGCCGGGTCCTTCTCCTGCAGCTGGTCCAGCACGGAGCGCAGCAGCACGGTCAGCGGCGTCAGCCGCAGCTCCAAGGCCATCTGCTCCACCTTCACCTGGGGGCCAGCGCACCAGGGCTCAGCGCCCGAGGGCACGCTCCCTGTGAGGAGCCACCTCCCACCTCGAGGGTGCAGCACCGTCCAGGGGCAGATGGAGGTCCACATTAAAGGCAAACGTGGTAGGCTCCTGCTCACCTCCTGGGACCCGGTGGACACCACAAAGACCCCACCCCAGCCAGTCTCCTTCACAGCAGAGATCAACGTCAGCCCCTAAATCCACCAGCACCCCTCACCGGAGAGGACTGCTCAGAGGAAGCAGGGGCAAGGACTGCGGGGCCCAGGGCAAGCTGCCCCTTCCCCGGACGCCCCGCCCTCCCCAGACGCCCCGCCCCCGCAGCCTCACCTGTTCCCGCTTGAGCTTCTCGCGCTTGCGCAGAAGCTCTATAAGAAGGCGCGCGCGCTCCAGGTCGTGCCGCAGCCGCTGCCAGTACTTGAGCTTCTCTTTGGCGGCCTGAATCTCCTCATCGTTCTCTCTCTGAGAAGAAGAATGGGATCGGCCTTGTCCCCCACACAGACACGCTCGGGGAGGGCTCAACGCTCAGCCCCTCGCCTCCTCCCCAGGGAGCCTCCTCCTGGCACAAGCGCA
Organism: Cervus canadensis; assembly: GCF_019320065.1. Taxonomy (NCBI): domain Eukaryota; kingdom Metazoa; phylum Chordata; class Mammalia; order Artiodactyla; family Cervidae; genus Cervus; species Cervus canadensis. The sequence continues at coordinate 861,617 of NC_057406.1, read as the reverse complement.
CCCGCGCTGCCGGCTCACCTCCAGGCCAGCGCTGCGGCGGGGCTGGGGCCGGGCAGGGGGAGCGCAGGGCCAGGACGCCCTTACCGCAGAGGCCTGCCGCCGGGCGCAGCCTCGCCAAGGGCGCCCCCTCACCAGCCGGCCACCCAGCGCTTCCGCCTGCACCCCGCCGCCAGTGCCCGCATCCTGGCCTCGCTCCCCCAGCTCTGCCCAGGGCCTGGGGTCCTCAGCGCGCGCCTCCCGGAGGGGCTCAGGCCTGCCCGCCGCCAGCTCCAGGGGCCCACCCCCCACCGCCACCTCACAGCCCACCTGAAGGCTGTCCCGCCACAGCTCCTCCCACACTTCCCACCAGGGCTCCAGGCTGGAGTCTGGGGCCCTCCTGGTCAAGGCACCCGGAAGCTGAGTCCGACCTCACGCCCGAGGCTCCCCCTTCCCAGCCGCCGCCGCCGCAGTAGGCCTGCTCTGGCTGCGGGCACCGGCACTGCTTTCAAGAAGGCTCGGCACAAGCCTCAGGCCCTCTTCTCTCCTCAGCCTCCTCTGCCGCTTGGGGCCCACTCCCATCCAGAGCGAGCTGTAACAGTGCAGCCTTCTGGCAGAGTCCGCGGCCCCCAACCCCTATCCCAGTGCAAACCCTGCACCCTAGCAGCAGGGAGCACTGCGCTCTGAGAGGATCGACCCTGACTAAGGCTGACGCTGCGTTCCAGGACCTCAGGGTCTGAAGGCAAACAACCCGTGGCCAGAGGAACAAGGCCCTTCTCGCTCTACTGGGAAAGGCAGCAGAAGGGCCCGCCCAGGAGGCCGGGCGCAGGGCCTGAGCCTCCGCTCCGCCAGCACCCTCCAGCCCTACCGGATTCCAATCACCAGCTTGTTTTCATGTTATTTGAAATTCTCAGGCATCAAACAGGAATTAACAGTAACATCAACTGTATAAACAAGGCCAGTAAATACATTAAATGGTGGGCTCAGAAAACCAAATTCCCCAAGAGCATCTGAAATCATCTTGTTCGTCAGTTTGAAACAGACATGGAAAATATCAGCTCCAAGAACGTATAGCCTGGTGGCCGACATGAGACAGAGAAAAGCAGTAAGTCCCCAGAAACCCCTGATGCCCACCTGCTGTGCCCGCCACTGGCTGCAGGACCACAGGCCCTGCCCCCGACACAGCGCCCCCGCCAAGCAGGAACCTGCAGGGAGGACCTGACCCAGCCCCACGCCTCTTGTGTACAGACGGGCCTGGCTTTCATACTCTGCATGAGCAGTCTTAATTCCTATATGAAACCAATCCTGGAAGGTTCCACACACTGGGGGAGTACTACAGGCATTTCTGGTTTCAAACAGCTATCAAGAGAGCTCTGAGAAGACTGTCTGCAGCCCAGCCGTCATCCACCCACAGACGGAGGAGAGCACACGCAGTGCCTAGAAGTGAGACGGACAGAACCCCCCACCCCACAAGGTCAACACCAACGGGGTCAGACCAGCACTCCAGCTGGGGATAGGGCAGGCCAGCTCTGCAGCGTGAGGACCCCGTACATCAGGCCGACTCCCAGGACACAAGCAAGGGTGGGAGACCCTGAGGGACAGCCGTCTTTCCCACCACGACGCCAGCAGCAGCAGCGGTATGGACAGCAAGAGGCCCTGCCCCAGCTCAGCAGGACAACCAGCTGTCCAAAAACCCCCAGAAAGCGAATGGGGGTGCCCTCCCACCACAGGCACGTCAGGGGGAGCTGGCGGACATGAGCAATCAAGGGCAGGTGGAACAGAAGCCGCCCCCCACCCCCCAGCACACACCCGCAAGCCCCCACCCCAATCTGCAGGACGGAACCACCACGGGGACCTACACTGAGGCCAGGGCTCCATGGGCCCAGGACAGACCATCGAGGAGGCAGGGGCCAGGAGCGCCCAGCAACTGAAGCGCCTCATCCTGTCCAGCCCAGCTCATCCCATCTATCTGTCCGTCCCTGCCTGGAAGATCTGCCATGGGAAAGAAGGGCTGCACCTACCCTCTCCCAGGGCCCAGCTCAGGGCAGACGCCCAGACATTCAGACTAGTGAGTCAGGTTAAACTCTAAATACCAAGCATTTTTAAAGTTTCAGAAATCATCAAAATCACACCAAGCCTTCGACATGAACAGGTCGCCCCCAAAAGCCAACCTCCGCTAAGATGGGGTGGGAAGCAAGAGGCAGTGCCGCGTCGCACCCACCCCATGATGGGGAGCTCCCGGCCATTCCAAGGTGGCGGGGGGCAGGCAGACCCCTACCCATGGCCCTGCCCACACAGGCTGCACCACTGAGCTCACTACAACCAAGTCAGGACGGACCCCAGTCAAGGCCGGGTGCGCCTCAGTCTAAACCTCTGGTTCCTGCCAATTCCTTCGGCCAAGAGAACTGACCCTGCTGCTTCCCGTGCGTGAGTTCTCCTGTCATAACCAATTTCCCTCAAGTGTGGCAGGACGTGAGGAGAACACGACTGCTCTCAAACCCACATGCTGACCCAGGGAACACGTGCTCCCCTCAGGTGCGGGCAGGCCCCTCACACACCCCAACCTCGGCCCAGGTCCCGCTCTCCACGTGACTCCCCCTGCCAGCCCAGCCCGGAGACCAGACTCCCAGCTCTGCACTCTCTGCACCTCCCTTTGCTCCGCTGTCACCGGGCTGAGGACAAAGCCCCCATCCGGCCTCCCTGCTCCCATCTCGAGATGCCCTCTGCCTAACTCGCCACCCCTAAGGCCCAGCACCCAAAGGCCTTGCAGGCTCTGCCCTGCCCCCCTTCCTGGAGCTCCCGAGGCAGCACCAAGCCAGCCAGCCAGCCACCCTCAGTCCCCATGATTCCAGCGCTGCAGCCCCCTGGACGTTCCCCCACCCTGTGGCCAACCCTCACAGCCCACAGGCCTAGGTCCTGACACAGGCCTCACGGAGACAGAGCCCCTGTGTCCAGCGGGGGTGAGGGTGGAGCACAGGGCATCGCCAAGAAGGGCCCAGGAGGGGCGGAAGGTTTAGGATGAGCGTCCCCACCCCAGGGTGAGCAGCAGGACTGGACACAGCCGTCAGCAGTCCTCACGCTGGACAGAGCAGGCAGGAGGCTGGGAGCCGGGCTGACCCCGCCAGCCCCTCTGCACATGTCCAAGGCGGCTCCGGCCTGGTGCGCGGGGTCAGCCTCCCAAGACGGGGGCGGTGGTGAGCCTGCACAGCTGTGCCCACCTCGGGGGAGGGGACTCAGACGGCACCGCAGGCAGGAGGACCACCAGGTGGGGGGGACCTGACCCGCCCATCACAACCCAGGAGCGGCAGGTCCAAGGAGAAGCCCCGCAGCGTGTGGTGCCTCCTTCCCCGGAGACAGAGGAGGGTCAGAGGCACGGCCCACCCCACAGTCGCCCAGAAACGTCACACTGCTCTGCATTTCAAAAAGCGTTACCAAGATACCAGAATCCAAGCTTCTCTTTTTAAACAAGCATTTGCGTGTGTGCGCGATGCTAGATGACCTGCCGTCAGCGCCGCAGGCCTGAGGAGGCAAAGAGGCAGAGCTCCATTCAGGCCGGGGCGGCACGCGGCCCGGGACTCGCACGGGAACCTCGGGGAAGAAGGGACACAGAGCGGGAAAGCAGCAGCTTTCAGGAGAACGCGAGGGAACCAGCGCCGCGTCACTCCACGTGGGACCAGCGATGGGAGCCTCCGGCAGCCAGGCAGGCCTGCCCCGACCAGAACTCAGCGGGGGGCTCCCCACGCCAGGTAACCCCTGCCAGATGCAGGGCCTGGGCCCCCGTCCAGGGGCACCACGTCCCCTGGACTCACTTGGGCATCGTGGCTCACGGAGCCTTCCGGACGACGGGAACCGGCAGAAGCGGCCCACAAACAGCAACGGGAACCGGCAGAGGCGGCACTGCTGAGCACGGGCAGCAGCAGCTGACCCCCGTTTGTCTGTGACAGCTCAGGAAGCCAGCTTCTCCCTTCCCAAACCCGCCTTTCAGAAAAGCGCTCTGAACGTCAGCTGGCCTGTGAACCCGCGTCAGCTACCGAGAGGAAGGCACCCATCTCGCCCCGGCCACCCCTCCTGTGCAGGGGTCCCCGCCCCGAGGCCCCCGCACGCCCGCCCCGCAGTCAGCTGGCAGAGGCTTCCCCGCGCGCCACCAGCGGGCAGGGCCAGGAAAGGCCAGAACACCACGGGGCTGGGGCACCTCGGACGGAGGCTCCGCCTGCCACCCCAGCGGGCCGCGTACCTGCTGCGAGCTCCTGTGGGACTGCAGGCTGGACTGGAGTCTGCGCAGCAGCGGGGCTCCGTTCCTGGACAGCCGCTTGAGGAGCCAGTAGCTGTGGGCGCGCTCGACAAACTGCTTCTTCCGCTGAATGGCCACCTGATTCGCAATCCTATTTAATCTAGAACACGGAAAAACTCACAGTTTAGCTATGAAGCAGGACATGGACACATTTTTACGGAGACTAGAAATGACAGCGTTACTGTTCACAAACCGTGTGCGCCCCCCGCCGCCACCTGCCTCCCGGCTCCGCCTGCCTGTGGGCCGCGTGTCCACCACTGCCACTCAGGTCACGCGTCCAAGGACCCCGGGTGTCCCCCCCTCTCTGAGCCCTCGGGTCACGCGTCCAAGGACCCCGGGTGTCCCCCCCTCTCTGAGCCCTCGGGTCACGCGTCCAAGGACCCCGGGTGTCCCCCCTCTGAGCCGCACACGCTCACACACCGACCTCTCCAGGGGTGAGTGGCCCTGCAGGATGGCTCCTCTCAGGGGCCCCGGTCCCCACAAGACAAAAAGCAATGGCACGGCTGGAGGCAGCAGCTGCTGGGGGTGGGGTCAGCTCCTTGTCACAAAAACGAGCAAGAGGCCTCCTGGCAAGACCATCGTTTCAGAGACTGTAAAACTCGAAGGATTTGTAAGAACACACGAGGGGACACCAAGGGCTCACAGCCTCCAGGCCGGCTTCTGGCCCCTGCCATCGCCCCTCTTGGGAACCATGCCTCGGAAGACAACAAATGCAGGCTGAGGGCCAGGGGGCTTCCTCCCGGTACGCCGGACACCAGTGTTTCCGGGCGGAAATTAAGGAATTTTAAAAGGACGTCTCTTGAGGAGTGCGAGTCCCAAATCACTCATAACTGTCCTGACACCCTCGGCTCCGCCATGTCCAGACCCGCAACACTTCTTCTCACTAAGGCAGTGGCCGCATGCCACTCAGGGGGGCCCCACCCAGGGCCTCTTCCAGCGGCCGAGGAGCCGCTCCACCCAGGCCCGTAGCCCGGGCCGACACGGAGCCCCAGCCCAGCGTGTGCACAGGCCCGCCCGGTCACATGGTGCTGGCTCCAGTGGCAGCCAGAGCATCCCCACGGCCTCTCGATGGCTCCAGCAGAAGGCGCTGGGGCCCCTGGGCCCCTCATCTGCAGAGGGCTGTGTTCGTCCTGGGCACCTAGCAGGTGCCCGTCTGCTGGGGTCTGTCTTCACCCCGTGACCGCCACCTGACTCAGGGGCGGCAAAGAGCAGGCATCTTAACACGTGGCGCGCACGCAGACGTGCTCACACACGCTCAGTTCCTGCAGTGGTGAGGGGCAGCGCCGATAAAAGGCGGACTCAGCGTGCTCATGGCGACTGCAGACGTCAGGAAGGGAGGCGAGACGGGCCCGAGCCCGGGCAGGGCGGGCAGCAGCGTGGAGAGCCTCCCCACGGCCTTTCCTGCCCCCCGTCCAAGGCAACATGGACGATGGCGTATCACGCGCCAACTAAATCTCCATAAACTGGCGGAGAGGAGGAACAAGGAGCAAAACACAATGAAACAGGAAACAAGAACACGCAGGAAAACCTCAACAAAACCAGAGTGTGTTAGCTGAAGACTAGCCAAGAAACACATGGGAACAGAAACCAGCTGAAAGCGAGTCTCACGCCTTTGAAGCAGCACTATTCCCACAGCCAAGACGCAGAGATGACCTGAACGCCCCTCGCAGAGGATCGGACAGAGAAGTCGGGGTGGGGGGGGCGGTGAGTGACAGAGGGAGCTGGAATATTGCTGCTGCTAAGTCGCCTCAGTCGTGTCCGACTCTGCGACTCCACGGACGGCAGCCCACCAGGCTCCCCCGTCCCTGGGATTCTCCAGGCAAGAACACTGGAGTGGGTTGCCATTTCCTTCTCCAGCGCGTGAAAGTGAAGTCGCTCAGTCGTGTCCGACTCCTTGCGACCCCATGGACTGCAGCCTACCAGGCTCCTCCATCCATGGGATTTTCCAGGCAAGAGCACTGGAGTGGGGAGCCACTGCCTTCTCCGAGATGGAATATTACTCAGCTATAAAAAAGAAAGAAAGAACGACACAGTAGCAACACCGATGGCCTGGAGACTGTCGTGCTGAGTGAACTAAACCAAAGATAACACCATACCACTTACATGTGGAATCCAAACGACACAGGTCAACTTATTTACAAAACAGAAAGAGGCTCACAGGCTGAGACCAGACTTACAGTGACCGAAGGGGACAGGCTTGGGGAGAGATGAATTTGGAGTTTGGGATTAATATATATACAGGACTGTATGCAAAACAGATAAATAACTAGTGGCTACTATACAGCACAGGGAATTATATTCAACATCCCATAATAAATCATAACGGAAAAGAATATGAAAAAACACCGTGTACCTTTGTCACCCTGCAACACACCAGAAATTTGCCACTGTTCAGTCGCTAAGTCACGTCCAACTCTGTGCAACCCCATGAACTTGCTGCAGCAAGCCAGAACTCCCTGTCCTTCACTGCCTCCCGGCGTTTGCTCACACTCACGTCCACTGAGTCGGTGATGCCATCCAACCATCTCGTCCTGGCACCCCCTTCTCCTCCCGCCTTCAATCTTTCATAGCATCAGGGTCTTTTCCAATGAGTCAGCTCTTCGCATCAGGTGGCCAAGGTATTGAAGCTTCAGCAGGAGTCCTTCCAATGAAGCAGAAACTAACACTTTCTAAATCAATCAACCATACTTCAATTAAAAAAAAAAAAAAAAGTTATCCTGAAAACTGAGATGCAAAACAAACCTGTAGAAAAATGTAACTGGCCAAATCTGAATTATGGAAAAAAAAAAAAAGAAAACTGAAATATATTCCTTTAACAATTACTCTAGAAACTAAATGAACTGTTTAAAAGTTTTCTTACCACCCTCCAAAAAATTAAAAGGAACAAGTTTTTCAGAGGAGGTTCACTGTCAGAAAGAACGTCAGGTCAGCCCAGCCCTGCGCTGATTGCGGGGAGGCGAGGACACGTGTCCAGTCCTGGGTGAGTGTCCCGACGAGGCGGGGAGGGTGAGGTCAGGCCAGATGCCAAGTACACAGAGACACCTCAGGGCCTGGGGTCCACAAGCACATGCAGGGGCTCAGTGGTCAAGAGAGCAAAGTCCCATAAATACCACTCACACAGCCAGGAACAGACTGCAGACTGCGATCCCCACAAAAGACCAGAAAAGGGGCCCTCGCACCCTGCGACTCGCTCCTGGCTCGCTGGGAGCTGCCCCTCGAGAGCAGCCCCCTCCCAGGACCCCTGCCAGGGCTGCGCTCACCACACAAGCGGGCCCACCAACCCCAAAAGGAGACGGTCACAAGACACTCTCGAGGGACAGGAAGGCCAGAAGTGGAGACACCCCATGATAATGTCAGTGAGGAGGACAAAAAGGACACGCAGGTCACCTCCAAACTGACCCGAAATTCCAAGAGCCTGACGGACGACTGGGGGGAGCGCAGGAGGCTGGCCGCACAGACGCCCCCCAGGGCTGGGTGGGTGTGTGTCTCGGGGGGGAGGTGCTCCGTGGACAAAGCAGGCAAACGGCTCCACGGACGCCGGTGTGTGCGCGTGAGGGACGGCCCAGGAGGCCAGCAGTCCAGGCGCCAGAGGTCCCGTCAGTGCCAAGGCCGCGGGGCAGGGGGCAGGGGCGGAGGGATCGCTGCAAAGCTTTCAGAAGAAAACCTCAAGGCCCTCAGGGAGTGAACGGTTAAGCAAGACGTGACAAGTACAAGCCATAAAATAGAGCAAAAACACACATTAAAAGCAGGAGGCGATCCCTGTGACATGTGAGCCGAGGCGGGGCTGCCCGCTCTCACCCGTCAAACCCACTCGGGCTAGCGGAAAAAAGACAGGAAAACCCGAAGGATGGAAAAGCCCGCCCAAACCGTAACTTCACAGATGACGTCCAGAGAAAACCTAAGGGAACCTGCAATGCGTGACATCAACGTACAAAACCCTGGCTCTATACAAACACCCAAACATGCCAATTTGAGAAAACACTGTTTGTAATACTAAGTTTTTCATGGACATTTTTACAGAGAAAACTGTGAACTTTCAACAAACACTGGAGAGGTCGTAGTGAACACGAAGTGGGTCATGCCCAGGTCAGGCTGAAGGCTGGCAAGGAGCCGGGCTTCCAGGAGAAGACACACATCTAGGGGGTGGGGGCGCCCACAGAGCAGTCTCCAGGTCGGGGGTGCAGGAACAGGTCAGTGACGGCCCTGCCCACCAGCAGGAAAGACAAGTGTGTGAGCTGCAGGACCACAGGGTCAGACGCCGCGTCCTCAGACCAGACAGACACATGCTGTTCAGACACACCCACTCCAGGGCCGCAGGGCACAGCCCGGGCATGGCCAGGCTCTGAAGCGTGCTGTCTGTTATCTGCGCTGCCCAGGCCCCGGGGGAAGTCACGGGGCTGGGGTGTGCTTCCAAGTGACCCAAAGGAAGGAGCGGGTGAGGCGGACAGCCCAGTGCTGCCGAAGCTGGGGTACGGGGATGGCGCTTCCGACCTCACAAACATCCAGACTTTTTACAAGGTCTTTTAAAGACAGTTAAGAGCAGGGACGCCGAGGGGCAGACACTCAATGAGCAGAGCCAACTCCCTGCCACCACAAGCCAAGCCGGGGAGAGACCCAGTCCCCGGACACGGAGCCCAGCCCCAGGCGACAAGGGGCCAGACCGCGCCGTGGCCTGCGGTCAAGGCCTGCCCACACCCGCAGCAGGCGAGCAGCCGCCACGGCAGGAAGAACGAAAAAGCAGGCCTGAGAGGGACCCAGCCGTGTCCGCTACAAGGGGCTGATGGGCCTGGAGGGGTCTCAGGAACAAGTGTCAGTCAACGTTTTTTGCTACATTGGATAAATCCCTGTTAGTGTCTCTTTTCTTTTTTTTTAAACTTTCTATATTAAAGTCATGACAAACAGGGATAAAACAGCATTAAAACCATCCCCTGGGACTTCCCGGCAGTCCAGTGGCTGAGACTCCACACGCAGAGGCCGAGGTCAGGGACCGCTCAGGCCACAACCACCACGAGCCTGCAAGGCCAGATAAAACGCCACCCCTGCTCACACACACAGACGCGGGAGCAGGGCCGGGCCGCCCCAGGGAGCGGGGCCACCTTCCCCTCCAGCCGGCTGTAACTCCGAAACAGGCCCCGCGCTTTCAGAACAGCTGAGGTGGAGGTCAGGGGACACGAGAAGCCACCCTCCAGACCCAAAAAGCCCAGAGTCAGCCTCTGGAGGGGCGCAGTTCTGGGCCTTGCTGGTTCCTAGGGCGCCCCCCTGCCCGACTGCGCAGACCACGGCCGGGGAGCCCGGGGGGCCTGTGCGCACCTCCCAGCCGGACCACCCCCCGAGCCAGGCAGCTGCCTGCACCGGGCGCCGCCCCTCGGAGCCCAAGCAGGCGAGTGACAGCCAGCCGGTCCGAGCCCCCTTTCCTGAGAAACCCCACCAGCACTGACCCCCCAGATGCCCACCTCAGCACCCAGGCCTGCAGGGCCAACCCTCTGAAAACCACACCTCCCTCCACAGCACTGAGGAGAAGAGAACCCCAGGGGGTGGGCACGCCCTTCAGCCTCATGGGGAGGCACAGGTGGTCTAAGGGTGACCCCAATCCAAGGAGGCCAGGCGGGACTCCCAGCCGCAGGCAGGAAGGCGCCCGGGGAGGCTGGCCCCCCTCGGAAGGTGCATAGGGGCACATGGACCGCCCCTGGGAGGGCACACGGGTGAGCCGTGAGCGAGGGGGCCTCGGGGTCAGGGGGTGACGGGGAGATTTCCCTCCCCCTACTTCTGCGACGTTTTATAAATCTGAAGTTATTTCAGAACAAAAAACTGAAACTGATAAAAGGACAAGGCATGACAGGATGCCAAGGCCGGTCTCCACAGGCACCAGGCCCATCCCACGACCCACTGCAGGCAGCGACCTGAAGCGCAAGACAAAGAAAAACGTCCACGTGTCTGCCCCTCTCTGCAGAAGCAGACGCGGGGACCGTGAGCCAGCACGGCCAGACCCCAGGCCGGCTGCACAGACACCCCAGGGGCCGGGCCCACTCTGCGCCCCCAGGATGCCCCGGCCTGCCAGGCGTCCGCACACCCGAGGGACACGGGACGCCGCCCGTGGCTCCCCGCTCGGCGCTGGCTTCAGCCCGACACGCGGGAGTCCCTGGGGGAGGTGCTCAGAAGTGCCCGCGACGCAGCACAGCCACGGTGAGGCGCCAGGCTCCCCCGCTGGGCTGCACTGACTCAGTGCCCACGGGCCGGCCCGTGCCCAGGCCCCACCCCACCCCTGGAGGCCCTCGGGGCAGAGTCTGGAGCTGGCCGCCAGCCCTGTGCCCTGCCCCCACCCCAAACTCACGTACAGGGAGCCCAGCGAGGTCAGGGGAGGGTCAGCATGGACGCGTGGCGGCCACGTGGCGCAGGCCCCGGCGCGTGCTCCCCCGGCGGGGCAGGGGCGGGCTCGCAGCCAGCTCCCCACATCACGGCCACAGTCCAGCCCACACCCCCGACCCGGGCTCTGTCAACAGCCCCATGGGGCACCTAGAGCCGGGCTCCCACCTGTGGGGGCCAAGAGGCTTCCCCGTGTCCCCAGGCCGCAGCCCATCAGAACTTTAGAAATCATGGTAAAACTAGCTGCCAGAAACATGAAAAGCAGACAAACGAGACTCAGGCCCAGACTCCTCACTGCTACATTCAACCGAGCATTAACCGAGTGAGCCCAGCAACCCCTGAGCCCCCGCCATCCGGCCAGCCTCCCCTGGGGTTTCGGCTGCATCCTCGAAGGGAGAGAGCTGAGACGCCGTGCCCCTATCCTTGTGAGGGCCCCGTCAGAGCTTGTGAGGCAGCGTCCACAGTGAGCAGCGGCACATGAGCCGTCTAGGCGACAGGACAGCCCCTCCCCGAGGCCCCCCTCCCCACGTCCAGAGCTGCGCCCACAGCGCAGACAGCCTACAGCTTCGCAGGAGCTTCACGCAGCTAATGACCCCAGAGACCCAGAGGCTCCAACTCCACACACCCCTTCTCCGGGCCTGTGCCGTCCCGCGCCTGCCTCCACCACGCTCTGCCCTCACCCAAGAGGCAGACAAAGCGGCTGAGGAAACAGGCTCCAAGGAGAACAGCAGCCACTGAGAAAAAGGGACGCTTCACCAGGAGGAGGGCCGCACCAGCTCAGGCTGGAGCGGAGGGCGAGTGACCGCGCTCTCTCCTTCCGCCCTGACTTTGCTGACCCAACTTTAAATGCGCTGCTTCTACGTCGGGGAAAGTCACTCTTACTGAAGAACAGAGGAGGGAGGGGAGCGGCAGACAGATGTGCACGGCTCCCGGCCACCAGACAACCTCTCGGGAGCAGCCCAAGCTCGCTGAAGGCTGTGCCCTCACGGCAACAGGGCCAGGAGGCCACGAGGACCCCATCCAACCCACCCTCCCACCCAGGACAGAGCATGGCGTTCCCCAAAGTGCCAATGGCACGCCTGGCCACACGCGGAGCAGCCCGCAGGGCCGAGACCACACAGCCGGCTGGCCTGGGGCCCTCAGACAGGAGTGGGCAGAGGCTCACAGCATCCACACCTCTGTTCTGGGGTCTATTAGCAGATACAAAAAAAAGCAACCTTTGTAGCGTAAACACGCGGCAAGATTCGCAAAACTAAACCAACTATCTGCCTCTTGCTGAGAGCAGATGGCGATCTCAAGATCAGTCGGTCTGAACTACCGTCTTCAGCTGGAGACAACGTTTCAAACTACGCAAACCACAGAAGCCCTCACAGTCCCTGCCTTCTCACAGCCGACCCGTCCCTCGGCCAAGGGAGGGGGCCCCTCCTCCTCTGAGATTTCAGAGCCCCTTGTGCAGCCGGCGCCCGAGCCAGCTCCAAACACCGTACTGGCAGCGGCTCTGTCCTGCGCCAGCAGCTGTGCGGGGTTATAGCCCCACTGACCCGCACTGGGGCCTGGATCCTAAGGCCACCCTGTGGACCACAGCCTCAAGAAGAGAGCAGTGGTCGTGAGCTTGGGCCTCCCAGCCGCCCCAGCACCCCACACGCTGGTCTGATGTCAGGGTCTCCGGAGACGCTGGGCAGCACCAACGGCAAGGCCCAGGTCCGCGCGCTCTGGCCCAGGTGCACCGCTGACCTCCGCTCTGAGCAGGGAGGGCACGACGAGGGCCTGTCGCGCCTCCGTTCGGCCGCCGGGGCAGCTTCCCCATCAGGCAGCACCTCCGACCCCAGAAGCCCGCGCTTCCCAGCCGCGTGCCTGCTCCTCGGGCAGACGGGTGGATGGATGGGCGGACGGGCAACGGGCACATGGGACTGGACAGAGGGCAGCACCTTGGACTCCTGGATTCTCAATTTATAAAGTCACAACTTTTATTTACTTCAATTTTAGTAAACCTAAAAACCCTGGGGTCTTAAACAAAACCTCTTGATACAAATCCTGTACTTTCCAACCCTCAGGCAGAAATGCAAGTGAAGTCGCTCAGTCATCTCCTACTCTCTGCGACCCCATGGACTCTAGCACACCAGGCTCCTCCTTCCATTGGATTTTCCAGGCAAGGGTACTGGAGTGGGTTGCCATTTCCTTCTCCAAACGCAAGTGAAACTGTCTTTTAAAAGTCAGACCGACTTATTTGCAAAGAAACGCTGTTGGTTTTACCAGAAGTCTTCTCCAGGTGAGAGGAATGATGAGTGCTTTCTAGTCACTGTCTGAACTTACTGATCCTATGTACTTTTTTCCTCTTGGACACTTCTAACTTGTAACAAACACCCAGGAATTGCCTGCTCCTCTAGCACAAGGCGGGATCTTCAGTGGCCATGCCCACCACACCTGACACCCTGACGCATCCCCCTGAAGCGCTCTCCCTGCCTTTCCCGGGGCCCCGGGCCGGCAGCAGGCACGCCCTCAACACTCAAGCTGTGTTTTAAGTCTTCCCAAACCACATGGCACTCACAGGTCTGGTAAGAAATTCACCAAGCCACTTACTTACTTGGTATTCCCAACAAGAGCATTTTTAAATCCAATGAAATAAAGACAGAAAGTCAGTAGCAAGAGAGACAAGCAGAAGGGGAAACAGTCCAGAGACGGGGGTAGCCGGTGGGATCCTGACCCACCACCGTGGACCACTCTAGAAAGAGAACCGCACGCCGACCAGGCAACGCTCGTCTGAGAGAAACTGCTGGGAAACCAGACAGCCAGAGCCCCGAAAGGAAGGAAGCCAGTTTCCCGCCAGGGTCCCCGTCAGCCCCACTCTCGTCTCCACCATGTCGGCCTCACCCGGCCACACTGCCTAAGTCTAGCAAATTAAACATCCCACGAGGGGACTCCTTGCTGATCCGGCGGGGGATAGTCCACCTCCCAGTGCAGGGAACATGGGTTCAGTCGCTGGTCGGGGACCTGGGCCCCGATATGCTGCAGGGCAACAGAGCCCGCGTGCTCGGAGCCACACGCCACAGAGGATCCCGTGCACCGCAGTTAAGATCTGACGCAGCCAAATAAATGAATGCGTTTTTTAACATCCCACGACACCCCGAAACGTTGGTGTGAGCACAGCGAGGAAGGGCAAAGAGGGCAACGACTCCTGGGACACCTGAGTCGGGACTGCGGCCAGGGCAGGCTCGGCCCCAGGCCCCGAGGAAACCAGACACACACACGCCTCCGTCTCAGACTCGAGTCTCTGACAACATCCGTGCTCCCGCCAAGTGGAGCGGGAACAAGGCCCGGCAGACGGCACGCAGCAGGCCCGCACAGACCCTGCGCCCCCTTGCAGCGCTCACCTCTGCGGGGGGATGTAAGGCGCGCACACAGGCGGCAGGGCCGTGCAGGGCTCCCGGGGCGTCTTCTTAGCCTTCTTGGCTTTCTTCCTGACCTTGGACGTGGACCTGACCGCTTTGACCGAAGTCTCCTTCCGACAGACGCCGTTCTTCATCTCCACGTCCCCGTAAATGTTCAGAGGCCTGCGGGTGCAGCCGGGGGGCGTGTGGACGTCACAGTAAGCGGTCTTCCTGACGGAGAAGGTGGCGGCGCCGCCGGCCAGCTCCTTCACGGGCTCCATCTTCATATAGAGGCCAGCCCGCTGGGCGCACGTCACGTGGAAGGCGGTGTAGCAGTTGGCTTTGTGGCACTGGATGCAGGCGCCCACGCCCTTCTGCTTGCAGAGGTAGCACGTCAGCTTCCAGCGCGCGGGGGGGATGTTCCGCACGCCGTCGATGGGCTCGATGAAGACGGTGTTGGCGAAGCCCACCTCGGGGATCCACAGGGCGCACACCACGTGGCCCCAGCGGCCGTCGTCCGTCTTCTTGAAGGCGCCGCCCTTGTTGGGGCAGAGCACGCAGTCGGCCGGCCGGGCCCGGGACTGCAGGCAGTGGCGGCACAGCCACTGGCCCTCGGGGATGTAGGGCACGCCGTAGCACTCCTGGTGCACGGCCAGGTTGCACATGTCGCAGAAGAGGATGGCGTTGCTGTTCTGGCACTCGCCGTCCATGCACACGCAGCACACGGCGTCCTCGTCGATCAGGCACTGCTGCTCCCCCTGCTTCTGCTTCTCGCAGTGCGAGGCCTTCTCGAAGCGGTCCATGAGGAACTCGAACACGCTCTGCGACACGGCCGAGACGCAGTCGGCCCTGCGCCTCTCGTTGACGATCTCCAGCCAGGCGTAGTCCTCCTCGTCCATGTCGTACTCCACCTCCTTGTCCAGCTCCTCGGCCGACTTCTCCACGAACTTGTAGTACACCGGCGGCCGCCGCGGCGCCGACGGCGGGCTGTACTCCACCAGCCGCACCTTGGGCTCGGGCAGGGCGCTGGCGGAGGCGGGCGCGCCGTGCGTGCTGGGCGGGGCGTCGCCCTTCTTCCGGACCCGGTTGTTCTTGTGCCGCTTAGTTCTCAGGCACACGGGCGGCCGCTCGCTGTTCTCCTTGTTGCTGTTGCACTCGCTCATCTCCTGCGCGGTGAGGTCATCCTCTAGGATGATCTCCAGCGGGTCGAAGATGCTGATCCTGTGCAGGCGCCCCTCGATCTCGATCTCCACCATCCTCTGGGCTTGCGCGTAGGTCAGGGTCTCTCGCGTCGGGGAGGGCTTGGTGCTGCCGGGGGAGGAAGGGTGCCTCGCTGCAGCGCGATGACCGCGGCCTTTCCTCCTCATTTGGCACTGACTCCCTGAAACAGACAGAGAACACGTGAGCACCACACAGAAGGCGTGAGAGGCGAAAACCAGCAACACACGTGGGCAGAACTAACCAACTTGCACTAAATCAAAACAGAACTCCCAGCCAGCCTGCCTCTGAGGTTTCCAAAATCACTCATCCTGGACTCACGAAGATATCTCAACAACCATCAACGACCATTGCCACCAGGCCACTGCCCCCCCAGGGACTCCCAGGACCAGAGGAGAAGGCAGATGGTCAGGAGGGCCCCCAGAGGCACATGCAGGAACAAGTCCTCCAGAATGCTGACACCTACTGCTTACTGATCACCTTGGACCCACACCCCTCACAAGTCGGGGTCGTAGTCCCAAGCCCAGAATAGTACGTGCACAGACCTGCACTCCTGGAGGCTCTGGCCACTGCTACCCAGGAGAGAGCCCTCAGCCCGTCACTGTCTCCACGAACACACCCTCCACCACCATGTGGAGGCACAGGCCACCCAGCCGCACCCGGACCCAAGAGGGCAGCCCCATGCTGGCCTGGGCAGGCTTCACCCCTAGGAGACCCCACCCAGCCTCTCCAGGGCCTCAGAAGTGGCCACCGCACGTCCGCCACCTGCCCTGCCCCTCGGGGGCCTTCTCAGCTGCTGGCTTGACCACAGTGCTGGGCCGTAATCCTGCCACAGCGAGGGCAACCCGGAGACTCGCCACCCACAGAGTGCTCCTCCTCTGTACCAGGCGCAGCACACGCTCAGGCGCCTTAAGCCTCCGCCAAGGAGACTTTCGGGCATTTGCTCTTGTCAGACGTCTGCCATCGACCACCAGCAAGTTCTATTTCTAGTCTCCCTCTCCTGACAGTCCCTGACTCTGGTCCACCACCCGCCAATCAGAATGACACCTTAAGAACTGATGACAATGCCCTCTCCTCCCTCCAAACAACCACACACCACTGCCAGGAAGCAGAGTGATGTTGACAAGACTGGCTGACACACAAGCCAGGTGGAGCCCAAGGCCCACCGCTGGACAAGGCCCTGGGGAGTTGACCCAGGAAAAGCCGTCATACGGTGGCCTACGCTGTCACACCTGAAAGGAAATCGCAGCAGACCCGAAATGCACTCCTTAAGACAAGTCCTTCTGACTGTGGTTTTCCTTCTCTTTTGTCAAACAGAAATGTTTATCTGAAATCTGACAAGAATGCCCTACAAAAGGGAGCATGAGAGCCACCATGGGCAAACCAACCCTAACCCACCTGCATCTCCGCGTCCCAGGGGCCCACACAGCCCTGGATTCCTGGAGTGCAGTCAGCCAAGCTGCCCCCCGGCTGGCCCTGGCCCTACCATCCCTTCTGGGGGAGAGGAGGACAGTCCCCCTGCTGTCAGCACCACAGCCTGCAGGAAGGCCCCCAGTGCAGCCGGGACACAGCCGCGCGCAGCCTCAGGGGTCCTTCAGGGTGGGGCAGAAGCCACAGTTGGTTACTCAGCAGATGAAAGGCAAACGTGTAATTTTCTCCTCCAGAGCACAGTACCAACAGCACTAACCATAACCAGCTCTTCAAAACCCATATGCTCCTGAAGGGACTGAGGCTTTGTATCTGGCCACTTGCTACAAGAAGGACAGCACTTACTGGTCACGGCAGCTCTGCAATCTGAAAGCTCCACGGTGACAGGGACAGAAGGTGCTGGTCACTCTGTAGACCACCTCACCAGCCCACCATTCCCCTACACCCCAGGCTCCAAACCTTCAACCTCCCTCCACCTGGAGCTTCCGTGCAGGACAAAGGTTCCCACGTGGAGACCATCGGCAGCCCCTCCAGACCCTTTTGATAAATGCCCTTTGAAAAGCCATGCGACCACGAGAGAGGATACGCGGCACCCAGGGCCGGTTCACCTTCCCCATCACCGCCTTTCCCGCCTGGCCCTGGGACAGCCACGAACACCCTCGCGCATGGGCGGCACACGGCGCCTACCCCCGCGACCCTTCCCGGGCGGTGGGCGGCTCCTCCAGCGGGGCCCGGCCGCAGCGCGTGCCCCGTAAATTACAACCAGGTCACTTCTTCCTGGGGGCCCGGAGGCCGCCCGCTGCGGGCGCGGGAGGGGGCGGCCGCCCGAGTCCGCGCGGCCCTGGAACAGGAAGTTTCCCGTCCAGGCTCAACAAGCCCAGCGCGTCCGTTACATAACGCGACCCTCGGGCAAACGCTCGGCCGCGGAAGCCGAAACCCCGAGCCGCCCCCATCTCGCAGGGCGGCCGGGCGGGAGGCGCGGCGGGCAGGGCGGCCCCGCCGCCTCCACAGCCCGGCCTCCCTCCCCGTCCAACCTCCTGCCCGCCGGCCTCGCCTCCCTCCCTGTCGAGCTCCCAAGCCGCCCGGGCTCCCTCCCCAGCCCGACCTCCCCCCCAGGCCTCCCCGCCTCGCCAGGCCGGCCTCCCGACCGGACCTCCTGGCCTCCCCGCCTCGCCAAGGCCGGCCTCCCGACCGGACCTCCGGGCCTCCCCGTCGGCCGGCCTCCCTCCCTGCCGCCCGCTCAGCCTCTCCAACCGGCCCGCCCTCCCTCCCCGGCCTTACAGCATCCCGACCGGACCCCCAGGCCTCCCCGCCTCGCCAGGCCGTCCTCTCCGGCGGCCGGCCTCCCTCCCCGCCGGCCCCTCGGCCTCTCAACCCGGCCGGCGTTCCTCCCCGTCCAGCCTCCCGCCCGCCGGCCTCGCCTCCCTCCCTGTCGAACTCCCAAGCCACCCGGCCTCCCGACCGGGCCTCCGGGCCGCCCTCCCCGGCCTGCCGCCCGCCGGCCCCGGCCTCCCCGCCGCCGCCCCCACACCGCGGCCTCCCCCGGCCCCACCGCCCGCGGACAATGCGTCGCCGCGGCGGCCCCAAACATGGCGGCGGCCCCAGCACCGAGAGGCCGGCGGCGGCGGCGGCCCGCGGGCGAGGCGGGCGAGGCGGCGGCCCCGGCCCCAGTCCCGGCCCGCCCGGCGCACTCACCTTCGGGGCCGCGGCCGCGGGAGCCGGGCGGCGGGCGCGGGGGCCGGCGCGGCCGAGGCGGCGCTAATGGCGCCCGCGGCTCCTCCGCCAACGGCCGCGCAGGCCCGGCCCGCCGCCGCTCTGGGCGCGGGCTCCTGGCGGCGGCGGCCCGGCCCGGCTCGGCGCGGCGGCCGCGGGCTCGCGGGCGGCGGCTCGCGCGGGCGGCGGGGCCGAGCAGAGGCCCGGCGCGGGAGCCCGGCCGGCGGGCGGCGGGCGGCGGCGGCGGCAGCGGCGGCGGCGCGACGGGGCGCTGGCGCGGGGCTGCTCGGACGCCAGGGCCGGCTCGCTCGCCCGCTCGCTCCCCAGCGAAGCAAACAATGCGGCGAGCGCTCCGCCCGGCGCGCTGCGTGCAAGACGCGCCCCGCCCGCCGCCGCCATGACGCGCGACCGCCGCCGGGGGAGGGGACGGAGGGCAGGGCCGCGCGCCGACGCTCGGGCCGGGGGCATCTGAGGGGCGCGGGCTTCAGTGGAGGGGCCGTCGGGCGGGCGACGGGGACCGCACACGGGTCGGGGGCATCTGAGGGGCGCGGGCTTCAGGAGAGGGGCCGTCGGGCGGGCGACGGGGACCGCACACGGGCCGGGGGCATCTGAGGGGCGCGGGCTTCAGGAGAGGGGCCGTCGGGCGGGCGACGGGACCGCACACGGGTCGGGGGCATCTGAGGGGCGTGGGCTTCAGGAGAGGGGCCGTCGGGCCGCTGTGGGGCACCCGACATTCCCTCTGGAGGCCATCTGAGGGGCGCGGGTTTCAAGGGAGGGGGGGCGCGGACACCGGGCCTGGGGGCATCTGAGGGGGTGCTGGGTGGGGGAGCCTGGGAGGGGAGTGGGAAGGGGATGAAGGGGGCCGATCCAGGAGTCGGGAGCACTGGATGGGGTGGCCCCGCTGTGTGTTGGGGGAACCTTGGGGGGTGCCTGACGGGGGGGCCACAGGACGGAGGGAACCCAGAGTGAGCGCCCGATGGACACGGGCCCAGAGCTGCAGGCAGCCGGGAGGGCCCTGCGCTGGACGGCCGGGCCTCGGTGGAGACCAGGGGCCACGGGTACTGGCAGGGGCAAGCAGCGGGGGAGCCCTGAGGAACTGGGGTGCGGGTGTGGGGGGCCTGGGATGGGAACACCCTCCGCGGGATCCAGGTAGGACAGAAGGGGCCTGAGCAGCGCTAGTTCAGAGGCCTGAGGGTTAGCCAGTTAGTCCCCACTGGCAGCTTCCACTGTGGCCTTGGCTTGAACTCCAAAATTCAGTGGTTTCATGATAGTTTTCATCTCCAGAATGAGTCCCCAAGTGTTTGGGGAGGGGGAAGAGGCCTGGCTGTTTCCCTGAGGATTTGGCCATGAAGGAGCCCAGCCCTGCCAGGGGGTCAAGCAGCCAATAGCCCCCAGTCTGTGGCAGCCAGGGAGGCCCCTGTGTAAGAGAAGAAACATGCTCCCAGGGCAGAGCCTGGGTTCTTCAAAGCCCCAGGAGACCTTCTTCCACGTGGGCAGGCAGGGCAGGGACCACTGCTTAGGTTCTTCCGGCAAACACTTTATTGGGAGTAGGCTGGCCCTGTCCACCCACGTGTGCTGGTGGGGGCCTTTTGCTGACCAGAATTTGTGCATCCAGTGTACAGATTGAACAGTGAAAGCTTGGTGGGTGGCTAAGGACTGCAGGCAATGTCACCCAGTGATTAAGTTCCTAAGCAAACTCCAACCTCCAGACACATCCTTGGGCCAAGGTGAGGCAGACCCAGCAGTGGGCCCCCGATCACATTTGCACCAGATGCAGGAGCCGCACCCACGTCCTCCTCTCTTAGAAATGTCCGCTGTCTGGGTCCAGATGTGTGGGAGCAGCAGAGGAGAATAAGCACCCTTGTCCACCCTGGACAAGCCAGGTGCCAACAGGAAGCTGGAGACAATCTTGTGAAAGAACAGACAGGAAACAGAGAGCCCGGGAGGACGGCTTCTCCACCACCAGAGTGACGCCAGGAGTGAAGGCATGTCCTAGTGGCCTTCTGGAGTTCCAAGGATGAAGAGACTAGCTCAAAAGCCTTCAGTGGGGAAGGGTCTTCTTTAATCAGGTGGAACCTGATTGTCAGTTGGCAAAGGGGTGAACCTGTCAACATTCTCAGAGAACTGAACCTAAAATTCCGTACACAGTGAAACTAGCATTCAAGAGAGACAGCAAAATAAAGGTGTCTTCACACCTATAAGCATCCACACACCAGGTCTCTCAAAAAGGACTGAAAGATATGCCCTAGAAAATAAAAACTGAAACCAAGGGTAAGACCTTGATGCCACAAAGAAACCAGCTTAGACTGTTCAGAGAGACTCAAACAACGACTTGAGAGAAAGTCCCACGTGAGACCGGGACTATGGAAAGAGGAGGGAGGAGCAGGAAGGAAGCCCACCCGACTGCTCTTGTATCACAGCCCTGAGTGCCCACTGGAAGGACTGATGCTGAAGCTGAAGCTCTGATACTTCGGCCACCTGATTCGAAGAGGGACTCATTGGAAAAGACCCTGATGCTGGGAAAGAATGAGGGCAAAAGGATAAGGGGGTGACAGATGGTTGAAGGGCATCACTGACTCAATGGACATGAGTTTAAGCAAACTCCAGGAGACAGTGAAGGACAGGGAAGCCTGGCATGCTGCAGTCCATGGGACCAAAAACAGTCAGACATGACTTAGCAACTGAACAATAAACAACAAGAAAATTTTAGAATCAAAAGGAAAAAAGTCTAAAATTCCAAAGTTTCCATGAGAAAAATGGAAATAGGACTTGCAGATTTCAAAACAGCCAGGAGAAAACTGAAGTGAAGAAAAATTGTGCCAACAAAAAGCCGAAAAGAGAAAAAAGATGATAAATGAGGAACACAAAATTAGATGACAGGAATAAACTCAAACATCTGAGTAATCAGAGACATGATGGAATTAAAATCATCTATTAAAACACAGAGACTCTCTAATTAGAATGTTGACACAGTTAAATACTAATTATGAGAAACACACCCCAAAAACGTCACCTAGATTGAAAATAAAAGGGTGGAAAACATGTATCATGCAAC
Source organism: Cervus canadensis (assembly GCF_019320065.1). Lineage (NCBI taxonomy): Eukaryota > Metazoa > Chordata > Mammalia > Artiodactyla > Cervidae > Cervus > Cervus canadensis. The sequence goes on along the minus strand of NC_057406.1, from coordinate 840,205 downwards.
TTTTGTTCCTCAGAAGACCATAAGGAGAATGAAGAACTGAAAACTAGAAGATATTTGTGACACAAACACCTTGCAAATGATTCATATCCACAATAAAGAACCCTCCAAATCCATTAGAAAAGACAAGCCAAAAGAATGATGGGCACGTCTATCATCAGTCTCAGAGAAGATCATGGAAAAACCTCCCTGGCGATTTTGGAAATACAAACTAAAACCACACCAAATGAACACAAACCCTGCTGGCCAGAACTCCAGGTGACACAATTATCTTGTAAACGATGTGGCATTCTTCAAAGAAACTGGGTGTGTGCGTCAGCAAGCCATTGCCGCATAACAAACCACCCCCAAACTAGGAAGCTTCAAACAACAACAATCACTCCTTTCACTCAGGAATCTGCTACTTGTGAGAGATTTCAGCAGCACTGCTCCTTGCTGCACCCCTGGTGCCTCCTGGAACACCCAGCACCTGTGTGCCGGACAAGCTGGCTCCCGCTGTGGGCTGCCGGCCTGGGGGAACGCCCTCAGGGGAGGGTGGCCAGGTTCCAAGAGCAAGAGTCCCGAGAGAACCAGGGGGCCCCGTATCACTTTTCAGACGTCACGTAGCATCCCTTCACAAAGCTGACCCGGTTCGGTAGATAGGGGGACAACGACCCCTACTTCCTGTGAAAATCAGTATCAGGGTCACATTTTAAGCAGAGCACGTGGCAGAGAGAAGTGACTGTGGCATTTGGGGAAATGCAAGCTGCCAGGGTGTGCACACCTGTTCCCAGCGCTAGGGTTCAGTCAACAGATACTCCTAGGGACGTCCCGTGCCTGGCCGCATGCCAGAGAAACCTGCACCAACCCATCAGGAGACCAGGCAACATTTTCAAAGCAGCACTAGTTTTAAGAGCAAAAATACTGCAAAGTGAAAGTGTTAGTCGCTCAGTCGTGTCCAGCTCCTTGCCACTCCATGGACTGTAGCCCATCAGGCTCCTCTGTCCATGAAATTCTCCAGGCAAGAGTACTGGAGTGGGTTGCCATTCTCTTCTCCAGGGGGTCTTCCCAACCCAGGGATCGAACCCAGGTCTCCTGTGTCTCCTGCATTGCAGGCACATTCCTTGCTGCTGAGCCACCACGAAAGCCCAAGCCATCAGGGAAGCTCCCCAGTAGACGCATCAAGCTCGGCTCAGCTCTGGGTACATCCCTGACCCTCCCGCTCCACAGCCCTCGCTCCCCACCCCACCCCATTCTATCTTTGCTGAAAGCTTAGGCCTGACAAAGGCAAGGAGATGGTATCCGTGTTACTCTGTAATGTTCTATCGACACTTTTTGGCAGGAGTAAGATTAAAATCCTTCTTCTTGATCTACCTCTAACCTTTCATTTAGTAGACTGTGCTTTTGCAAACAATATCCTTTAAATGATATTTTCTTACTTTGGAATTCAGGGAAAATCATTTTTACCCACAATTAAATTCTAAGAGAAATCTAGTTATTTGCATAGGTTCCATAGAAATCAGTTCTCTTTTTTACCAGGATGTAATTAGACAAATAGAGAAGGAAATGGCAACCACTCCAATGTTCTTGCCTGGAGAATCCCATGGACGGAGGAGCCTGGCGGGCTGCAGGCCATGGGGTCTCGAAGAGTCGGACCCGCCTGAGCGACCGACGCTAATTAGACAAAAGGACTGTGCCGCCATGGCCTGACACGGGTGTCACATTTGAGAACACGTCTCCTGTGATTCGGGATGACCTGTCCATCTCTGGAACCAGGGTTGTAGCCTCTGCGATGAACCAGTGCCCACAGGCCCACAGCAGGGCCTGAACGATGGTGTGCCTGGGTTCCGCTTCGGATGCAGTCAGGCAGACGGGAACTGTGCCCAACCCCTATGTCCTTGTGAAGAAAGAAACTCACCCACATACATGCACAGGTGTTGCAGGCAAGAGAAATTTGAATCTCAGGTGTACTAGAGACTCAACCCCACATTTCTGGTGAGGACATCTCCAGACAGAAGTGGATTTTCCAGCCTTGGTTGTTAGGTAACCCCGTGTGGCTTAGCTGTGCCAGCCCAGCAAGGAGGTGCAGATGTGTTAATTACCAGTCCTTTCAGCACCTGTGTAGGTGAGTCAGGTCCAAACACAAAAAGACTGGCTTTCTGTGGAGAACCACCTTTGGAGAAGATGTATCCTCATGGCGGGGGGACTACTTAAAAATTTCCAAAACATGAATGAGCGAGAGGACGGCCGTGGGTCCTTTTGGTGGGAGGCTGAGTGTGTTCCAGCAGACCCGCCAGGGTACTTTTTGATTCTCTAGGGTGTGTATCTGTTTTACTTGCTGTTTACTATTGATTATGATTTTTAATAACTCAGAAAAGGTAGATTTTAACTGGCAGAAAATGGATGGGTAGGTATTGAGATTCTTGTCTGATAGCAATGCAAATGAATTTTCCCAGCGGTGATAGAATTTATTTCTGCAGAAAAGGTTAGTTGGAAGAGGTTGCAGTTTTACAGCCCCGTAGAACATTAACCAGGTTTTAATCTAAATCAGCGTGCTTACTCAAGCAAGCTTTTTTCCAGCCACTCACTACACATCCTTCTCTCCCTCCAGGGTTTTGAACCAGCCTCAGCATCACGCTGGTCTCCTCATTAACGAGGTAACTAAATCTTGGACACACCCTCACGTCAGAGCCGGGGAGTTGTATTCTTAACTTTCGAAAGTCAGAGTTGGGCAGCTGCGTATCTCTTTGCGTCCTCGGCGTCTCCAATAAGACACGTAACAGATGCCCCTAACCAAACACGCCTGACGCCCGGCTCCTGGCCTCCGTCCCCAAACTGCTGCCCTGGTGTCCCCCCATCTGTTACGGGTTGAATTGTGTCCCCCCCACAGAGATAGACTGGCACCCTCACGCTCAGTACCTGTGGACGTGACCTTTCTTGGAAATAGGGTCCCTGCAGGCGATCGAGGCCACTGGGGGGCCCTGAGCCCATGAGTGGTGTCCCCACAAGCAGAGGGAACTGTGGACGCAGACTCCAGGGGCGAAGGCCACGAGACCACAGAGGCAGAGGCTGGAGGGATGCGGCTGCCCACCCAGGAACGCCAGGAGTGACCCCCCCCAGACAGGAAGAGGCAGGAAGGATGCTCCCGACGGGCTTCGGGGGGAGGCAGCCCCGACGTCTGACCTCAGACATCCCGCCTGCAGGGCTGGAAGACGACGCGTCTCTGGGGTCGAAGCCTCAGGGCCGCCGGGTCTGTGGCGCTTTGTCAGGGCGCCTGGCACGCTAATGCAGCTTCTCAGGTGGTGGTGACTCCACGCCTCCTGAGAGGCGCTCCTGCTGCTCACGTCTGTTGTTGTCCAGCTGCCAAGCAGTGTCTGACTCTGTGACCCCATGGACTGCAGCATGCCAGGCCTCCTGAGCCATCCCCGAATCCCGCGAGCTGCCCTCGGAGGCATCCGGAACCAGCCCAGTGTCTCCGCCCCTGCTGCGACCCGGCGCCAGGCTTTCCTCTCTCCCCTGCCATCCAGGCGTCCTGCCGGGGCTCTCCGCCGCCCCAGCATCGCTGTAGCTCTTCTCTGCACAGAGCCCACGTGATGCTATCACCCCTGCGCTTGGAACCTCCCAGTGGCTCCGCAGTCTCTCTCAGAATAAAAGCCAAAGTCCTCAACTCGACAACCAAAAAATAACCAGATGAAAGAATGGACAAACGAACTGAATAAACACTTGCCTGGAGAAGCCCTGCAAATGGCCAATGAGCAGACGAGAAGATGCCCAGCGTCCCTGGCTGCCATGGAAAGCAGACCAGATCCACAGGGAGGAGCCCTCCGCTTGTGCAGGGGTGGGGCAAGCTTCCAGTGAGGGGGCACGGGCTCCATCGCTGGTCCCGGAATATTTCACATGCCCCGCACCGCTCCCGTGCCCACGCACCTCGATCCTATGCTCACAAGAGAAGCCACGGGAGTGAGAAGCCCGTGGCCACAGTGAGGAGCAGCCCCAACTCGCCCCAACTAGAGAAAGCCCGCATGCAACAACCCAGACCCAGCACAGCCAAAGGAACAAAGTGATTAATCTGAAAAAGACGCAATGAGATACCCCCTCACACCCTCTAGGGTGCCCAGAATCAAAAAATTAGGGGACTCCCCTCACAGCCCAGTGGTTAGGACCCCAACCTTCCAGTGCTGGGGCCGGGGTTCAGTCCCTGATTGGGGAACTAGGATCCTGCAAGCCATGTGGCCAAAAAAAAAAAAAATCAGATAATAACAAGTATTGGTGAGGATGTTGGAACCCTCTTGCATTGCTGATGGGAGTGAAAAATGCTACAGCTACTTTGGAAAACAGCTGGGCAGTACCTCAGTAATTCCGCTCCTAGGTATGTGCCCAAGAAAGAGGAAGGAAAACACAGGTACACACAGAACATGTACACATACATTCACAGCAGTGTTGCTCATAATAGCCAAGAGGTGAAACAAACCAAGTGTCCATCAGGGGATCAATGTATAAATGTGTCCCCATGCATGTTGCTGCTGTTGTTCACTCAGTCGTGTCCGACTCCTTGTGACCTCGTGGACTGCAGCACGCCAGGCCTGTCCTTCACCATCTCCTGGAGCTGGCTCAGACTCCACTGAGTAGGTGATGTCATCCAACCATCTCCTCCTCTGTCATCCCCTTCTCCTGCCTTCAATCTTTCCCAGCATCAGGGTCTTTTCCAATGAGTCAGTTCTTTGCATCAGGTGGCCAAACTATTGGAGCTTCAGCTTCAGCATCAGTCCTTCCAATGAATACTCAGGACTGATCTCCTTTAGGATGGACTGGGTGGATTACCTTGCAGTCCAAGGGACTCTCAAGAGTCTTCTCCAACACCACAGTTCAAAAGCATCAATTCTTCGGCACTCAGCTTTCTTTATGGTCCAACTCACATCCATACATGACTACTGGAAAAATCATAGCTTTGACTAGACGGACCTTTGTTGGCAAAGTAATGTCTCTGCTTTTTAATATGCTATCTAGGTTTGTTGTAGCTTTTCTTCTAAGGAATAAGTGTCTTTTAATTTCATGGCTGCAGTCACCGTCCACAGTGATTTTGGAGCCCAAAAAAATAAAGTCTCTCACTGTTTCCATTATTTCCCCATCTATTTGCCATGAAGTGATGGGACTGGATGCCATCTTATTTTCTTGAATGTGGAGTTTTGAGTTTTAAGTCAGTTTTTTCACTCTTCTCTTTCACCTTCATCAAGAGGCTCTTTAGTTACTCTTCACTTTCTGCCATAAGGAGGGTGTAGTGTGCATGTCTGAGGTTATTGATATTTCTCCCAGCAGTGTTGATTCCAGCTTGTGCTTCATCCAGCTTGGCGTACATGGAGTATTAGCTTATAGTGCTCAGTTACTGAGTTGTCTCCAACTCTTTGCAACCCCATGGACTGTACCACGCAAGGCTCCTCTGTCCATGGTAGTTTTTCAAGCAGGAAATACTTGAGTGGGTTGCCATTTCCTCCTGGAGGAACCAGGGATCAAATCCACATCTCCTGCATTGGCAGGCAGGTTCTGTACCACTGAGCCCCCAGGGAAGCCTGAATGGCGTCCTCTTCAGCAATAAAAAGGAATGAGGTACTGAAATGGGCCCCAACAGGGATGGACCTTTAATAACGTTCTGCAAAGTGGAAGAGACAAAACGTCACAGATCACATGACTCCATTCACATGAAATGTCCAGAACAGTCAAACTCATGGAAACAGAGGGCAGATTAGTTGTTGCCAGGGCCTGGGTCAGGCCACGGGTGTGGGGTTTCTTGGGGGAAAGAAGTTTCTTCTAAAACTGACCGTGGTGAGGGTTGCACAACTTTGTGCATAAACTAAATACTCTTGTGTTTCACTTTTTTACCGCACCGTGTGGCTTGGAGGGTCGTAATTCCCCAGCCAGGGATGGGGCCTGGGCACAGCAGGGAAGGCACCGAGTCCCAGGCACCAGACCGCCAGGAAACGCCCTTGAACTGTACGTTTCAAATGAGTGAACTGTGGGGCATGTGAATTACATCTCAGTAAGGCTGTCTTCCCTGATGGCTCAGATGGTTAAGCATCCGTTTACAATGCAGGAGACTTGGGTTCGATCCCTGGGTCGGGAAGATCCCCTGGAGAAGGAAATGGCAACCCACTCCAGTACTCTTGCCTGGAAAATCCCATGGGTGGAGGAGCCTGGCAGGCTACAGTCCATGGGGTCACAAAGAGTCAAACACAACTGAGCAACTTCACTTTCACTTTTTTCACTTTCTTTCAAAGCTGTCTTAAAATACACTGAATAATCACATAAATTAAAAATCCTAACACTAGACAGTAGATGATGAAGACTTGTCTCTTCCTGCTCCTGAACTAAATATAACTTTAAAAATTGGGAAAAGGGCTTCCCGGGTGATTCACTGGTAAAGAATCTGTCTGCCAGTGCAGGAAACAGGTTCAATCCCCAATCCGGGAAGATCCCGCATGCCACAGTGGACTAAGTCCCCGCGCCATGACTCCTGAGCCTGTGCTCCAGAGCCTGGGAACTGAAACTACTGAGGCCCCACGCCCTAGAGCCTGTGCCCTGCAAGCGAAGCCGCCGCGGTGAGACGCCTGCGCACCACAGCGAGAGAGTGGCCCCTGCTCGCCGCAGCCAGAGGAAAGCCCAGCACAGCCAAAATAAATAAATAAAAAGATTAAACATTAAAAAAGAAAGAACTTACAGGAGAGGAAAACGATCAACAGACACCAACAGTGAAATGAATCAGATGTTGTGATCATCTGACAGAGATTGTAAAGCAGCTGCCACAAAATGCCTCTATAACCGATTACAAATTATCTTGAAACAAGTCGAAAAATGGAAAATCTTCTTGCATAGAAACAAGCTATTAAAAAGTCAAATGGAATCACAGAACTGAAAAATACACCAAAATTTAAAACTCACTGAATGGGCTCAATAACACAATGAATATGACAGTTGAGTCTATGAACTAGAGAACAGAAGAGTAGAAATTACCCAATCTGAACAACCAAAAGAAAACAGGCTGAAGGAAAACAAACAAACAAAAATAAAAATAAAAACACAACCAAAAGCCTCTTGCAAGCAAACAGAAATGATACACTGCCTATAAGGGAAGAACAACTGGAATAACATTGGCTTTTTTTATCAGCAACCACAGAGGCCAGAAGGAAGTGCCACATTTTTCAAATGCTGAAAGGAAAGGACTGTCAACCACGAATTGCATATCTCGCGAAAAGAACGAAGTGGGGCTTCCCTGGTGGCTCAGCGGTGAAGCGTCTGCCTGCGAACGCTGGAGACGCCGGTTCAGCCGCCGCTGCCGGAGACCCCACCGGCCGAAGAGCGGCCACAGTCCTTGAGCCGGTGCTCTGGAGTCATCCACAGCTGCGGAGCCGTCGGGCCCCCGAGCCCGCGCACGCGGAGCCGCTGCGGTGCGAAGCCCGCGCCCCGCAGCTGCAGCACAGCCCCGCCCACAGCGGCTGGAAAGAGCCCCCGCGGCAGCCAAGACCCAGCACAGCCAGGCAAGGAACACAGAGCGCCAAAGCCTCAGCTGGCGGAGAGGAGGAAGTTACACAAACGAACAGAAGGAAGCAGAGGGACCTGACTGGCTGCCCAGCGGGGAGGCTTTGCACTTCACTGCCAGGGGCCCAGGTTTGATCCCTGGTCGGGGACCTGGGACCTCCCTGCCACACAGCACAGCCAAAAAGAGATGGAAGGGGAGACAAAGGCATCCACAGACAAGGAAAACGAAGGGAGCTTGTCACTGGCGGGACACCCCGAAAGCATCGCTAAAGGAAGTTCTTCAAACAGAGATGAGGCCACAAGGCTCAGACCCTCAGGAAGGTGAGGAAAACCACAGAACGGGTGACACAGAGGGACGTGTAGTAACTATTCTCATCATGACCCTCTTATGTCGCGCTGCGTGGCTGAAGCAACACTTGTAACACTGTCGGGTGTGGCGCTAGGTGTACATGTAAGAAAGACTTGGGCACGTCGAGCTTTAAATGGGAATAGTAATGGGAGTTAAGTGTAAGGTTTCCACACATCACTCAAAGGGCTGAGATTATATTCGCAGACTCTGATAACTTGTGTTTGTGTCCTGTAATACCCAGAGAGTTGAGGAAAACTGTACAAAATGTTATACTCAAAAACACTCTTAAAAAACCAAAATGGAATTCTAAACAGTGTTCAGTATCCCACGAGAAGGCAAGAAAAGCGAAAGAGAGGAATGATTAGAGAGGAAGCAAATAGGAAACAAATGATAAAATGGCAGAGTTCAGCCTTAATATATCAAAATTTTATACAAAAATGCTTTAAATACACTGAATAAAACACACAGATTGTTGGAGTGAATTAAAAAAACCCACAACCTGACTCTATGCTGCCTACAGGACAGCAAATATAACTACATAGTGGGATAAAAATAAAAGAATGTAAAGAGTATTAATTCAAATATTAGCCAAAAATGTTGGGGTGACCACAGTATATTATTTATTACATATTAATGCATTATTTATCATGTTATCATTTATTATATATTAAAATCACATAAAGTAGACTGCAGAGCAAAGAAAATTTCTAGAAACAAAGAGGAATACCACATAATGATAAAAGGATCAATCCAGTTGGAAGACATAATGATTGTAAGTACACACCAAACAACAGAGTTAAAAACATATAAAGTGGGACTTCCCTGGTGGTCCAGTGGTTAAGACTTTTCCCTTCTAACGCAGGGGGTGTGGGTTCGATTCCTGGGTGGACAACTAAGATACCATTTGCAACATGGTGTGGCCAAAAAAAATACATATATACATATGTGTGTGTGTGTGTGTGTGTGTGTGTGCGCGTGTGTAGCAAAATATAATAGAGCTGAAAGAAGAAATAGCCAAATCTAAAATTATAGCTTTTACTTAGGGACCTCCACACTCCACTGTCAGCAAATGATGGAATGTCTACACAAAGTCAGCGAAGATTTAGAAGAAGGCAGAACCGTCACCAAGCAACAGGGCCTAAAGGGCGTTTACAGAGCTGTCCATCAAACAGCAGCAGAATAAACACCCTTTTCAGGCATCCAGGGAGCACTGACCAAGACAGACCACATCCTGGGTCACAGAACAGACTTCAACACACTTGAGAGGATTGAAATCACGCACAATATGTTGTTGGATCACGCGTGCGTGTGCTGCCACTCAGCTGAGTCTGACTGTTTGCGACCCCGTGGACTGTAGCCCGCAGGCTCCTCTGTCCATGAGATTTCCAAGGCGAGAATACTGGAGTGGGTTGCCATTCCCTTCTCCAGGGGATCTTCCCGCCCCAGGGATTGAACCAGAGTCACCTGTATCTTTTGCATTGGCAGGCGGATTTGTTACCACTGAGCCACCTGGAAAGCCCCTGTCCAGTCAGTAGAAGACCAAACAGAACAAAGGCTGACCTCCTCCATGCACGAGTAACTTTTCCAGAAGACTGTCTTCTGGTTTCATCTGCAGCATCAGCCCCTCCTGATTCCATGGCAGACTCTCTTTGGACTTGAACTTTGACTCTTTCCTGAGTCTCCAGCCACTCTGATCAGATCTTGGACCCACCAAGCCTCTGCAATCTCATGAGCCAATTGCTTAAAATAAACACACACACACACATTATTTGTTGTTTCTCTGGAGAACCCTCATATAAAACAGAAGGAAAAAAAGAAAGATAAATTAATAATATTAGGAAGAAAATAGGGGTGTTGCTACAAGCCCCACAGGCAGTAAAAGGATAACAAGCAAATATTACGAGCAACTCTGGGTCTTCCCTGGTGGCTCAGTGCTACAGAGTCTGCCTGCTGACACAGGAGACTCGGGTTCAGTCCCTGGTTGGGAAGATCCCCTGGAGGAGGAAATGGCAACCCACTCCAGTGTTCTTGCCTGGAGAATCCCATGGACAGAGGAGCCTGGCGGGCTACAGAGTCAGGAATGACTTAGTAGCTAAAAAACATGAGTAACTCTACAGACAAAATTTGACAACTGAGATGAAATGAACTAATCTCTTAAAAAACACAAACTACCACTATTCACTCAAAATAAAACAGATGACTTAAAGAATCATATAACTATTAATGAAGTTGAATTCATAATTTAAAACTCAAACAAGGACAGAAATCTCCAAACTTTCTGTGAAATCCCCATGGTTTCAGTGAAGACTTTTCCCAAATATTTAAACAAGAATTAAAACCAATTCTGCACAATCTCTTCCAGAAAATAGAAAAGAGGCACATCTCCAAATTCATTTTATGAAGCTAGAATCATCTAATACCAAAACCAAATAAAGACAGTATCAAAAAGAGCACTACAGACCAAAGTCCTTCATGAACATAGACACAAAAATCCTCAACAAAGTAATAGAATTCAGCAGTGTTTAAAAAGAAAAATTATACACCATGGCCAAGTGGGATTTATTCCAAGGCTGCAAGGATGGTTCAATATTCAAAAGTAATGTGATCCACCATATTAACAGTCTAGAGTAGAAAAATTACATAATTATCATTCAATTCAGAAAAGGCAGTATTCAACATCCATACATGATAAAAAAAAAAAAAACTCTCAGAAAATCAGTAGTAGAGGGGAATGATCTCAACTATAACTAACATATTTCATGGTGAAAGACTGAATGCGTTCTCCTGAGATCGGGAACAAGGGAAGCACGCTGCCCTCACCACCTTCACTCAGTCACGTTCAGGCTGGAAGCGTCAGCCAATGCAGTAACCCAAGAAGGGCCGTCTCTGGTGCTCCTGTGGTTAGAGTCTGCCTGCCAATGCAGGGGACACGGGTCCCGCCCCTGATGCAAGAAGACCCACACGCCTTGGGGCAACCATTTTTTTTAAATAAGATAAGAAAAGGGAAAAAATGCATTTATCTCTGAAATGAGGAAATAAAACCACCTGCATTTTATTTGCAGATGACATGATTATCTACGAGAAGATCCCAAGGAATCTATCAATAAAATTCCTAGAAATAATAAGTGAGTTCAGGCAGGTCTCAGAATACAATATAAGCAGTTTTTTAAAAAAAATCAGTTGTATTTCTACATATTAGCAATGAACACAAGGACACTGGAATTAAAAACATAACACTATTTACAATGTTTCAGAATGAAGTTAAAACTGTGTAAATAATATACTGCTGATTGAAAAACTCACAGATCTAAATAAATAGCGAGCCATACCATTTTCATGGTTAGAAGACTAAAAATAGTGAAAATGCTAATTCTCTCCAAATGGATATACAAGATAAAACAAATCCTATCAAAATTCCAGCAAGGTTTTTTTGTAGATACAGACAAGATTATCCTCAGATGTGTGCGGAATGGCAAAGCACTATAATAGCCGAAACAATGTTGAAAAGGAGCATAAAGTGGGGGACTCAGCCAGCCCAACGCTGACACCTGTGTGCTATGCCCGTGGACAACAGCCCCCCAGGCTCCTCTGCCCGTGGGATTCTCCAGGCACGAATACTGGAGTGGGTTGTCATGCCCTCTTCTAAGGGATCTTCCGAATCCAGGGCTCAAACCCAGGTCTCCCACATTGCAGGCGGATTCTTTACCATCTGAGCCACCAGGGAAGCCCAAGAATACTGGAGTGGGGAGCCTATCCCTTCTCCAGGGGATCTTCCCAACCCGGGAATCGAACCCTGGTCTCCTTCAATTGCAGGCAGACTCTTTCCCAGCTGAGCTACCAGGGAAGCTATGGTAATCAAGACTGCGGTGTTGGTGGAGGGAATAGACGCCCAGATCAACAGAACAAAACAGAAAACCCAGAAACAGGCCCATACAAATGTGTCCAAGTGATTTTTGACAAACGTGTAAAAGCATCTTGATGAAGGAAAGACAGACAGTCTTTTCAACCAGTTGTGCTGGAGCAATTAGATGTGCCTGGGCTTCCCAGGTGGCGAAGTGGTGAAGAATCCGCCTGGCAATGCAGGGGCTGCCGGATGTGGGTTCAGTCCCTGGGTCAGGAAGGTCCCCTGGAGGAGGGCACGGCAACCCACTCCAGTGTTCTTGCAGGAAAAATCCCATGGACAGAGGAGCCTGGAGAGCTATAATCCATGGGGTCACAAAAGAGTGGGAACAACAACAATTAGACATGCGCGGGTGGGGTAGGGGAAGGGAGGGGAGGGGAGGTGGGGGAGGGAGGAAGAAGGGAAGGAAACCCAAGGGTTTCACAATTCACACAAAACTCAGAATGGATCATGAGCTTTAACATAAAGCTAGAAAACATTTTGGAAAAGTGCAGTAGAAGATCTTTGGGATCTAGGGCAAGGCACAAAATTCTTAACTTGACACCAAAGGCAAAAACACAAAAAAGAAAGCATTGATAAAGTAGATCTCATCGAAATTTGAAACTTGCTCTGTAGGAGGAAAAGACAAGCTGCAGACTGGGAGAAAATATTTGCAAGCCGTCCATCTGACAGAGGACTAGCATACAGAACGTATAAAACCCTAAAAACTCAGCAGTAAAAAAATAAGTCATCCAACTTTAAAAATCAGCAAGAGATATGAAGAGACATTTTAAGGAAAACATACACAGATGTCAATTAAGCATCTGTAGGGGCTTCCCTGGCGGTCTCCCAGTGGTTAGGACTCCGAGCTTTCACTGCAGAGGGCAAGGGTTCAATCCCTGGTTGGGGGACCAAGATCTCGCATTAGCCTCTAAAGCACAGTGAGATATCACCCCCTATTACAGTGACAGAGGAAAAAGTTAGGACCACAGCTGATGCCGGCCAGGACGTGGAGAGAGATCACTGATGCCTGCTAGCGGGACGTGAAAAGGTAGAACTTGGCGGTTTCCTCAGAATCCAAACATGCAGGCCCATGTGACCCAGAAGGGACCCTCCGGGCATTTACCCCAGAGAACCGAAGACTTCTGTCCACACCCAAACACATACACAAACATTCCTAGGATCTTTATTTGGAACAGACCCAAACAGGAATTAACACAGATGTCCTTCAGCTGGAGATGGCTGAGCCAACCGTGGATGCCAGAACAAAGAGTGGTCCATCCACCCCAGGGAACACTGCTGAGCAACACGGGAGATGGGCAGTGACACTCAGACCCGGCGCATGAGTCTCCAGGGAATTATCATGCTAAAGTCACTTCAGCGGTGTCAGACTCTTTGCGACCCCTGTGGACTGTGTCCCACCAGGCTCCTCTGTCCGTGGAATTCCCAGACAAGAATATAGGAGGATGCCCTCCTCCAGGGGATCTTCCAGACCCGGGGATTGAACCTGTGTCTCTTACATCTCCTGCGCTGGCAGGCAGGTTCTTTACCACTAGAACCACCTCAGAAATCCCATGCTGAGCAAAACAGCCAATCCCAAAATGTTCCTCACCCTGGATTCCAACTTTGTTGTTGTTGCTCAGTCATTAAGTTGTGTCTGACTCTTTGCAACCCCATGGACTGTAGCATGCCAGGCCTCCCTGTCTATCATTATCTCCCAGAGTTTTCTCAGACTCATGCCCATTGAGTCGGTGATGCCATCCAACCATCTCATCCTCTGTCATCCCCTTTTACTCCTGCCTTCAATCTTTCCCAGCATCAGGGTCTTTTCCAATGAGTCAGTTCTTCACATCAGGTGGCCAAAGTATTGGAGTTTCAGCCTCAGCATCAGTCCTTCCAATGAATATTCAGGACTGATTTCCTTTAGGATGGACTGGTTGGATCTCCTTGCAGTCCAAGGGACTCTCAAGAGTCTTCTCCAACACCACAGTTCAAAAGCATCAGTTCTTCGGCACTCAGCTTTCTTTATGGTCCAACTCACATCCATACACGACTACTGGAAAAAACATAGCTTTGACTAGATGGACCTTTGTTGGCAAAGTAATGTCTCTGCTTTTTAATATGCTGTTAGGGTGGTCATAGCTTTTCTTCCAAGGAGCAAGCATCTTTTAATTTCATGGCTACAGTCACCATCTGCAATGATTTTGGAGCCCAAGAAAATTAAGTCTGTCACTGTTTCCATTGTTTCCCCATCTATTTGCCATGAAGTGATGGGACCGGCTACCATGATCTTAGTTTTCTGAATGTTGAGTTTTAAGCCAGCTTTTTCACCCTCCTGTTTCACCTTCATCAAGAGACTCTTTAGTTCTTTGCTTTCTGCCAGAAGGGTGGTGTCATCTGCATGTCTGAGGTTGTTATTTCTCCCAGTCATCTTGATTCCAGCTTGTGCTTCATCCAGCCTGCATTTCTCATGATGTACTCTGCATATAAGTTAAATAAGAAGGGTGACAATATATAGCCTTGATGTATTCTTTTCCCAAATTGGAATCAGTCCATTGCTCCATGTCTGGTTTAACTGTTGCTGCTTTACCTGAATACAGGTTTCTCAGGAGGCAGGTGAGGTGATCTGGTATTCTTATCTCTTTAAGAATTTTCCACAGTTTGTTGTGATCCACAGTCAAAGGTTTTAGCGTAGTCAATGAAGCAGAAGTAGATGTTCTTCTGGAATTCTCTTTCTTTTTTGATGATCCAACAGATGTTGGCAGTTTGATCTAAGGAACACTAAAATGACAAGATTTTGGAAGGGAGTTCAGATCAGCAGTTGCCTTTCCTGGGTTTTGGGACGAGGTGGGGCAGTGTGGTTATGAAAGGACAAAAGAACAATCATCGGTGGGACTCTTCAGTGTCTTGATGGAGATTTCTCAAACCAACCTGGCTGATAAAACTGTATAGAATTTACCACACACACACACACACACACACACACACAAGTAAAACAAAACTAGGGAAACCGGAACACCATCACACACACACACACACACACACACATACACACACACACACACGTAAAACAAAACTAGGGAAACCGGAACACCATCAGTGGCTGTACCAGCACCACCATCCCAGATGGGATCTTCACTTTCAGTTTATAAATGTTGCTTACTACTGGGGAGTCCTGGCTACGGCGTCCCAGGGCACCCCTGTATCATTTGTCAGAACTGCAAGTGGACCTCTAGTTATCTCAGTAACATTTTCATAAAAAATAAAACAAAACCCATTGCTAGCACTGTTTTCTGAAGAAATGACCAAAAGGCAAACAGCGTGAGCACCCCATGCTCCTCAGAGAACTCTTGCCGCCCGGGGTCAGGACGGCTGGCCTCCTCCCACACCACGCTCAGCATTAACGTGACCTGCGCAGCGATCATCCATGTGTCCATGTGGAAGAAGCTGTTCTGTTAAGTGAAAACAGTAGACTTGAGAAGAGTACATATAGTCGTAAAATTTTAATCAATAGCCTTGTATGTAAAACCTGGGCCAGATATCTGTCTAATTGTTTTCAAAGTCATCCTTTGGAGGGGGTGTGATCATACACAGTTCTCCATTTTCCTTTCAGTGTTGGCTGGGCTGTTAACAGGGACGGCCCTCCTGTTAAGATTGGGCTTCTAGATGAAATACAGTTCACCCAGTTACATTTTAAATCAGATAAACACACCTTTTTAGATCTGCTAAATCTAGAAATCCTAGTTACCCACATAAACCCCGAATTGTTTCTGCCCTGGAAAATAAAACAGAGCCAGTCATCATGGACAGGTGCCTGACGTCTGGGGCCGGTGCCTGAGCCCACCCGAACCCTCCGCCCAGTCAGGGCCTGCTCCCACCTGGGCATGCCTCCCCAGGCCCCCCGTCCCACACACTCCCACCGAGGACGCCTGCTGGGATCGCCACAGCTCTAAAACCACAGCCTCTCCACGGGGCCTCTTCCTTCCTGGCCCGTGCCCACAGCCCCAGGGCCTTTGCACCTGAACTCCCCGCGTGCCCACCCCAGCCCACTGTTGCTTTTTCCTGACTGCGGCACTTACTGCCGCTATGTTTCCCTGCCCCCTCCCCACAAAAAAGGTAAGTCCAGTTCTGTTCCCCCCCGCACTCCAGTCTCAGCGTGGTCACCACCACCTGCGAGGAGCCCCACCTGCAGCTGCTCTCCAAGCCCTTCCTGAGTCCTGCCTCTCTCTCTCCTAAAGCCCTCGGGGCGCCTCCTGTAGAGGCCAGGGTCCCCTCACTGACTGCCCCGCACCCCGAGTGGTCTTGCTAACACAGCCATCCCAGCCCTTCAAGCCCCCTCTTCTGCAGCCCAGGAAGCGGCCAAACCCCAGTGGAGAGCCCCAGGAGCCCCTGCGCCTCAGCGGTGCGCCCTCGCCCTCACCTTCTCAGGAGCTGGGTGGTCCTACCCTTGGGCCCCCACCTGCGTGGGCCCCCACGGCCTTCGAGGCAGGAGTGCAGGACTGGGGGGGCACGTGGCAGACACGGCTCCCCACCCCCCCACACCTCTGGGTCCCTCTCCGCCCCGTCCAGGGAAGCTGGCGCTGCCGTCACTCGGGAAGGGCAGCCAGGCCCCTGGCGATGCCGGCTCAGGGTGGGACGGGCCTCGGGCTGTCCCGCTGTCAGTGAGGCCTCGGGGTCAGCGTTCCCGGTGCAACCGCCCTGCGCTCAGGCCCCTGGACCACTCACTTCTGGCCGTCACTCCCCAGGCTGGCGGACCCACGACAGCAGCACGGCCTCCTGCGCAGAGTCAAGGACCACCCGGGGTCCCTGTAAGGTCCCGGGGGTTTGGCGCAGGCCCCGGAAGCTCCTCAGCACCAAAGGAGGACGGCCTCGCCCTGCCCTGGGCCCCCTCCGCCCAGAAGAAAACCACGGGAAGCCACCGACAGCAGGGCGCGAAGTGACGATGAAAAACGCCGAGGCGTGGAGAAGTGGAAGCCGCAGAGGCGCTTCCTTTCAGTCCCACTCCCGGCCTCGCCCACCCCAGGAGGCCACGGGGGTCCTGGGGGGGTACCTGGATGCTGGTTACCTGCGTGGGGGTGGTACCGGGACTTACCCCCTCCCCCTGGCTTCCTGGGGCGTGGAGCCTGGAGCAGGCGCGAGCCTGTGGGAAGGCAGGTAGGCGGGCTCCGGGCGGTGGGCATTAGACTCAGGTCTGCAGCCTTGACGGGCCTCCCACCCGTCTCGGTCCCTCGGCAGCCCAGACCCAAGCCTGGGGGCTCACTCTACCCCCCACCCCTCTTCCACCCCCCAGTTCCCACTGCCTCCCTTGCATCCCCCCCAAAACCCTGACAACATCACCCCCACTGGAACAGGCGACCACAAAAACCTCCCCACCCCAGGCTGCCCATTGCCCCCTGGCCCTCCAGTGCCCCCGCGCCCCTCCTCCCAAACTGCAAACGCGCCAACTCCTGGGGGGCTGGGGCGGGCGCAGGGTGGGGAGGGCCAAGGCCCCCCAGGTGAGGAGTGGGGTCAGTGTGCAGAGTGACTCCAGGGTCCAGTTCAGAAGAGCCATGTGGGGCCCCCAGGTGACCCGCTGATGCCTGCCTGGAGAGGGTGGTCCTCGGAGGGATGCCCAAGCCCCCGCCCACCCGGGCCCAGAGCAAATCCTGAGACCTGGACAAACTCCCCAGCGCCCTCCTGTCCGGGCCACTGTGTCCAGCAGCCCTGATCCACCTCTGACATGGGGGGCCGATGCTCAGCTCCCAGATCTTGTGTGACCCTGCTGTGCCCTGCCGGCTCCGCCCCCTCGGGGACGCCCCGCCTCCAGCTCCAGTCCTCCTCCCCAGAGGAGCAAGGATGTCACTGTCTGCCTGGGGTGGGGGTGGTGCTCCCAGGGACAATGGGGACAACGCGGACAACGCGGTGAGGGTCTGGTGGGTGCTCAGCACCCAGAGCCGCCTCCTGCAGCCGGACGGCTGCCCTTCCCCCTGGGCCCACCTGGGGTCTCCTCACCTGACGTGCTGGCAGTTTTCCCCTCCTGCACACACACACACACACTCACACTCACACACACACAGCATTCCTACTGCCCCAAAGGGAAGGCAGGGACATGTGCTGAGGACAACGGAGGGGGCCCATTTTCAAGGTCCCAGAGCCACAAAGACCCGCACCCCAGGAAGAGGGAACCGTGGACTCTGGGACTCAGCCGGAGACAGGCGGGTGTCTGCCCCAAACCCCTATGCAGATGGGGCTCCACGGCATAGCTGCCCTCACTTCAGGCCCAGCCATCAGGACCCTTGATGTGGTCACCAGGGCCGGGCACCCAGCAGCTTCCACACGTGACACCATCAACCTCCTGTCCCCTGAGCTGGGCTTGGAATCAGCGTGGGGTGAACCCCTTCCAAGGACCACAGTGCAGCCCGTGTGGGCAGAGAACCACCAGGGCGCCGCAGGCCAGCCCGTCCTCGGCCTCGCTGGCCTCAGAGCGGGTGGCTGGGCGCTCTTTATTCCACACGTTGCCTAAGCGTGGACTGCACACCGCGGCCAGCACCGGGCAGGAAACGTAACCCTCCCTCTTTCCTGGGGCTTCAAGTCTGTGCTCAGAACTCAAATAAAACACAGGCGCTCATGCTTCTCTTGTTTGAGTTAAAAATAAAGTCCAGCATCTTGGGCTCACAGAAAGTGCTCATCCAGGGTTTGGTACATGAATGGCCTGCAGCTGTTGACAGGGTCATGAGGTGGCCCGAGTCACTGGAACGGTCCGGTTTACGCTGGTGCCAGTCTCATGAGTGCCGTGCCCCATCTCAGGCCCACGGTGCCCCATCTGGGCATTTACGTTATGTTGTTGTTATTCAGCCCCTCAGTCGTGTCTCTCTGTGACCCCACGGACTGTAGCACGCCAGGCTTTTCCGACCTCCGCTGTCTTACAGAGTTTTCTCAGATTCATGTCCATGGGGTCAGTGAGATATGAAACAAAAACCCTTCCTGGAAGAGGTCAGAGCAGGCACACCCGGCCAGGCTGCAGGTGGGAGAAGCGCACGCAGACAAAGGAGGGAGGGGGGAACTGGTGAGGCCCTTGGGGAAGGGTTGTCATCACCGGCCAGGGGAACCTTTTACATCCATTTCAGATCAGTGCCAGGCCACAGTGGGGTCGCAATCAGCCCACCCACCAAGATGCAGGGAACTGGGCACCGCCCATCATCACACAGGAAGAGCAGGCCCTGGCCCCTGGAGCACTCCTTCCACCCTGAGAGGCTGACCACAAACAGGTCAATGTCAGAGGAGAATGAGGCTGGGAGATGGGGGGGGTACTGCTCTGTAGGGAAAGACCAGAAAGAGCCACCCCCGCCCCAGATGACATCTGGGCAAAGATATGCAGAGGTAAAGGGTGAGACAGGCAGACGTGTGGGGAAGAGCATTCCAGTTCAGGAAGAGCCTGTGCAGAGGCCCTGAGGTGGGGCCCAGGAGACCACCTGGGCTGGAGCGGAGTCAGCGAGTGCGGGCAGGCGGCAGGAGCTGGGCAGTGTGGGCACCACCACCGAAGTTTTAAGATCCAGCATTGACCATGAGACAGCAACCCCCGTGAGACAGTCAGTGGAGGAATGACAAGCCATGGGACCAGGTAAGAGCTGCCGGTTCATCTAGGGCACGAGCTGATGACTTCTTCCGCAAAGGGCGGGAGAGCAAATACTCCTAGCCTTGCCTGACACTGGGTCTGTGCCCCAGCTCCTCAATGTGGCCTGCGTGGTGAACACAGCTGGAGGTGGCCCGTGAAGCAGAGGTTTCCCCCTCTGTTCTGAGAAAACTCCGGTCAGGACACTGACATTTGAATTTCACAGAATTTTCATGTCATGAAATATTCTTTTTTCTTCCCAGCCATTGAAAACTGAAAAAACATGCTTAGCTTGGGGTCAAATAAAAAACGCTGGCGGCAGGATTTAGACCGCAGCCGTCCTTTACTGTCCACCCACCAGCCCCCAGCTTTACAACAGACCTCCACCACTGTCCTGGGCCAGACAGAACCCAGCAGCCGCTGGGGTAGGAGAACAAAAGGAACAAAACCTGCTGCGACTAACTTAAGATTTGATAATAAGCAAATTAAAAGAGGGTGGGAGAAGGTCCTAAGTTCTCGCCTGCCTGTCGCAGAGAGGTCAGGCCTCTGGGGCTGGAGTGCGATCAGAGGCCAGACAGGCAGGCAGAGGGCGGGGGTCACGGACGGGCAGGCAGAGTTGGGGGGCGGGGGTCGTGGAGGCCGTTGTGGGGGCAGACACGGAGGGCTCCGGGCAGACGGAGACACGGCCAAGTGACCCCACTGAAGCGGACCAGTCATTGTTGAACCTAAGACGTCCTAACCGTTACAGTGAGACTTAGGGAATGAACCTGTGTCTCGTTCTCGTACCAAGTTGTAGTCTAGAACAGGGTGACAAAATCAGTTGCAGAATTTATTTGGTTAGTGAATTACTGTGAGTTAGGAAACTGAGTGTCCGGGACAGACACGGAGAGCGAGCCCTGCCCGCGGCTTTCCCGAGACGAAGGGCCCCCCGGTCCCCACACGTTAAGCTTTAATCCCTGCGCCCGGCGCACTCGCGCACGGCTGCACCTTATCGCCCTTGACTCCAGCGCCTAAACGCGCCCGGCGCGCACGCAGAGCCCCCTGGAGCCCCTCGGCGGGACGGACGCCGTCCGGGTAAGGCCCGCGCGCCTTTCCTGGCTCCGCGGCCGGGGGGCGCCGCGCACCTGCGCGCACCTGCAGGCGGAACCGGGCGCCCGTCGCGCCGCAGCTCCCGATGCCGCGGCCCGCGTGCGCCCGCCCTGCCGCCGAGTCACCAGGAAGGCCCCGGCGGCCCGCCCCGCCAACGCCCCCAGTCCCGCCAACGCCCCCAGTCCCGCCAGCGCCGAGTACCTCGCGGCCTCCCCACTGGCCGCCCGGGGGCGGGGCCGGCACGCGGGCACTGCGCCTGCGCGGCCGGCCCTCACGGTGATGGCTACGCTTGCGCAATCGGCCCACGCCGGCCCGGGGTCGGAGTGCGCCTGCGCGGTCACACACGCCGGCCCTGGGGGTGGGGCTACGCCTGCGCAGTCGGCCCAGACCCGCCCCATCAGCGGCGCCTCGGCACCTAGAGCCGCCCGTCCGGCCGGGCCCCGGGGAGAGGAGGGCGTGAGGGCACTGCGCCTGCGCGCGCCGGCCCCGCCCCCGGCCCCGCCCCGGCCGCGCGGGGCCCTGGGAGGGGTGCAGCGTCCGGCGGCGGCGGCGGCGGCGCGGGAGGGGCCGGGGGTGGACAAAGCCGAGGCCGATGAATGGGGCGCGTACGCCTCCGCGGCCGTGGGGTCCCCGCGGTGAGTGCGCGGCTCGCTTCCGGGGCCGGCCGTCCAGGCTAGCCGTCGGGGTCGGGGTCGGGGCCGGGGGGCCGGGGGCCGAGGCCGGACCCAGGGGCCGGGGGCCGGGGCCGGAGGGCGAGGCCGGGGTCGGGCCGGGCGGGCGCGGGGTCGCCTGCGCGGGGCGGGGCGGGGGCGTCCTGCCGTCGCGGGGACCCCGCCCGGGCGGGGGACTCGGCCTCAGCGCCCGGACGCCGCTCCAGTTGCGCGCCCCGCAGCCGCCGGCCCGGCTGACAGCGGGGCACTCGGGGCGCCTCTTCCGGCCGCGCGGCCGGCGGAGCGAACGCGAGGCGGTGGAAGCGGGCGCGGACCCCGGGCCGGCCGCGGGCGAGCACGGGGACAGGCGTGCCGGCCGGCGTGGGCTCTCCGGCTGACCACGCGGCAGACCCCGGGCCGCAGTCGCCCTGGGGCGGGGGTCGCCGGCCGACAGACAGGTGCCTGGTGAGTATCTGTCCTGATGGCCTCTGCCCTCCGCCACCGCCACGGATCGCCTTACACGCTGTGCTTTTCGGGTGTCCCCCCACCCCGGTACAGTATTTCATTTTCTGTGCGCTTCCAGGAAGGAGCAACCGGGGCCTCGTTTACACGTCTCAGGGAGCACACGAGACGCTTCTCATCTCTGCACGGTTCTGATGCTTCTCGGTTACCGTGCGTGTTTCTGGGTATGACATTCAAGTGTAAGTAGTGAAAGCCCGAATCAAACTGCAGAGCAGAATTTCGAGCGTTTTTCCAGTTGCGGTTTTTTGTTGTTTTTTTTTAAGACCCAAGTAACGATGGAGTCATTTGTGTATCTTCTTTTATCTTTTTTTCTGTGACCCACACCATCCTGCTTGCTTAAGAGAATTGCCAGACCCCTAGACTCTCCTTGCATTTTGGGTGACTGTCCATAGACACACATACATGCACCTCTCTGCAAGCAAACCCCTGCCCAGCTGGGCCATCAGAAGCTTCTGTGGGCATTCTCAAGTTTGTAAAAAAGGGAAGTTATTTGTTTTGAAGTTAACTCTGATGAGATCAAGTCCATAGTTTTGAAAAACGCCATCTCAGACTTGCATGAGACCAGTTTGCTAAGGCATTTTTGTGACTTTTTATATTAGTTTCTGATGTCTTCTCTACATCACGGTGTTAAAATTAGGAGAGGAGGAAGGATTTAGTTGGAGTTTTTAAAAAGTGCTCTGAACAAGCCAAATTGCAGTTATGACTTAATTTCCATGCAGAGTTATCTCGTGAGAGGAGACTGCTGTCACCAGTTCATACTCGGGGCCTGCCAGGCTGTCCGTGCAGGGGTGCGCGCTTCCTGTGATCCTTAAACAGATGGTATCTGCTTGTGGTGGTTTACATTTTCTCAGGAAAAGATGTAGCACAAGTTAAGAGATTCTATGAGTCTTCAGGAAGTTAACCTCCTGTACTGGAAAGAAGCACAGACTTTGAGTCCACGTCACCCCACACGTACTGTTAATTCCCGATGTTTCCGGGCGTGATACATCTGCTCTGTTTTTGTGTCACCACACACAGAAGGAGGTTTGTGAGTGGCTCGCTCTGTGCCGGGAGTGCTCCTGAAGCGCTGGGAAAGGCTGGAGGGGAAGCGTCAGGGCCGTGGATCGGACCCTGCGTCTGTGCAGAGGCACCGAGGCCGCTGTGCTCAGTGCGTGGGGAGGGCGTGTGTGTTGTCTTTCAGGTCCTGGGCTGCGGGAACACGGGGCGCTGTGACCGTGGTCAGTCTGCCCTCCCTGCCACACTCGTCTGCGTGTCCCTGCCCGGCCTCAGTTCCTCGTTCCCAGCTCTGCTCTCATTCATTCCCTCCTTCAGTGGGAGGACCGCCGGGCGCAGGCACACGGGGGCGCCTCCGACTGTCCCTCAGCAGCGCTGTTTCCTCCTAAGCTTCTCTGCACGAGGCATGCAGCTGAGAGGTGACGATCATGCTCCTGGTTACCGCTCCATGTTTAAGGCACTGTTTAAATCCCAGGACTTGACGTAAGCTGTAGGAGGCATCGTTTCTGCTTACGGTTGGTGTCTCACTGAATTCAGCTGCACGGAATCCCGCCCCGACCACCCCGCAGCCTCCCAGCTGGCCTCCCTGCAGTGTCCAGTGACGGCAGACTTCCTGTCAGAGCCTCGGCCCCTTCCACTTCCCTGTCTTTCCCTCCCTTCTCCCTTAGGCTTCGTCACCGCCTGATTTTCATCACTCGGGGGTATTTAGGCCACTTCTAGCTAACTATCTGATGTGTGCTTTTGGCAGCTGGTATCCTGCAAGGCATCGTGAGGAATGAAAGAAAGTCATTTCTTCTCCTTCCCCCTGTTTCCGAGGTAGAGGGCCCAGGAGATCTGGAGATGCCTGCCTCTGCGGAGGTTCCTCACCTCTCTCCTCTCACCTGGCGCTGTTCTACCTGCTGGGGCCACGCTGCAGGGTCGTGGTGGGGATGGACAGAGAAGAAGGCAGAGTGCGCTCTCCAAGGAAGAGCACAGGCAGGCATGGGCAAGGGTGATGGGCAGTGTGAGAAGTGCGCTCTCGGAAGACCGCTTGGAGAGGAAAGGACCTTTGCGTCCCGTGCCGAGGGGTCCGGGGGTGGCGGAGCGGAGACCTTGCATGAGAAGCGGCAGTGAGGCGCGGAGCCCGGCCCCGGCGTTCGGGCCATGTCCTGTCATAAGGCCCGTCACCCGCCTTGCTCAGGTGTTTACCCTGCTCGTGTTCCGCTCTCCTCCGGGTGCAGGCCTTGCGGCAGCCACCTACCCCCCCCAGCGAAGTCCGTGCACCCCAGAAACCGGAGATGCTGGGCCTGGGCAGGGCGTCCCCTGCTGACCTTGGGCACTGCCCGCCATGGCTCCTCCATCCGATCGGCCCTGCCCTGCCCGCCCCAAGCCCGCAGGCCTAAACGGAGGGCCCATCCTCACCCAGGGCCCAGTGACTGAGCCTGCCCCGCGGTCGGCCTGCCAGGAGGGGGCAGCCCGGGGCGTGTGCCATTTGGAGTGGGAGTTCAGGTGCCACGTGGACGCACGCGGACACTTGAACCACGTCCAGCGGCAGCCCGTCAGACTTGTGGCTGGTGGGACCGCCCAGAGTAGGCACTGGCACAGCGTGGAGGGCCCTCGAAGCCAGAGTGGAGCCAGCCCGGCGGCCCTGGTCTGACCCGGAGCGCCTCTGAGTGGACAGGGGCCGCAGTCCTGCACGGAGCCCATGTGCTGCTCGGGCCGCATCAGGGTGCCCCGCCGTATCTCCAGGAGGTAGCTGCGGGCCTGGGTCTCTGAGTTCGGCCCTCACAGTGTGCTCTGGCCTCCATCCGGCTCTCGGGCTCCGCCCGGCCAGTCCTGGGTGATGGCTTCTCTGCACGTGAGGCAGCTCCTCCCCGGGAACGTGTCAGCCGTGGCTCTGCACCCTCCGCAGGTGCGGCTCGCTCTCAGTGTGGACCGGCTCTGCACCAGTAGCCTTGGTGGGAAGGCTGCCACGTCCGAGGGCGAGGCCGCCCAGGTGCGGGGTGGCGCCGGTGCCCGAGCTGTGCCTGGCAGCTCCCGGGAGCCCGGGGCTCGGGCTGCAGGCCGGTGTGCGTGTGTCCTGAAGGCTGGGTGGTGGGTTGGGAGCAGGTCCAGGTGCCGCTGCTCCGGCCCTGAGCTGGAGCGCTGGCGCGTGTCCCCCACCCGTGCTTTCGGACTCTCCGAGGAGACAGCAGGGGTCACAGCATGTTGCCACTGAGCGTCCTTTTCTTCTCAGAAGAGGCAGTCCAGTGGTTTGGACTCACGCTTCAGCACATTGCCTGCGAAGGCCCGGGTTCAGTCCCTGGTCAGAGACCCAAGGTCCTGTGGGCTGCATGCCACCCACCGCCCCCCCACGGAAGAAGAGAGACACAGAGGCACGTTCTCGCCCCAGCACTACGGCCGTGGAGGGAGTGAGCGGTCATCCTCGTGGCATTTAGCGGCCAAGCTGCAGTCCGGTTTCCCCACTCGGGACATTGACTTTTTGAAGAGACTAGGCCAGTTGTCTTGCAGAAATGTCCCTGTGTTCTGGGTCTGTTTGCCATTTTCTGCTTTGCTGTTAACAGTTGGCCCTTGAACAACACGGCGGGCAGTTGGGGGCCGCCCTCCGCAGGCTCGGCCGTCTGAGGATAAGTTGCAGCTGGCCCCCGAGGCCCGGCTACTCCCACCCGCGGGCGCCACCCGCCGGGGACCCTGCGTCTTCAGGCGGCGGTCCTGGGCGTCCTGTGCGCCGCCCTGACTGTCCTGTCGGGAGGGGCCCCGCTCTGTCGGGCTGTTCCTCCCCCTGCCTTTCACGTGCGTTTCCCTCGCCTGTGACACGCGAGGAAGGCGGGACGCTGCGTCTTCTCCCCTCATCACCCCTTTCCGGAGGCAGGGACTGCAGCATCCCCCCTCCGCGGCAGATGTTTTCATTTTTCCTTTGATTCTTTGAGTATCAGTGCAGACTAGCAGATTTGTCAGTTACCTCGTAGTCCGCTGAAATCTCCTCTCTTTGTCATAGCGCTCAGATTGTCATGGCCGACTTGTGGGAGCCCCGCGGAGCTGGCTCCTGGCACGTCCTGGCGGCATGTCCGTTCTGCAGCCGTGCTCTCCATTTGCAGAGCTGCAGGCGGCTCCTTCTGTGGGCGCTGTGGTCCCCTCCCGGCAGGAGGGTGTTTAGAAACCAGAATCCAGGGCCCAGGTGTGTTCAGCGTGCTTGTGTGTGACTGCGGCTTTAAGCACTGGTCTCGTGCACAGAGCTAGGAGATAAATTTTTAAAACATCCAGAGTTCATACTGATATTTTCAAAGCAAATTTAAAATTATACGGTTTTACTTAATTTGTCTTTTTTTTTATTATATCTTTTTCCTGAAAATTTTGATTCTTAATGGCATTGACATAGTTACATTTTGTTTTGTGCTAAAGTACATGTAACACAGGCAAAATGAAAATATTATGTTGCCACTGCTAGTGAAATCACTCAGCAGAATTTAAGGTGTTTTTTCGTTTTTAGTTCGTATTCTGCTTCAGGTGAATAAAGTCCCTTGGTGAACATTCTTTGTTTGCAGTATGGTCGCTCATTTGATATGCCTTTAGGTTTCACACTTAAAATTTTTTACATTTTAATGTAAAGGTAATCACACCGCTCAAAAGTCAATATTATATAAAAGATACAATCGGAAAGCTTATTTGCCTTCATATCTCCTCCACTCTTTATAGGCAACCATCTTTATTTCTGCTTTATACTGCAAAATAAGCGTGTAAGTCGCTTCAGTTGTGTCCAACTCTTTGTGACCCCATGGACTGTAGCCCACCAGGCTCCTCTGTCCATGGGATTCTCCAGGCAAGAATACTGGAGAGGGTAGCACGCTCTCCTCCAGGGGATTTTCCCAACCCAGGGATCAAACCTGCGTCTCTTATGTCTCCTGCATTGGTTGACAGGCTCTTTACCACCAGCACCAACGGAGAAGCGCCAAAATAAGCACTTCACACATACATTAATACTTGTAACTTACCTTGTTTTCCCTCCTGTCTGTTAAATCATAAAAATGTAACGAGCACTGCTGACCCTGTCTTGCTTTTTTTCAGTGGTCTGTGTATATATTGCGCTTCCCCGGTGGCTCAGCTGGTAAAGAATCCTCCCGCAACGCAGGAGACCTGGGTTTGATCCCTGGTTTGGGACAATCCCCTGGAGAAGGGAAGGGCAACCCACTCCAGTATCCTTGGCTAGAGAATCCCATGGACAGAGGAGCCTAGCGGGCTACAGTCCATGGGGTCGCAAGAGTTGGACGAGACTGAAGCGCCTGGGATGCACGTATGTATCAGGCCTTACTGGGGGGGTGTGAGTGGTTTTGCAGCCTGGCTGTGGAACTGCAGCGCCTGACCTGGGGCAAGTGTTGCTATGTGTCTGATGAGGTGGTCTTCAGAGTCTGTCCCTGGACATGGGGTTACTGGGCCCTCGGGTGAATGTGACTTGGTACGGGTCTCCAGGGTCCTCACTGGGGGTGCTGCCAAACTTTGGGGCCTTTCCTCTGATTGGGTGAGATGACTTAAAGTGTTTTCCTTTAATCTGCTGCATCTGCAGCGTGAGGAGTGGAGAAGCATGCGTTATCTGGTCGGGGCCTGCACGAAAGCTGGTCGCTGTGTTAGGAAGCCGCTGAGTCCGCGTGGCCGCTGCAGGGGGGGAACTGGGGCGCGTGCGCGTGGGATCCTGCTCTGACAGGCACTCCCGTGTTACAGCAGCCTGGAAGGTGCTTGCTTTAATTCTTAAGATGAAAAATAACTGTATGTTCCCCAAGTCAGAACACACGCCTGGAATTGAGACGGTATTTTTTCCAGCCCATGGAAAGAGCCTCTGATGGGCTGCCTCTGCCCTCAGGTGTTTTGCTGTGGAAGCTGAAACACGTGCAGTCGGTCTCGGCAGACCTGGGCTCTGGATCCATCCTCTCTGCTCCTCCTCCCTCCTGTCTCTGGTCAGTTTAGGGGGCTGTGCTCCCTGCTGGGCGGAGCCCCACACTCCTTGTCACCAGCTTCAGAGTGACCCTCTGGCTGTCGGGGGTGGGGGGCGGGGGCTGCCTGGCCCCGCGCAGGGAGGCCCACCACGTCTGTCGTAGGAGGAGGCTGTTTCACCCGCCGCCCATGACCACCGTTTGACAGTCGTGTTGATGATTTCCCTCTGGGCTAGTTCTTACTTGCTGGACATGGAAGCCATACCACAGGACAGCTGGTTCTGGGTGCCACCCAGGCCCCGTGACCAGGTGGCCCTCACCTTCAAGGCCAGAGGAGCATCTCCAGAGCTCTTGGATGGGTGGCCTCCCACCCGTATAGAATTACCCACAGTGCCTCAGGCACAGAATCCTTCTGCGGTGTGAGAACTAAAGCCAACATCCATTTGCCTTTCTAAGTACTTGGTGCAAAAATAGAAAAAGTAGTAGCTGCTAGAGCCAACGACAGCATTTTTCCTAAAACAGAAGCGTCAGGGGCTCCCTGGTGGTCCAGTAGTCGGGCTCTGGCTCCACCGCAGGGGGTGTGAGTTTCATCCCTGCTCAGGGAACTGAGATCCCCGTGCAGCCAAAAGGAAAAAAAGTAGAAACATCACACTTAGGACTTTGAGATAGTGTGTAGAGAACTGGTCCAGCAGTAGAGGAAGACATAAACTGGAAGACAGCTGCCTCCCCGAGAGCCCCGTGCCAGGTGCGTACTGGCGTTACCCCGGGCGCCGGCCCTGGGCCTGGCTGGGGTGGTGTTGGCATTACCAGGCCCTCGGGTCTGGCCGGAGCAGTGCTGGCGTTAGCCCAGGCGCCGGCCCTGGGCCTGGCTGGGGCAGTGCTGGCGTTACCAGGCCCTCGGGTCTGGCCGGAGCGGTGCTGGCGTTACCCAGGCATACCCCGGGCGCCGGCCCTCAGGTATGACTGGCGTGGTGTTGGCATTACCAGGCCCTGGGTCTGGCCGGGGCGGTGGTGGCAGGCCCCCTCCGGCTGGGGCGGTCCCCGCTGGTGGCACCGTGGTCCTGTGAGTCTTCCCTGCCCTTGGCTTCCTTGGGGTGGGCGGTGGGCTCGGGTTTGCTCTCTGGGGAGACTGCTTCCGGCAGCTGTGTTGCCCCCTCTGGAGGCGCCTCGTGTGTGGGCCCCCTGCAGCGCTGCCCGCAGGGTGCACCCAGTGCGGGCGTTGATGAGCGCTCGGTGCGAGGTGGAGCCGTTCCCCTGAGCTCCTGTGTCTGTCCAGGAGCTGGACATGGAGTGGGAGCCCTGCCCTGGCTCTCTGGTGCTGTAGCTCATGTAAGGAGCCGAGGGTGGATTTCTCTGTCACTTCTCGAAGTAGTGAATCATTTGCCTTCCATCATCCTCCAGACGTGACTGATTGAGGATTTTATTGGGGAATTAGGCATTAACAGACTTAAACATTTGATGAGTTTTGATGTGTAATGCTGACCCTTCTTTACGTTCAGATTATCTCATTTTTGGACAGGGGGAGCCCTTCAGGTTGACGCCTGGACCCTTCCCGCACCGCCCTCGTCTGCTCACAGAGGTCCTGGCTCCCTGGTTCCCCAGAGCATCCTCGGCTCACTTCCTGTTCTTCCCGCCCCTGGACCTCGTGGTCCTCAGAAACCCTCGGCTCCTTTAGTGGGAGACGTGTTTGAGAGCTGTGTCTGGAGGTCGCGGGGGTCGCTGCTCTCGGGACTTGGCACCGAGCAGAGCTGGGCGGGTCCCACTCCCAGGACTGCGGGATGCACGTCTGGCCTTCCCGGTCCGTCTCTGCGAGGACAGGGGGACCGGAGCCTGCCTCCCCCGCTCTGCGTGCGGCCCTGTCCTTGCTGAAGGCAGCCCAGTGTCTCTGGCCCAGCGACCCGCGTGTCATCCAGCCCCCTCCCTCGGGCTCAGGGCCAGCGCTGGAGCGCTGCACGGCGCCCGCCTTCTCTCCCGGGACCCTCGCTCAGGGCATCCTTCCGGGAAGATCCCTTGAGCACTCCTCCAGGCTTCTGGGTTGAGGTTTGTTCTCCGGTTGGCTTCTCAGGAAGGACTCAAGGAAAGACGCCTCCTGAATTCTCTTGCTCGTTGATAATAATTTCTCCACGTCCTTTGTCTTGAATGTCAGGTTGACTGGATGTAAAACGCTTGTCTCGCGTGTTTTTTCCTTGAATATCTTAAACATGTTTTTCTGTTGTCTTACAGCATAAAACCTTGACGGTTTCCTTTCCCTCGCGAGTGACCGTGGTCTTTGCCTGAACGGCCTTCTCGAGCCCGGAGGTTTTCCTGGGCTGTTCCTGCGTGCTCACTGTCACGGTGCGTTGTCTCCGCTCCGCGCGGCGCTCTTCCTGTGTGTTCGGTGACCGTGTGTGCGTGCTGAACGCCACTCCGGGCTGTGCGGGTCTCTGCTGCTGCACGGGCCTTGGTCCAGCCGCTCTGAGCAGGCGCTGCTCTCGTTCTGACATGCAGGCTTCTCGTGCCGAGCACGTGCTCTGGAGTTCGTGGGCTCAGGAGTTGCGGTTCCCGGGCTCGAGAGACAGGCTCGGTGGTTCCGGCGCACGGGCTTAGCTGCCCTGTGGCATGTGGAATCTTCCTGGATCGGGGATCAAACCAGTCCCCTGCATTGGCAGGATTCTTCACCACGGAGCCGCTAGGGAAGCCCAGCATGCTCCTTCAATACACCTTTTTATTGCAGAGTTTTCAGTAATCTGTTCTCTTGCCCTGTCCCCCTTTTTTGTGGGGAAACACCTTGATTGTACATATGTTGGATTTTCATTACCTAAGCTTTAAATTGGTCAGCTTCTTCTCAGTCTTTTTGTAATCTGTTTATTTCTTTTTCATTAAAATTTTTTCTTTCCTAAACTCTTCTGTTGATCTTAAGCAATCCTCTGTGGAGTTTATTTGTTCTTTTGTTGCTTGTAACTTAGTCTTTATTCTAAAATGACATCTTACTTTTATTTGTAATAGTTTCCTGGGATCTGTAATCTCATCTCAGTGTTTTTCTGTCTTGATTTATTTGGTTTTTCTGTAGCTTCTTTTGAAAGAAGTTACTCAATTTCACTTAATCTATGTTTTTATTTTTCTAGTGCGCTTTCATTATCTATAGAGATGTTTTTTCAACACTTTTTCTCTTATTCTTATGTAGGATTTAATCTTAACCCTTTTCTGTTGTTCACTGTATTAGTTTTCTATTGTTGCTTTAACAAATCATCAGACTTGGTGGTTGAAGACAGCATACGTTTGGAGGCCAGCAGTCTGAGCTCGGTGCCCTGGGCTTCAGTCATGGTGCTGGCAGGCTTCCGTCCTGGCGGCCTGGCAAAGCCCTTCACTTCAGAGGCCCCTGCGTCCCTGCGTCCCTCCCCCCTATCTTCAAAGCCAGCGACGCTGCATCTCTCACCTTCCACAGTCATATTTTCATGTCTCTCCTCTGCCTCTTTCTTTCACTTTTGGAGACCCATGTGACAGCACTGGGTCTACCCAGATAATCCAGGGTAGTCTTCTCATCATCCTGGATCAGTAACCTCTATTCCATCTGCATCCTTGCTGACAGTCCTCCTTTGCTGTGTAACTTAACGTAGCCATAGGTCTGAGAATTCAGGCGTGGTCTTGTCTGAGGGCCCTTTATTCTGTCTGCCACACTCACGTTATCAGATACTAGTTGTCTTTACATCTGAGGAGGAGAGGTGACTTAGGAAAACTTTCCCTGACTTCCTGGTGCTTCCTCTTCTGCAGACTTTTGTTGTTGTTTAGTCCTTAAGTCGTGTCCGATTCTCTGTGACCCCGTGGACTGCAGCATGCCAGGCTTCTCTTTCCTCCACCATCTCCTGCTCAAATTCATGTCCACTGAGTCGGTGATGCCATCCAACCATCTCATTCTCAGCTGCCCCCTTCTCCTCCAGCCCCCAATCTTTCCCAGCACCAGGGTCTTTTCCAGTGAGTCAGCTCTTCACATCAGGTGGCCAAAGGATTGGAGCTTCAGCTTCAGCATCAGTCCTTCCAAAGAATACTCAGGGTTGATTTCCTTTAGGACTGACTGGTTTGATTGCCTTGCTGTCCAAGGGATTCTCTATAGTCTTCTCCAGCACCACAGGTTGAAAGCATCAGTTCTTCGGTGCTCAGCCTTTTTTATGGTCCAGCTCTCACATCTGTACATGACTACTGGGAAAATCATAGCTTTGACTATACGGACCTTTGTTGGCAAAGTAATGTCTCTGCTTTTTAATACAGAGAGATCACTAACACACAAGGCTTCCCTTATGGCTCAGCTGGTAAAGAGACCACCTGCAAAAAAAAAAAAAAAAAAGAGTCCACCTGCAATGCAGGAGACCCTGGTTTGATCCCTGGGTCAGGAAGATCTGCTGGAGAAGGGATAGGCTACCCACTCCAGTATTCTTGGGTTTCCCTTGTGGCTCAGCTGGTAAAGACTCCGCCTGCAGTGTGGAGACCTGGGTTCGATCCCTGGGTAGGGAAGATCCCCTGGGGAAGGGAAAAGCTACCCACTCCACAGTTCTGGCCTGGACAATTCCATGGACTTTACAGCCCATGGGGTCACAAAGAGTCGGACATGACTGAGTGACCTTCATTTTCATCGCTAAAAATGTGGTGGTCTCCACGACTACATTTTACGTTGTGTGTCTGGGAGGGTTGTGGTTTCCTTTTCTTGTTGTCTTTGACTTTGGTACCCAGGTGACCCTGGCCTCTTACAATGAACTGGAACATATGTTGCCCTCTTTTCAAAGATTTTGTGGAGTAACGATGGCATTTCTTCTGTAAGTATTTGATAAAATTCACCAGTGGAACCGTCTGGGCCTGTGTTTTTGTTTGTAGAAATTTTTAAGATACTGATTCAATGTCTTTATTTGTCATAGGTCTGTTCTTACTTTCTATTACTTCCTTGAATCACTTTTATTAACTACTTTCTAGAAATTTTTCCATTTCACCTAAGTTGTTGAATTTGTTGGTAGAAAATTGTTCATAGTGCTCTCTTACATTTTGTTCAGCTTCTGAGGACGCAGTGGACATGTTCCCATGTTTTTGCAATCTATGTCTTCTTTTTTGTTGGCTACTCTAGGGATTCGGCAGTTTTGTTGATGTTTTCAAAGAGCCAACTTTCGGTTTCGTTGATGTTCTGTATCACTTTTCTGTTTTCTATTTCATTAATATGAAGTCTAATTTTTATTATCTCCTTTTTTCTGTGTTGGTTTTTTTTTTCATTTATTTTTATTGGAGGCTAATTACAATGTTGTAGTGGTTCTGTGTTGGTTTTGTTTGCTCTTTTTCTAGTTTACTTTTGTTCTCTTTTCAATCTGGAGGTGAATGCATACATTGATTTGAGGTATCTCTTCTTTTCTGAATACAGATATTTGAAGCCATAAATTTCTCTCTGCGCACCACACTAGTTGCATCTCACATATTTTGGTTTGTTGTGTCTTTATTTTCATTCAGATGAAAATATTTTCTAACTTCTTCTTTCTCTTGTACTTTTTCTTTAACCGTGGATTATTTAGAAATGTGTTATTATTTCCAAGTATTCATTGACCTCTCAAGTTTCCTTCTGTTGTCTAGTCCCCAAGTCGTATCTGACTCTTCATGACCCCCTGGGCAGTAGCCCACTGTTTTATAATTCAGTGTCATTGTGGTTGAAGGATGTACTCACACAGTTTCAGCTTTTTCACTTACTGACGCTTGTTTCCGGGCTCAGCCTGTGGCCTGGCCGTGGAGCGTGCTGTGTGCAGTTGGACGGGGCCCTGTGAGGAGCCGCGGGTTCGGGCTGGCTAATGAACAGCGTTGTCGCGGCGTCTGCCCCTCGCTGCCCCCGCCTCCGGCTGTTCTGGTTGACGTCTCTTCAAGCCTCCTGGTCCTCTGCCAGCTGCGGAGCCTCTGGCGACGGTGTGCTCGCAGTTCAGATCCATCATGCTGACATCATAGTTGGTTCTCTTTCATCGTGTTTCTCTGTGTGCTGACACTTGGCAAGGCATTGTCCTGCCCTCCTGAAGTTTCTTTATATGCGGTTTCTTGTAGTTCTTTCAGCATGTTATAGTAGCTGACTAAAGTCTTTGTCTAGTGAGTCTAACCTCTGAACACCCTCAAGGACAGTTTCTTGGTTTATTTCCCCCCACAATCCTGGTTTTTTGCACGTCTTGTAAACTTCTTGTTTCGGTTGAAAGCTGGACGTTGTTTGCTGTTCTTGTTGGGGCTTTGTTTCGCTTTCGCCGGCTTGCCCCTTGAGTTCCGTGCGGGGCTGGTTTGCAGAGTCTGCCCCCCCCCCCCCCCCCCCCCCCGTAGTGGTGGCCCCTGCGGTCTGCGTGCCTGCTGGTGCAGCGGGCGGCGCGTCCGCCGTCTCTGCTTCCGTGGACAGGTGTGTGTGTGCTGGGGCCCGCCTTCCCATTCTGCTTGCTCAGGGCGTCAGGTCACCGGCGGCGGGAGATTGGGTCCCGCAGGTCTTTCCTGGGCTTCTCCTGCTGCAGCCGCAGAACTGCCAGAGCCTTTCCCAGCTCCCTCCTCTGCCTGCTGCAGCTGGAGTGGCTCGGGTGTTGCGGGATTCCTGGGAGAGGGCTTTTCAACTGCGGCTCTGAATCAGATGAACTAAACGCCATGCGCTGTGACGGGGGCTTTTCCAGGGACCTGGGATGCACGTCCGGCGGTGACCGTGCTGTGGAGAGCGGGCTTTCTGCGGGACGCAGGCCGAGGCTGCCCCTCTGCGGGCTGCTGTCCGTCACAGCGGCCGCGGTCGTGCGGTTCCCCGGGGGAGGCAGGCTGGGGGTGAAGTGCAGGGCAGAGCCCCCAGGGTCTCTCCTGAGCCGTGCTCCTCGGGCGGCTGCGAGCCTTGGCTTGGCCCGGAGCTGCGAGCAGGGTGGGGTTGACACCCGCCGGGCAGGTGTGGGGGGTCCTCTCTGACCTCGCTGAGCAGGCCGTGGCCTGAGCTTTCCCCTCCCTCCTCTGCCTGCCTTCCGTGTTTTGTCCCTGAGGCACTGTTTAGAGTCTGTTCCCGGCAGTTCCTCTGACATGGTCTCTGCCCTGGGGGTCGCCCGGGCAGGGGCTGGGGCGCTTCGGCCTCTGGGCCTTCCCTGGCCCGCCGGGCATCGCAGCTGTCGGCGGAGGGATCTGCCGGCGCATGCGCCCGCGGCTGCCCGTGAGCGGGCACTGGGTGGCCCTCGGGGCGCGTCTGTCCCGCTCGCAGGCTGCCTGCTGGGTCCCCTGGCAGAGCTGACAGCACAGGGGCCGCGTGGGCCGCCTCGGTCTGTCCTGCTGGCGGATGTCTTGGAGCTGAGGAAACCCCTTCCCAGTTTCGTCTCATTCTTGATGTGGTTCATGAGCTTGTGGGTTTGCTCTTCTAGTTCTGTGCTGTTACCAACCGGAACATGAACCTAACTGTAGTTCAAATGAATAAAATAGCTAGGCTTGAGAGAGAAAAGTGACCTGGGAAACCCTTGGATGTGGTGCTTCCTTATATACCCTCAAGCCCACGGACAAAAACGGATCCGCTCACATCTCTAGTTCTGAAGCTTTTTTTGCCTTGGTGGTGTGGGTTTGCATTCTGAAGCTACTTCCTGAATATCATAAATTGAGCAAATGAGCAAATCTTTTGGGCCTAGTGGGAGCCAAATTTCCCACTATTAGACGAAAAAGTTGCAAATGTGGAAAAGGGGAAGCTAGGGTGCTCCTGTGATGTTGGATTGAAATCGGAGCTATCAGTGTGAATGTGTGGTTTTCATCCAGCTGTGCATGTATGTGTCTGTGTGTATGAGTCTTCATTCAGTCCAGTCGCTCAGTCGTGTCCAACTCTTTGCCAACCCCATGGACTGCAGAATGCCAAGCCTCCCTGTGCATCACCAACTCCCAGAGTTTGCGCAAGCTCGTGTCTGTTGAGTCAGTGATGCCATCCAGCCATCTCATCCTCTGTTGTCCCCTTCTCCTGCCTTTAATCTCTCCCAGCATCAGGGTCTCTTCCAATGAGTCAGCTCTTCACATCAGGTGGCCAAAGTATTGGAGTTTCAGCTTCAACATCAGTCCTTCCAATGAACACTCAGGACTGATTTCCTTTAGGAAGGACTGGTTGGATCTCCTTGCAGTCCAAGGGACTCTCAAGAGTCTTCTCCAACACCACAGTTCAAAAGCATTAATTCTTCAGTGCTCAGCTTTCTTCACAGTCCAACTCTCACATCCATACATGACCACTGGAAAAACCATAGCTTTGACCAGATGGACCTTTGTTGGCAAAGTAATGTCTCTGCTTTTTAGTATGCTGTCTAGGTTGGTCATAACTTTTGTTCCAAGGAGCAAGTGTCTTTTAATTTCATGGCTGCAGTCACCATCTGCAGTGATTTTGGAGCCCAAAAAATAAAGTCTGTCACTGTTCCCACTCTTTCCCCATCTGTTTGCCATGAAGTGATGGGACCAGATGCCATGATCTTAGTTTTCTGAATGTTGAGTTTAAAGCCAACTTCTTCATTCTCCTCTTTCACTTTCATCAAGAGGCTCTTTAGTTCTTTTTTGTTTTCTGCCATAAGGGTGGTGTCATCTGTATATCTGAGGTCATTGATATTTCTCCCAGAAATCTTGAGTCCAGCTTGTGCTTAATCCAGCCCAGCGTTTCTCATGATGTACTCTGCATATAAGTTAAATAAGCAGGTGACAATATACAGCCTTCACGTACTCCTTTCCTGATCTGGAACCAGTCTGTTGTTCCATGTCCAGTTCTAACTTGCTTCTTGACCTGCATACAGATTTCTCAAGAGGCAGGTCAGGTGGTCTGGTATTCCCATCTCTTTCAGAATGTTCCACAGTTTGTTGTGATCCACACAGTCAAAGGCTTTGGCGTAGTCAATAAAGCAGAAATATATGTTTTTCTGGAACTCTCTTGCTTTTTCAATGATTCAGCGGACGTTGGAAATTTGATCTCTGGTTCCTCTGCCTCTTCTAAAACCAGCTTGAACAACTGGAAGTTCACAGTTCACATACTGTTGAAGCCTGGCTTGGAGAATTTTGAGCATTGCTTTGCTAGCATGTGAGATGAGTGCAATTGTGCAGTAGTCTGAGCATTCTTTGGCATTGCCTTTCTTTGGGACTGGAATGAAAACTGACCTTTTCCAGTGCTCTGGCCACTGATGAGTTTTCCAAATTTGCTGGCATATTGAGTGCAACACTTTGACAGCATCATCCTTTAGGATTTGAAATAGCTCAGCTGGAATTCCATCACCTCCACTAGCTTTGTTCATAGTGATGCTTCCTAAGTCCCATTGACATCACATTCCAGGATGTCTGGTTCTAGGTGAGTGATCACACGATCATGATTATCTGGGTCGTGAAGATCTTTTTTGTACAGTTCTTCTGTGTATCCTTGCCACCTCTTCTTAATATCTTCTGATTCTGTTAGAAGCATACCATTTCTGTCCTTTATTGAGCCCATCTTCGCATGAAATATTCCCTTGGTATCTCTAATTTTCTTCAAGAGATCTCTAGTCTTTCCCATTCTATTGTTTTCCTCTATTTCTTTGCATTGATTGCTGAGGAAGGCTTTCTTATCTCTCCTTGCTATTCTTTGGAACTCTGCATTCAAATGGATACATCTTTCCTTTTTCCTTTACCTTTAGCTTCTCTTCTTTTCTCAACTATTTGTAAGGCCTCCTCAGACAACCATTTTGCTTTTTTGCATTTCTTTTTCTTGGGGATGGTCTTGATCCCTGTCTCCTGTACAATGTCACAAACCTCCATCCATAGTTCTTCAGGCTATCTATCAGATCTAGTCCCTTAAATCTATTTCTCACTTCCACTGTATAGTCAGTAGGGATTTGATTTAGGTCATACCTGAATGGTCTAGTGGTTTTCCCCGCTTTCTTCAATTTAAGTCTGAATTAATAAGGAGTTCATGATCTGAGCCACAGTCAGTTCCCGGTCTTGTTTTTGCTGACTGTATAGCGTTTCTCCATCTTTGGCTGCAAACAATATAATCAATCTGATTTCGGTGTTGACCATCTGGTGATGTCCATGTGTAGAGTCTTCTCTTGTGTTGTTGGAAGAGGGTGTTTGCTGTGACCAGTGCGTTCTCTTGGCAGAACTCTATTAGCCTTTGCCCTGCTTCATTCTGTACTCCAGGGCCAAATTTGCCTGTTACTCCAGGTGTTTCTTGACTTCCTACTTTTGCATTCCAGTCCCCTATGATGAAAAGGACATCTCTTTGGGGTGTTAGTTCTAGAAGGTCTTGAAGGTCTTCATAGAACTGTTCAACTTCAGCTCTTCAGTGTTACTGGTCTGGGCATAGGCTTGGATTACCGTGATATTGAATCGTTTGCCTTGGAAATGAGCAGAGACCATCTGTCCCTGGGAGCGCATGGACCACAGCCTTGTGTGGCTCCGTGAGCCGTCCTCAGTCAGCCCGCTGGGCGGGCCCAGAGCAGAGGCCCAGCGGGTGCCTGGCCTCTCCGCCGCGCCGCCGTGTGTTGCTGTGTGTCTGTGTGTCGCTGAATTCCTGTGTGGAATCATTCGGCCACGAGGACGTCCTCTTGCCCTTCCTCCAGTAGAAGTCGCGTGCTGACCCACTCTGTGTATAGTTTGGCCGGCAGTGTTTTTATCTCATATTAATTCTTGTAGGAGTATTTTTGCTGAGTATTGAATTCTGGTTTGGCTTTTTTTTCCCCCCACAACTCTGAAGACATACTTCTTTTGTCTCCTGGTTTGCATTGCTTCTCTTTAAAAGTCAGTACTCTATCTAGTTATTTTTTCTTGAAACAGTTCCTGGGGCTGTTGTTGCAGTGTGTGTTAGAAGGTGAGTTAAGAAGCGCATGCCCTCATCACCCAGCTGTAACAGACAGACAGACAGATGCACGGCCATGCCTGTTCTGTGTCCCCCCACTCGGTTATTTCAAAGCAGACACCAGAAGTCGTATTTCATCTGGACGTTTTCCAGTCAGTGTCTTGGAAAGACGGGATCCTTTAAAAAGGATTCTTTAAAAAGTCTTATCCACAGTATCTTTATACCTTAATAAACTAAGAATTACTTTGTATCAGATGTTAAATCAGTACCCAGGTCTCCCTCCTTGTCTAAGGAATGCTCTTATGTAGTTTGCTAATTCACACTGGGATTCAAGTAGTTTGTTATGGAAGCTGGGTTGTTTGTCCTACTGTAGAAGCCCCGTAATCTGGATTCTGCCGATTTCATCCTCCTGGCGGTATTGAGCCAGGTTCCTCCATCCCTCCTCGTTTTTATCTCTGCTTTTTCTTATTTTTAGCACTTTTTTTTTTCTCGTTAAATCTTGCTTGGGGTTTGTAGGGATTCTTGGATCTGTGGTGTGAAGTCTTTGATCAGAACTGTGCTTTCTTTTCTTACGCTTTCTTTCCTTCTTCCCTTCCATGATGGTCATCAGAGCGTGTCTGACGGAGGTGCTGGTTGTCGACGCCTCCTGCGGATCCTGGTCTGTGTCTGCCCCCCGCAGACTCTGCTCCTGCCCCCCGCTGCAGCCACGCGTCTCACCTCTTTGTGAGTCTGTCTGTTTCATAGGTGAGTTTGCCTGTGTCGTATCTCAGGTTCCACATGTGAGTGAGTGTCCTGGTCCCTGTCCCTCTCTCTGACTTCACTTAGTGTGATCCTTTCCAGGTCCATCCGTGTCCCCGTGTTCATAGCCACATCCCTTCCCGCACGCGTGTCTTCTGTCCACCGCCCCCAGCCCCTCGGACCCCCAGCGCTCCAGGAACAGCGGCCGGTTTGCCCCTTGTGCCTCAGACACGTTTCTCACCCTCTCTGTGCCCGTGTCCTTTGGAGTAAAAGGAGACACGTCGCACTAAACCTTCCTTGAAAGATTGTCACGTGGCTCAAGTGAGCCCCCGTGGGCTGAGCAGGCAAAAGCGGGCCGCAGGAAGCAGTCCACGCCATCACCCCAGGCTCTAGCCCCAAGAGTCTTCAGAGAGCCTCAGGGTCAACCGAGAATGGGACGTTCGCCTTGAAGGGAAAAGAGCTGGTTCCTCCCAGACCAGAGAGGAACAGGACAGAGGTGGTGTCCGGGCCAGCCGGATGGCAGGGAGCTCAAGGCCGCCGACCTTGCCCAGTGACCTTTCCATGGAGGCCTGAAGACCTCTGTCACACAGACGCCCGTGGCTTGCCCTTCAGCCTTGCGGAGCGTCTCATCAGGAGTAGGAGCAGAGAAGATACTAAATGCATTTCCTCATCCAGTGACCTACGGTTTTCCTCCCGTTTTCTGTGAACCTGGTGCATTCTGTTGGTTGAGGTTTTAACGTTAAACCAAACGTTCTTCTGATACAGCCCACTTACTCGTGGCCTGTTACCTTTGGTGTGGTGCTGAATGTGATTGGTTAACTTTCTAAGAACTCGCTGCATATTCTTACGGCTCTTCTGTGATCACGGGGCTGTGACTCTGGTTCTTCTCCCATGACATCTCTGTGGCCGCATGGCTCCACCTCGTTAAAAGAGTTGGGGAGTGTTTCACCTTTTATTTTCTGGAAGAGTGTGTTTCACCAGTAATTTTTTTTTTTCTCTAACGTTTGGTGAAATTCACCAGTGGAACCATCTTGACCTGGAGTTTTAAGAGAAGGGTTTTAACTTCATGTTTAGCTTTTGGACTAGG
Organism: Cervus canadensis; assembly: GCF_019320065.1. NCBI lineage: Eukaryota > Metazoa > Chordata > Mammalia > Artiodactyla > Cervidae > Cervus > Cervus canadensis. The sequence goes on along the minus strand of NC_057406.1, from coordinate 800,125 downwards.
TAGAGAGCCGTTGAGGCTGTCCCTTCAGTGTGAGGCCAACGTCATGACCGCCGCATGACCGCCGCCTGTCTCTGGAGTGAGTCTCTGTTGTGCGTCTTTTCAGATTTTACCCATTTCATCTGAGCTGCTGAGCTTCTCGTCATAAAGTCACTCGGCTGTCTCCTTACTGTCTTTTGTGTCTGTAAGATCTGTGGTGGTAATACCCACTTTCATTCTTGCTATCGGTAGTTTCTGTCTTTTCCTTTTTTTTTCTCTTATTAATCAGTGTAGAGGTTCGCCTGTTTTTTTGATTGGTCCAAAAAACCAGTGTTGTTTTTTTTTTTTTTTTTTCAGGTAACACTAGGAGGTTGAGTATTTTTATTTCCCTCTCCTTCAAGATTCTTTTTTTTTTTTTTTTTCATTTATTTTTATTAGTTGGAGGCTAATTACTTTACAATATAGTAGTGGATCAAAAAACCAGTGTTAGGTTTCATTGATTTCCGGCCCACCCACCCCCAACCTCTTCCCCGCTCCCCCCCAATTTAATTGATTTCAAATCTTTTCTTTTATTGTTTTCTTCAGGATTAAATTTGCTGTACTTTTCCTTGGGACTTTTTCCTTACCCCTTGGCTTCATACATATAGAAGTTTTACTTACTTAAAGATAGTTCAAATTTTTCCAGGTGTCGTTCTAATGTTGATTTCTCATTCAGTTTCCTTTTCAGAGACCGTTCTTTGATTTCATTTCTTGTAAATTTATTGAGATTTGCTTTATTGCCCAGAGAACAGTCTATCTTGATGAACACTCTGTGCCCACCTTTAAGCGATATGTATTCCATTTATTTGGACTGTTCCATAAATGTCATTTAGGCCAAGTTTGATGGTAATGTTTTCATATCTTCTGTTACCTTTACTGATTTTCTGTCCGCTTGTTCAGTTAGCTGTGAGTAGGGATATGAGATCCCACCTCCCTCCAGGCCTGCGGGGTCTGCTCCGTGCACGTGGAAGGTCGGAAGGCACCCTCTGGTCCACTGTGTTCACGCCCCCTCGCCGCCACTGCCACGGCCCCCCCAGGCCTGGGTTGGACTTGCACGCTGCACCCATCCTGTCTTTTTGCTTTGAACCTCTCTTTGTTTTAGCACGTAGCATGTTTTTGTAGGCGGTGTAGAGGTAGCCTTCCTTCTGCCCCAGTCTGCCAGGCCCTGCCCTTCCTCAGCTGCAGCCGCATGGCCCTTGAGCAGAGGCGCTCTCCGTGTCCCCCCGCCGGCTCTGCACAGAGCGCCTCGCGTCTGGTCGCCGTGTGTGCCCGGCGCCCCACGCTGGCTGCTGTCCGGCACCAGCCGGCCGTCCTTCCGTCCGCTCCTGACATCGCTGCCCGGAGTCGTGCTCAGAGCCACGGGGTCTGGGCGGCCCAGGAGACTGCTCCCACTCAACGGCAGGCCCACTGTCACCTGTGTTTCTGACTGAGAGGCTTAAAAGCCGAGGTTCCCGCAGTGAAGTGCCGGGGCGGCTCCCGCAGCAAGGGCGCACTTACTCACATTTACAGGTTTATTATATGGGAAGGGGCTTCCCTCATAGCTCGGACGGTAAAGAGTCTGCCTGCAGTGCAGGAGATGTGGGTTCGATCCCCGGGTTGGGAAGATCCCCTGGAAAAGGAAACAGCAACCCACTCCAGTATCCTTGCCTGGAGAACCCTATGGACAGAGGAGTCTGGCAGGGTACAATCCATGGGGTCACAGAGAGATGGACACGATTGAGCAACTTTCACTACATGAAAAAGGACACAGATGAACGGCCAGATGAGGACGCACAGGCTCCTGAGTGCAGGGGCGTCTGTCCTCATGGAGTTGGGGTGCGTCACCCTCCGGACCCGTGAGTGTCTTTGCTAGCCTGGCAGTTCCCCAAACCCCGAGCTGTTGGAATTCTGCTGGGGTTTCGTGATGTGGGCCTGAGGAGTGTTAGCTCAGTCTGCAGGCAGTCCTGGGGGTCGGGGGCTGAGAGTTGGTTTTTGACCGTGGCGTGGTCTTTCTGGCGAGGAGCCTCCGTCATCAGCTCACTAGAACGAAAGGTGTTCCTGTCACTCGGGAGCTTCCGAGAGCCTCAGGAGCCCTGTGTCAGGACCTGCAGGCACAGACCGGCACACGCTGACGTAGAGTGAGCTGCACTTACTCAAAGGGCGGGACGTGCTGAACACACACTTCCCCCGTGTTTGTACACGTAAGCAGTGGCCACGCAGAGGCATCTTCACACACAGGGAGCCTTAACAGTTACAAAGGCGTTCTTTTGTTGAGAAGGATGATCTTTTCACCTTAATTGTATTTGAACAATTAAGATATTCATATACTAAACAATGAATTTGAGTTTTTCAAAGATCTAAATATAAAACAAACAGAAGAGAAAATCTTTCTTAGATACAGCTCCCAAAGCATAATCCATAAACAAATCCATTGCCGGGGACTTCCCTGATGGTCTGGTGGTTAAGAAGCTGCCGTGCAGTGCAGGGAACTCGGGTTCGGTCCCTGGTCTGGGCCCTGAGGTCCCACATGCCGAGAAGCACCTCAGGCTGAGAGCCGCAGCTCCGGGCCCGCACACCACAGCCAAATGTGCACCGGCGCGCATGCTGCAGCTGAGACCCCACGGGCCAATAAATATGTCTTTTTCTTTTTAAAGAACATTTGATTCTTAAAAAAAAAGCAAACTGGTAAATTGGATTTGATTAAAATTAAGAGCATTTCCTTTCAGAAAACACCTAAAAGCATGAAAAGACAAGCTACAGACTGGAATTACATACCTCATAAAGGGCTTCTCTCCAAACATGAAGGACTCGGAGAACTCAGTGATAAGGAAACACACAGTCCATGAAAACACGGGCAAAATACGTGCACGATGCCTCAGCAGTGGAGAGACGCAAACAGCAAATGAAGACGTCAAATGTTCGGTGTTACCAGTCGTTAGGAGATTACCTCATCGGTTACTTGCTAAGTCATGTCTGACTCTTTGTGACCCCACGGACTGTAGCCCTCCAGGCTGCTCTGTCCATGGGATTCTCCCGGCACGAATACTGGGGTGGGTTGCCATGCCCTCCTCCAGGGGATCTTCCCGACCCAGGGATTGAACTGGGGGCTCCTACATTTTCAAGCAGCTTCTTTACCACTGCGCCAGCAGGGAAGCCCACCTATTAATTAGAAGAGCTGCAATTGCAGTGATGGACCTTACCAAGTCTTGGTATTTTCTCTTTTTAAAAAAGACTTTATTTTCGGCTGTGCCGGGCCTGGTGCTGCACGTGGGCTTTCTCCAGTCTTGGAGAGCAGGGGCTTCTGCTGGTTGCAGTGAGTGGGCTTCAGTGGTTGCCGTGTGCAGGCTCAGGAGTTGTGGTCCAAGGACTTAGGTGCTTAGAGCCACGTGGGATCTTCTTGACCAGGAATCGAACGCATCCCCTGCGCTGGCAGGCAGATTCTGTGCCACTGAGCCGCCATGGACATCCCTCGCTGTTTTCTCTCTGTGATCTTTCCTGACGTTTTCGGGTGCATGGCACCGTGTGTGTGTCGCCCCCGAACTCCTGGTCCCTCCCTCTCCCCATCTCTCACCTCTGGGACCATAAGTTTGTTTTGTATGTCTGTCAGTCTGTTTCTGTTTTGTAAGTAAGTTTATTATGTTTTTTTTTAGATTCCACATGTAATTGATACCACATTTTTTTTTGTCTGACTTCGTTTAGTATGTTAATGTCTAGGTCCATTTGTGTTGCTGCAGTAGCATTATTTCATTCTTTCTAATGGCCGAGCAGTCCTCCGTTATATCGTATCACACCTTCTTTGTCCATTCATCTGCTGACGGAGGTCCGGTTTGCTTCCACGTGTTGGCTGCTGCGGATGGCACTGCTGTGGGCACTGGGGTGCTTGTGTCTTTTCAGGTTGGTGTTTTCTCCGGATGTGTGCCCAGGAGTGGGATTGTCCGGTCACGTGGTAGCTCTGTTGGTAGATTTTTCAGGAGCCTCCATACTGTTGCCCGTAGTGCCTGCACCAGTTTACATCCCGCCAGCAGTGGAGCCGGGCTCCCTTTCCCCACACCTCCCACCTCGGATCATTTGTGGACTTTTGGGTGATGGCCCTGTGACCAGCGTGAGGTCGTACCTCACTGTCATTTTGTATTTCTCTGATTATTAGCAATGTTGAGCATCTTTTCATGTGCCTTTTGGCCCACCTGTATGTCTTCTTTGGGGAAATGTCTATTTAGAGGATATTTTCTTTTTTTTTTTTTTTTTTACCACCACCAGGATTTTATTCTTAAATAAATGCTCAGCCTCAGGCCTGGTTAGGCAGACATCAGAAGAAGGCAGATCGCAGGCCCCTCGTCCGTGGGAGCAGTGGGATGGCCCAGGGAGGCAGAGACTCCAAGAAGGTAAGCAGGGCGCTCGGGGCAGCAGGGGTCACCGGAGAGGGTGTTTCATCCTGTGACTAGGTTGTAAAGGCAAGGAACAAGCTTTCCTGTTTCACCTGACCAGTGTGGAATTTTTCTCACACATACTGAAGCTGACATATCCATGACTGTGGATCTGAAATGTGAGCAAGGCCTTTGTCTTACTTGGTTCCATCTGTTGTAGATGATGCAGAAGGAGCACCGTGCCATCGAGTCATCAGCGTTCCTGCGTCTGAGACCAGCAGGTCCACCCCGCGTGAGCGCACGTCTGCCCCGAGATGCATTTAGCAGGAGAACTCCGGGAGCACTACGGTCTGCGCCGTGAGGGGACACGCTCATGAGTTTGTCCGTCCACTGCTCAGTGAGATTCATGCTTATCCATATTCATAAACACCCCAAGAGATAAGAGTTCTTTGGCCAGAACTGAATAGTTATGGTCAGTCATGGAGAACCGCTGGGAGCCTCGTCCCCAAGGGGCAGGTGATTCGGAGAATACAAACTTGAAAATAGAGGAAGATGACCCTCAAACCCCTAGTCACAGTGTGGAGAGAATGGACTTTGGAAGTGAGCTGGAGGACCGGAGGCAGGCGGGCCGCAGCGAGGAGCCGGCGGCGGGCTGTGCGGGCCAGCCCCCCGGGCGGGGCGCCTCCCCCGAGCCTGAGGACGACTACGGGGCGCTGCTGGCGCAGTACGGCAGCACCCTCTACAGTGTGGCCATGGAGGCCGTGACGCAGAGCCTGCTCTCCGGCCGCGGCCTGGGCTCCAGGAAGAAGTCCCCGGCCTGGAAGCACTTTTTCATCTCGCCGCGGGACAGCACCAAGGCCGTGTGCACCTACTGCATGAAGGAGTTCAGCCGCGGCAAGAACGAGAAGGACCTGAGCACCAGCTGCCTCATGCGGCACGTGCGGAGGGCGCACCCCACCGCGCTGGCGGGGGACCCCGCCCCTGCGCCACGCCCCGCTCCCACGCCCACCGACCCCGAGGGCCCGTGCCCCGGCTTCTCAACGGGCCCGCTGGTCCCCCGGGCGGCCTCCAAGGGCTCGGCTCCCCTCCAGCTGAAGGAGGAGGCCAGCTCTGCGGTTTCTTCCGAGGAGGCTGCCTCCGATAAGCTGGCCTCGGAGAGGTACGGCCGGGACGAGCGCCCTCCGGGGCAGCCCCCACACGCGCCCCCGCTGCACTGCCGCGAGCCTGCCGAGAACGGAGCAGAGAAGAACCCGCCGCTGCCGCGGAGCGCGTGCGGGTCCCGCCGCAGGTCGGCCGTCTGGAAGCACTTCTACCTGTCGCCGCTGGACAGCTCCAAGGCCGTGTGCATCCACTGCATGAACGAGTTCAGCCGCGGTAAGAACGGGAAGGACCTGGGCACCAGCTGCCTCATCAGGCACATGTGGCGGGCGCACCGCGCCATCGTGCTGCGGGAGAGCGGCGGGGGGGCTGGCGCACAGCCTCCCGGCCCCGCGCCGCCGCCCCTGGGGCCCGCCCCGCCGCCTCCCGACACGGAGCCCGGCCCCCTGCCGGCGTCTCCGGGGAGGGCGCTCCAGGACCCCGCCTCCGCAGCCTCCTCCCCCGACCGGCCTGCGGAGGAGCCGCCCTCGATCTGGGGCCCTGGCGGCGCGCCGTCCCCCTCCTCTGACGCGGGCGAGGCCTCCTGGGGGTCGTCTCCCGAGACGCAGCCGGGCGGCGCACCGAGCCCGCGGCCGCGGGAGCCGGGCGCCGTGTTCCAGCAGAACAAGAGGGTGATGAAGAGGCTGAAGTCGGAGGTGTGGCATCACTTCTCGCTGGCGCCCACGGACAGCCTCAAGGCCGTGTGCAGGCACTGTGGCTGCGCCATCAGCCGCGGGAAGCGGGGCGACGTGGGCACCAGCTGCCTCATGCGGCACCTCTACAGGCGCCACCCCGAAGTGTCCGGGGGCCAGAAGGGCTTCCTGGGGGCCGGCCTGGCCGGCTCACCCTACGCCACCCTGGCTTCCGCCGAAACATCTTCCCGGTTGACGGACCTGCCGACCGTGGTCGCCAAAAACCATCAAGCTGTGTTTCCCGTCAACAGCAAGAAGACCTCCAAGCTGTGGAACCATTTTTCTATCTGCTCGGCAGACCCCACGAAGGTGGTGTGCCTGCACTGCGGCCGGACCATCAGCCGGGGCAAGAAGCCGACGAACCTGGGTACCAGCTGTCTCCTGCGGCACCTGCAGCGCTTCCACGGCGGCGCGCTGAAGCCCGAGGGCGCCTGGGCCGCCCCGCCCTCCTCGCCCGGCGGCCAGGCGCCCCGGGGCCCGCCTTCCGCAGGCGCCGCCGCCTCTGACGAAGGCAGCGAGAAGTTTTACGAGTCTCACCCGGTTGCTAAGAAAATCACGAGTCTCATTGCTGAGATGATCGCCCTTGACCTCCAGCCGTATTCGCTGGTGGACAACGTTGGCTTCAACAGGCTGCTGGCATACTTGAAACCTCAGTACTCCCTGCCCCCGCCGGCCTACTTCTCCAGGACGGCCATCCCAGGCATGTACGAGGACGTGAAGCACGTTATCATGGCCCACCTGCAGGAAGCCGAGAGCGGCGTGGTCCACTTCACGTCGGGCATCTGGATGAGCAGCCAGACGCGGGAGTACCTGACCCTCACGGCCCACTGGGTCACCTTCGAGCCCTCGGCCCGGCCGCACTGCGAGGACCACCACTGCTCAGCGCTGCTGGACGTGTCGCAGGTGGACTGTGACTGCAGCAGCAGCAGCATCCAGGAGCAGCTGGAGTGTTGGTGGGAGGCCTGGGTGACGTCCAGTGGCCTGCAGGTGGGCATCACCGTCACCGACAACCCCAGCATCGGGAAGACGCTGAACGAGGGGGCGCGCTCCAGCGTGCCGTGCTTCAGCCACACGGTCAACCTCATCGTCAGCGAGGCCATCAAGAGCCAGAGGATGGTCCAGAACCTGCTGAGCACTGCCCGGAAGATCTGCGAGCGGGTGCAACGCTCACCCCGCGCCAAGGCCAAGCTGGCGGAGCTGCAGCGGGAGTACGGGCTGCCGCCCCACCACCTGCTGCAGGACGTGCCGTCCAAGTGGAGCACGTCCTTCCACATGCTGGAGCGGCTGCTCGAGCAGAAGCGGGCGGTGAACGCGCTGTCCGTCGAGTGCGACTTCCGGGAGCTGCTGAGCTGCGACCAGTGGGAGGTGATGCAGTCCGTGTGCCACGCCCTGACGCCCTTCGCCGCTGCCAGCCGGGAGATGAGCGCGCATGTGTCCACGCTGAGCCAGGTCATCCCCATGATCCACATCCTCAGCCGCAGGGTGGAGATGCTGTTCCAGGAGACCACGGGCATCGACGCCATGCTCCGCGCCCTCAGGGAGGCCATGGTGAGCCGCCTGTCCGCCTCGCTGCACGACCCCAGGTACGTGCTGGCCACCCTGCTGGACCCGCGCTACAAGGCCTCGCTGTTCTCCGAGGAGGAGGCAGAGCAGTACAAGCAGGACTTGATCAGGGAGCTGGAAACGCTGGATCCTACCTCAGAGCCCGCGCCCGTCCCCAACGGCTGCGAGCCGGGCTCCCCGCCCCGAGACTGCGCTGGCGAGGAGAGCCTCTGGGCGCTCATGGCCAAGCTGAAGAAGAGCGAGCGCGGAGGGCGGCCCAAGGTCCCCGAGGACGTGGTGCTCGCCTACCTGGAGGAGGAGGTGCTGGAGCACAGCTGCGACCCGCTCGCCTACTGGAGCCTCAAGAGGGCCGCCTGGCCCGGCCTCTCCGCCTTGGCCGTGCGCTTCCTGGGCTGCCCCCCGAGCATCGTCCCCTCCGAGCGGCTGTTCAGCACGCCCCCCGAGAACGGCAGCTTCGGCCAGTCCAGGCTCCTGATGGAGCATTTTGAGAAACTCATCTTTCTGAAAGTGAACCTTCCCTTAATATGCTTCCAGTACTGAAGAGCCCGCCGGAGCCACCCGGCGAGAACCGGCGTCTGCCCAGGCTGGCGCTCGCCGCAGCTGGCCCTGCGGGACGGCAGGCCAGGCGCTCAGGTCCACGGCCGCGGGAGGGGCTGCCCGGCCCTCGCCGTCGCGGCCACACGTGCCTTAACCAGTCCTTCAGGCCAGGTACCACGGTGTGTGTTTTCAGAAGTCCACTAGAAGCAGCTTGTCTCGTCAATGATGAAATAACGATGATTAGGTTTTCATTCGTAACCGTGAAGTTTTTTACAAGTTGGGGATCAGTAGTTTGTTTCAGTAGAATGGCAGAGGAGAGGTGAGCAGTTTTATTCTGTAGGCTTTTTATTCGATTATGTAAAAATCAGATCAGGTACTGTACTTTAGTTAAAAATTGCTTTAATTGCAACAGAACAGCCTTTGTAGCTGTCAGGTAAAATCTGTAAATAGGAGGTGGAGTTGAAGCCATCTTGACCCAGCAGTTCCTACTGCGGCTCTAAAGGGCGTTGAGGGGGAGAGTGTTCTGGGAGGAAACTGTTGACCATGACGGAGACGTGGCATCGGCGACAAGCCCAAGCTGATACGTGACGCAGGGTCGGTCGCGTAGGGTTTCCGCAGAGAGAGCGCTCCCATTTCAGGGGTTTTCCCTGGCGCCACGTGGGCGGCTAGCTTGGACACACACCCACGTCCACGGTGCGCGCGGTGGGGCCGCTGTCGGCCAGTGCGCGGCCTGACACGTTTACAGCACCCTGTTGGTGAATCTCCAAGCCTATGACTCAGTGGCTCTACACCATGAAGCTGTCTTGAAATTTGTGCACTGACCCCCAAATTGATCCAATTATGTACACAGTTCTTTTTAGAAGAGGTGGCTTATTAACAGGGAAGAAGATTGCTATGTTATGGTTGTAAGAATAGCCTTAGGCGTTTAGATTTTCTTTTATAAAATAGGGAAGATTCAGCCATCAGTGGGGTATTTTAGGATCCCAAGGACATCAGAATGGATTATCAGTCATCAGGTTTTTTTTTAACAGTAATATGTCTTCAAAGTTTTTGTCTCAGCGTCTAGAAAAGAATTCATTTTCTTATTTCAAACCAGTTAAATATTCTGGGTGAAACGAGTCACTGATTTGCCTATGACCTTTTAGAAAAGTTGTTGTTTTGTTAAAATACTGTACTTATTATTAATCTGAATTTGCATTGACTGTTTTTAGTGTATTTATAAATGGTGAACTCAGTTTCTGAAATTAAACTTTTTATTTGCAATTTTCTACTGCTGGAGGACACTGGCTTTTTATTCTGAGGATGATAAACCGTCCTACCCTTGGGGCAGTGCGCACAGAAACTGCCCTCAGCACGCCTGCAGGTCCTCACATCAGCCGCAGACGGGACCTGGGGGGAGTGGAGGAGTCATTTTTTTTTTGGAGGAGTAATTCTTAAGCAGCATTTCTCATAGTGGCAGTGACGTCCGAGAACCTTCCAGGGCGTGTGTTCCGAGTGGGCACCGTGGCCCCCGTGCTGCTGGAGGGAAGGGCAGCCAGTGTGGCCTCAGAGCTAGACTGCGGCCGCCGTGCGGGCCTCGGGGTCAGGACCGCGGCCGCCGTGCAGTCCAGCAGCCTCACTCCCGGTTGTTTTCCTGAAGAAAGCAAAAACACTCATTTGAAAAGATACGTGCACCCCTATGTTCACAGTAGCATTATTCACAATAGCTAAGATGTGGAACCAACCAAAGTGTCCACCCACAGATGAGTGGGTAAAGAAAATGCCTTGTGTATTTATACAGTGGAATGTTAGCCGTGAAAAAAGAAATCTTGTCATTTGCACCAACATGGATGGATCTGGAGGGTATTATGCTCAGTGAAATAAGTCACAGAAAGACAAATACTGCATCATTTCATGTTTATGTGGAACCTAAAAACAGTGAACCAGGAACACACTCACAGATACAGAGAACAGACGTCGTCTCCAGAGGGAGAGGGTGAGGGCCGAGGGGAGGAGGTGTGAGAGGAGCAGGGGGCAGACCGCCGCGCCAAGTCTGGGCTGCGACGCGGGGGCGCCTCAGCGGCAGCGCCTGGAGCCGCGGTGACGCAGGGCACCTTGGCATCGGGTCACCCCTCGGTCAGCGTGAAGCAGCCGAGTCACTGTGGCATGTGCGTGCACGTACACCACGGTACATACACGGCCCTGTATGTACGTCAGCGGTACTTCCTTAGGGAAAGTCGGGATGAGAGGCGATCTGGGAAGACGGTGCAGCGGGAAGCCCCAGGAGTGCCTGTCCCTCCCAGCAGCAGGCGCCAGCAGGCTCTGACTCGGGGGGCTCTGGAGAACGCAGGAGGTGAGGCTTCAGGGCGCGACTGGGCTGGGGGCGGGGGAGGTGGGGCGCGGAGCACAGACGCCGCTGCCATGCAGCAATTGCATGCATGCGTCCCGGAGCAGCTCGCAGAGCTGGCAGCGGCCAGCGCGGGGAAGGGTCCTGCCCTCCAGCTGCTGAGGCCCTGTGTGTGCTCTGACGGCGCGTCACTGCGGCTGGCCTCACGGGGGCAGACGGGGTGGGGGGGCGGCCGCCACCGCTGCTGTAGTCCCCCGCCATTGCTGCAACTTGCCACCCCCTTCTGAAGTGACTGCTAAAGACTCCAACAGAGTACATAATTGCATATATGGGGAGAATTTGAACGTGACTGCTTATGCCCAGGGAATCCATTAAGTTTACACCTCAAACTGATCCTGGCACAAAGACCGCCTACAATAATCAAAAGCAAAACAAGCACAAAGCTGGGGGAAGAGAGACTCTGATTTCTGGGATTGCCAGATTGTTAGATTGAAATATCCAGCGAACAACAAAAAAAATCACAGGGCATACAAAAAAAAGTATGGTTCTCTCAAAGGAAAAAAGTAATACAGCAGAGTCTGTCCCTGAAAAAAGACCTGATGGTGAATATACTAGACACAGACTTTAAAACAGCAGTCTTAAAAATACTCAAAAAACTAAAAAAGACATGGAGAAAGTCAATAATGTATGAACAAAAATGGGAATATCGGTACTTCACCTGATGGTCCAGTAGCTAAGACTCCACGGTCTCAATGCTGGGGGCCTGGGTTCAATCCCTTGTCAGGGAACTAGATCCCACATGCCACAACTAAAGTTTGCACACAAATTTGGTAACCTCAATAAAATGGGCCAATTTCTTGCAAGACACAATCTGCCAAAAGTCACACAAGAAACAGACCATTTGAACAGGCCGGTAGCAATTAAATTGAATCAAGAATTAATAATCTTCCCAAAGAGAAAGTTTCAGGCCCTGATGAGTTCACTGGTGAATTATATCAAACATTTAAGGAGAAAGTACACGAATTCTCTACAGTCTCTTTCAGAGGATAGAAGCAAAGGGTTACTGCCTAACACTTCCTATGAGGCCAGTATTATCCTAAAACCAAAACCAGACAAAAACATTGCAAGAAAAGAAAACTGCAGGCCCATATGCCTTAAAGAAACTCTCCTTGAATATAACAGGAGAAAACCCCTAGATGACCCTGGGTGTGGTGATGACTTTTTAGATACAACTTGAAAGGATTGATCCACGGATGAAATAATCACTAGTTAGACTTTGTCAGAATTAAAAACTTCTGTTGACAGTGTCAAGAGAGAAAACAAGCCACAGACCAGGAGAAAACATTTGCAAAAGACATCTGAAAAAAAGACTTACTCAAAATATACAAAGAACTCTTAAAACCAACAGGAAGAAAACAAGGAACCTGACTGAAGACTTAAAGACCTCAACAGATTCCTCACAAAGAAGATACATAGATACCAACCTGATATGAAGAGCCAACTCACTGGAAAAGACCCTGATGCTGGGAAAGATTGAAGGCAGGAGGAGAAGGGGACGACAGAGGACGAGGTGGTTGGATGGCATCCCCGACTCAATGGGTGTGCGTTCAGGTAAGCTCTGGGAGTTGGTGATGGACAGAGAGGCCTGGTGTGCTGCAGTCCATGGGGTCGCAAAGAGTCGGACATGACTGAGCAACTGAATTGAACTGAACTGAACCCTATGAAGACATTCAGCTCCACTCACAGGACAGGGAATCTTCCAGTGGATCTTCCCGACCCAAGCATTGAACCCAGGTCTCCTGCATTTCAGGCAGATTCTGAAATTCCGTCTGAGCCACCAGAAAGCCCCAGAAAGAACAGAAAAGTAGAAGTAAACCCTCTGCCTCAAGTCGACGAGGAAGAAGTACACTGCACAGTGCTGTCCTCTGCCCTTGGCAAAAACCCTGAAGATCTCAGAATTCATACAATTATAAATTAGAAGGTAAAGTCACATGATATAACTTCCCAACTTTTAAAATAAAAATTGCTTTTGAAAAAAATCTGTGTTTAACATCGGGAGAGAGTCTTCACTTTTTAAAAAATGCTAACTGTAAGGAAACTACTGTATGTCCTAAAACTTATCTCATTGTAAAAACAGAAAAGGAACTCTGTGAAGCTGCAGCTACACCAGCAGGCATGAAAATCAGGCACTTCTTGTGAAATACTCTTGTTTTTACTTGAAAAAGCAGCTTTTATGCGGGTGCAGCCTTGCCAGCAAACTAAAATGGACTGGAATGGGTGAATTTAACTCAGATGACCATTATGTCTACTACCGTGGGCCGGAATCCCTTAGAAGAAATGGAGTAGCCATCATGGTCAACAAGAGTCCAAAATGCAGTACTTGGATACAATCTCAAAGACGACAGAATGATCTCTGTTCGTTTCCAAGGCAGACCATTCAATATCACAGTAATCCAAGTCTATGACCCAACCTGTAATGCTGAAGAAGCTGAATGGTTCTATGAAGATCTACAAGACCTTCTAGAACTAACACCCAAAAAAGATGTCCTTTTCATCATAGGGGACTGGAATGCAAAAGTAGGAAGTCAAGAGATAACCTGGAATAACAGGCAAGTTTGGCCTTGGAGTACAAAATGAATCAGGGCAAAGGCTAATCAGGGCAAAGAGTTTTGCCAAGAGAACGCACTGGTCATAGCAAACACCCTCTTCCAACAACACAAGAGAAGACTCTACACATGGACATCACCAGATGGCCAACAGCGAAATCAGATTGATTATATTCTTTGCAGCCAAAGATGGAGAAGCTCTATACAGTCAGCAAAAACAAGACCAGGAACTGACTGTGGCTCAGATCATGAACTCCTTATTGCCAAATTCAGACTTAAATTGAAGAAAGCGGGGAAAACCACTAGACCATTCAGGTATCACCTAAGTCAAATCCCTCATGATTATACCGTGAAAGTGACAAATAGATTCAAGGGATTAGATCTGATAGAGTGTCTGAAGAACTATGGAAGGAGGTTCGGGACGTTGTACAGGAGGCAGTGATCAAGACCATCCCCAAGGAAAAAAAAAATGCAAAAAGACAAAATGGCTGTCTGAGGAGGCCTTACAAATAGCTGAGAAAAGAAGAGAAGCTAAAGGTAAAGGAGAAAAGGAAAGATACACCTATTTGAATGCAGAGTTCCAAAGAACAGCAAGGAGAGAGAAGAAAGCCTTCCTCAGCGATCAATGCAAAGAAATAGAGGAAAACAATAGAATGGGAAAGACTAGCGATTGCTTCAAGAAAATTAGAGATACCAAGGGAATATTTCATGCAAAGATGGGCTCAATAAAGGACAGAAATGGTATGGATGTAACAGAAGCAGAAGATATTAAGAAGAGGTGGCAAGAATACACAGAAGAACTGTACAAAAAAGATCTTCATGACCCAGATAATCAGAATGGTGTGATCACTCACCTAGAACCAGACATCCTGGAATGCGAAGTCAACTGGGTCTTAGGAAGATCACAACGAACAAAGCTAGTGGAGGTGATGGAATTCCAGTTGAGCTATTTCAAATCCTAAAGGATGATGCTGTGAAAGTGCTGCACTCAATATGCCAGCAAATTTTGAAAACTCAGCAGTGGCCACATGACTGGAAAAGGTCAGTTTTCATTCCAATCCAAAGAAAGGCAATCCCAAAGAATGCTCAAACTACTGCACAATTGCACTCATCTCACACGCTAGTAAAGTAATGCTCAAAATTCTCCAGGCCAGGCTTCAACAATACTTGAACCGTGAACTTGCAGATGTTCAAGCTGGTTTTAGAAGAGGCAGAGGAACCAGAGATCAAACTGCCAACATCCTCTGGATCATTGATAAAGCAAGAGAGTTCCAGAAAAACATCTACTTCTGCTTTATTGACTATACCAAAGCCTTTGACTGTGTGAATCACAACAAACTGTGGAAAATTCTTGAAGAGGTGGGAATACCAGACCATCTGACCTGCCTCCTGAGGAATCTGTATGCAGGCCAAGAAACAACAGTTAGAACTGGCCATAGAACAACAGATGTGAGGCAACACCATGGCAGGCAGCTTAGATTAGGAGTAGGCCTTCCTACTTCTGGGTGGTAAGATTATCAGGCCACCTGGATACAATCAATCAGCTTACACTGACCACTGTTTGCCAATTAGGAAATTAGGAACGGGGCGGAAACCCCCACCCCCACCCCCGGGAACGTCCCGCACGCGTGAAAGTTTTGACCAATGAAATTGCTTTGCAAACTTGTAACCAATCCGCTTAAACCAACTACCAACGGTGTGTGCTCACCCTATAAATTTGTGTAACAGCTTGGGCTCGGGGCTCTCTGACCCTGCACCACTGCCTTGGTTGCGGCAGGAGCCCTGACTCGAGTCAGCAATAAACTTCCCTTTTTGCGAGTTGCATCGTCTTGGAGGCCTTCTCTCTTCCCACTCGGGGATTCGGACATCGGGCATAACATTTGGGGGCTCGTCTGGGATCCCTTGACCCAGGGAAGAGAACACTTCCAGGACAGAGGGGAAGGATAGATAATAGCACCGGTGCTCAGGCAAGACAGGAAAGTCCAGTGTAAATCCGAGGCCCTGCTGTGAAGCGGGAAGGTATCTGGCGCAGGAGAAAGCTTTCTATAAAGGGGGGAACGGATTAAACGTTCCAGCCAGTGTAAGGCCAAGGCCAGCGAGCGCGCTGGAAGGCAGCTGGCTCTGCAGGAAGGAGAGTTTCTCTCCTGATCCCGAGTCTGGTGAGCAGTGGACGAAAACTCAGGGGGCCCGAAAACCCAGCACTGTGTTGTCGGCCAACGTTTGTCAGTCCGTGTGTTTGTCTTCGGCTCTCCGTGTTTGGGTATGTGTTGGCATTGTCTCTGGTCTCATTCTCTTCTGGTGCATCGTTCTCTTCTCTCTCTTCTGACTTATTCTCTTTCTCCCCTTCTTCTCTGATCTGCCCTCAACTCCTACTTTTTCAGGAGTTTCAGTGAACAGGCGAACGGTTGTGGGGGCAATTGATGAGTCCCGGCCAGGGCTACACTCTGGCGGACTCTGAAGGCCCTACAATAAGTGAGCCTCAGTAACTAGAGCCCGACCGGGTGAAACTCTCCTTTAACATCCTTAACTGAGGACGTGGCCTAAAATTCTTTGTGTGGGCACGGGTCAGGCACTTAAAGGCCATTAGGGCGCCTGCCACTTGAAGGCTCCCGTGAGAGGATAAGGGGGTCATGGAACAGGCTAGAAACCCCTAGGGTGCCCGCCCCCAGCAAGAAAACTTCCGTGCAATGACACAGGCACATAAACAGTTAAGCATACCATAAGCCCAACCTCTTGGCCGCCACCACTCCCAGTAGGATTTTTGGTGGTCGTTCTCAGTGACTTCCTCTCTCCCTCTCTCTTCCCACTCACAACCCCACCTGGGACGATTATCAGCAGCTGTTGCAGGTGCTCTTCACCACAGAAGAACGGGAGCAAAATTTTGGCAGAGGTGTGGAAACGGGTCCTGGGGGCCGACAGGAGGCCAACAGCCCAGCCTCATCTCGTGGACGAGGGGTTTCCTCTGTTGCGGCCTAACTGGGATTTTGAGTGAGCGGAAGGTAGGGAGCGTCTCCGAGTGTACTGCCAGACTCTGATGGCTGTCCTGCGGGTCACAGCAAGAAAGCCGACAAATTTGGCAAAGGTAAATTTAGTAAGGCAAGAGCCCACTGAGAGCCCGGCAGCCTTCCTAGAAAGGCTGGTGGAAGCTTTCAAGCAATATACACCTATGGACCCCCAGGCTGAGGAGTCATGCGCTGCAGTTCTGTTAGCGTTTGTAAATCAGGCAGCCCCAGATATTAGGAGGAAATTACAAAAGATAGAGGGATTGGGAGAACAGACGATACAGGATTTACTGAAAGCAGCTGAAAAGGTATTTAATAATAGGGAGACCCCAGAAGAAAGGGAAGAACGAATTCAATGGGAGGAAAGGGAATTAGCTGAGAGGATCAGGAAGGAAGATAGAGAACATAGAGCGAGGGAAAACCGGAAGAACCAGAGGGAGCTAGCCCAGATTCTTTTTGCGGGTATAAAGGCCGGAACAGAACTGAGGGAACCTTGAGACCCCCAGACGAGAGAAAAAGAGAAACCAAAAAGGCAGGCCCTAAAGAAAGATCAGTGCACCTACTGCAAAGAACAGGGGCACTGGAAAAACGAGTGCCCTAAGAGGGCCCCGAGGAGAGGAACGACCCAGAGAGAGAAAATCTCCCCTAGAACTCGAGTTCTATATACAGGGGAAGACAGTGACTAGGGGAGTCAAGACTCGGCACCCCTCCCCGAGTCCTGGGTAACCATACATGTGGAGGGGAAACCCGTTGGCTTCATGGTAGATACTGGTGCCCAACACTCTGTTTTAAATCAAAAACTGGGACCAATGTCTAAGAAAACCAGCTTGGTGCAAGGAGCCACGGGGACAAAAAGATATTGTTGGACCACAGAACGAAAAGTAGATTTGGGGACCCACCAGGTGTCCCATTCGTTTTTGGTAATACCAGAATGCACAGCCCCTCTACTTGGAAGAGACTTGTTGACTAAAGTTAATGCTCAGATTCATTTTGACCCTGGGAGAATGACAGTCACGGATGGACTTGGACAGCCGATACATGTCATCCCTAGCCTTAAGAGATGAATACAGACTTTTTGCGCCTAAGCCCTCAGAGACCATAGCACCGGATGTACAACCGTGGGTCCATAAATACCTGTTGGCCTGGGCTGAAACGGCAGGGATGGGATTGGCCAAACAGAGACATCCAGTCGTCATCGAGCTAAAGGCCAGGGCAACTCCTGTGAGGGTGAGACAGTACCCCATGAGCCAGGAAGCTCGGCGGGGGATCACTCCCCACATTCGATGTCTCATGGATGCCAGAATTCTCAAGCGGTGTCAATCCCCTTGGAACACCCCCTTACTGCCGGTGAAGAAGCAAGGGGGGATAGATTACAGACCTGTCCAAGACCTGCGAGAAGTCAACAAACCGGTAAGTGACATACACCCCACTGTCCCTAACCCGTATACCCTCCTGAGCAGTTTGCTGCCTGAGTACACTTGGTACACTGTGTTGGACTTGAAAGATGCCTTTTTCAGCCTACCCCTGGCGGCCCAGAGCCAGGAGATATTTGCCTTTGAGTGGACTGAGGGGGAAGGCCAACCGGTAGTACAATTAAATTGGACCCGCCTCCCACAGGGGTTCAAGAACTCCCCTACCTTGTTTAATGAGGCTTTGAGTGAGGACCTCTATGAATATCGGACTTGCCACCCAGAGGTCATCCTGCTGCAATATGTGGATGACCTTATGTTGGCTGGAACCACAGAGGAGGCATGCAGCCGTGCCACCGGTGACCTCTTACAGACTCTAGGCACCTTGGGGTATCGCGCTAGCGCAAAGAAGGCACAAATAGCCCGGCAAGAGGTCACCTACTTGGGGTATAAGATCAGGCAGGGGCAAAGGTGGCTAACTCAGGCCATGAAGGAAACAATATTGCAGATACCAGAGCCCAAGACCCCCCGCCAGGTGAGAGAGTTTCTGGGGACTGTTGGATATTGCAGACTGTGGATCATGGGGTTTGCCGAGAAGGCCCGGCCCTTGTATGAGGGAAGTAAAGAGACCCCAAACTGGACTTGGACTGAGCCAATGAAACAGGCTTTCTAGCAACCCAGAGAAAGACCACCCTCTCCATGATTGCAGTGAGATACTGGCTGAGGCCCTGGTGGCTCGAAAAGACTTAACTGATGTACCCCTAGACAACAGTGAGCTAGTATGGTTCACCGATGGGAGCAGCTATGTAAAAGACGGGCAAAGGAAAGCGGGAGCCACCATAGTTGATGATTCAGGACAGACGATATGGGCTGAGACACTTCCCCCAAACACTTCTGCACAGAAAGCAGAACTGATTGCCCTAATACAGGCTCTGGAGCTAGCCAAAGGGAAGAGAGTTATCATTTTTACTGACAGCCGATCAAAAATTTGCCCGAGATTCGCAGGCTCCTGGAAGCTGTCCAGCTGCCCCGGGCAGTAGCAATAGTACATGTCCCCGGTCACCAGAAAGGAGAAGACCCTAAAGGGCGGGGCAATCGGGCTGCTGATGCAGCCGCTCGAGAAGCAGCTAGCCAGGACTACGCCACCCCCATATTAGCCGTGGGACTTCCACCTCCTGGTATGGGGAGTCTGCCGCCAGTCCCCGACTATTCCCTCCCTGACCTCGTTTGGATCAACAAGGATACCACCCTCCAGAAGGATGACAAAGATGGATGGTACCGAGATCAAAACAACAACCTGATATTGCCTGCCATCCTGGGTCGTCACCTATGTGAACACCTGCACACAACTACACACTTGGGAGAGAAAAAGATCCTAACACTTCTCCAGACGGCCTGCCTGAGGTTCCCTCGACAAAATGCAACTGGACAAGAGATAATACAGGCTTGCAAAGCGTGCCAGCTGATGAGGACAGGGAAGAAGCAGCACACAGGAACGAGGTACCGAGGGGAAGAGCCAGGGCAACACTGGGAGATAGATTTCACTGAGGTAAGGCCAGGCAAGTACGGGTATCGCTATCTGTTGGTTCTGGTAGATACCTTCTCGGGGTGGGTGGAAGCCTTCCCCGCTAAGGGAGAGACAGCAATGGTGGTTGTTAAAAAGATCTTAGAGGAGATAGTGCCTAGGTACGGGCTGCCAGTGACTATGGGCTCTGATAACGGACCTGCCTTTGTGAGCCAGATTGTACAAGGGCTGGCCCAAGCTCTGGGGATGAAATGGAAGTTACATTGTGAATATAATCCCCAGAGCTCAGGACAGGTTGAGAGAATGAATCGGACCCTAAAAGAAACTTTGACAAAGTTGGCAATAGAGACTGGCGGGGACTGGGTGACCCTCCTCCCCTTTGCACTCTTTTGGGTGCACAACACCCCTTATAAGCTGAATCTTACCCCTTTTGAGATTCTGTATGGAAGACCCCCTCCTGTGTGTCCTATTTTCGAAGGAAAATGCCTGCCACCCCCTCTGTGTCTTGGTTGCTGTAATGCCAAAAATCTTATACCACTCTGAAGAGGTTATGTACTCACATTGGGACCGGGAAATGCTAAGACAAAAGAGAGAGCCAATCAGTGCGATCACCATAGCAACCTTGTTCAGTCTTGGGCTGGCAGGAGCAGGACTTTGGGACAATTCCAGCAAACTCTGATGGCATTAAGTAAGGTGCATAACCATGTTTGGAAATTGATTTGAGAGATACACGAGGGTCAAAATAAGGGGGCCATCCCCTCACATAATATTGGCCCAGGTGATTGGGTTTAGGTAAAACGGCACCAATCTAAAGTATTAGAACCTAGATGGAAAGGCCCTTATGTTGTTCTCCTTACCACTCCTACCGCTGTCAAGGTCGACGGGATTGGACCCTGGGTTCACTGCAATCACGTGCGGCAAGCCACACCGGAAGAACAAGAAAAAGCGCGAGCAGAATGGAAGGCGAGTCCTCACCCGTCAAATCCTTTGAAACTGAAACTCGTCCGCCGGGAGGCCTCCTAACTCTCCTGTTGATGGCTGCCCTTATCAACCCAGGAGCGACTAGTCGCAACCCCCATCAACCTGCCAAGATCACCTGGAAACTCAGCGATGGGCAGACCCGTGAGCTGCTCAACGAAACCTCAGGAGTCCACCCTTCGAACACCTGGTGGCCAGCCCTTTACTTTGATCTGAGGGGAGTCTTCCCCGGGGAAGGACCCCGGGGGAAATACCCACAATTCAGGCCATGGGGGGCCATAGGGACTGGGAGAAAACTCAGCCAAGAGGGGTTCTTCGCGTGCCCGGGCAACATAAGAAATAACTGGAAAACCTGTGGTGGCATGGAAAGCTTATTGCAGGAGCTGGAGCTGTGTAACCTCTTGTGATGGGCCCCGGCAATGGGACGTAGGAAACAGATTTGGTAGCCGCGAGTGTGGCTCAATCCCCAGGGCCAAGTACCTCAGATACGGGTGCAATTTAACCAAGCTTCACTATCTCTGCAAGGCCAAGGGCTTTCCTCCCTACGAGCCGCTGTAGATGCAATCAGTCACTTAGAGAAGTCTTTGACTTCCTTGTCTGAGGTGGTCTTGCAGAATAAGAGAGGATTAGACTTGATTTTTCTCCAACAGGGTGGGGTCTGCGAGGTTCTGGGAAAAGAATGTTGTTTCTATGCAGACCATACAAGAGTGGTAAGAGAATCTATGGCAAAAGCGAGAGAGGGACTGGCACAATGAAAGAGAGAACGGGAAGCCCAGTAGAGATGGTTTGAGTCTTGGTTTCAACGCTCCCCCTGGCTGACTACCTTAATTTCCACCCTCCTGGGTCCACTTATAGTGTCAGTAGCCCAAGATGGAAAAGAGGAAGATTCCTCTACTTGAATAACAGACAGGGGGGAATGTGAGGCGAGCAGAAGTAACGCAGCTTAGATTAGGAGTAGGCCTTCCTACTTGGTAAGATTATCAGGCTACCTGGATACAACCAATTAGCTTTCGCTTAACACTGACCGCTGTGCCAATTAGGAAATTAGGAACAGGGCGGAAACCCCCAGGAAAGTCCCGCCCACGCGAAAGTTTTGACCAATGAAATTGCTTTGCAAACTTGTAACCAATCCGCTTAAACCAACTACTAACGGCGTGTGCTCACCCTATAAATTTGTGTAACAGCTTGGGCTCAGGGCTCTCTGACCCTGCACCACTGCGTTGGTTGCAGCGGGAGCCCTGACTCGAGTCAGCAATAAACTTCCCTTTTTGCGAGTTGCATTGTCTTGGAAGCCTTCTCTCTTCCCACTCGGGGATTCGGACATCGGGCATAACAGACTGTTTCCAAATGAGGAAGAAGTATGTCAAGGCTGTATATTGTCCCCCTGCTTATTTAACTTCTATGCAGAGTACATCATGAGAAACACTGGGCTGGATGAAGCACAAGCTGGAATCAAGATTGCCAGGAGAAATATCAATAACCTCAGATATGCAGATGACACCACCCTTACGGCAGAAAGTGAAGAAGAACTAAAGAGCCTCTTAATGAAAATGAAAGAGGAGAGTGAAGAAGTTGGCTTAAAACTCAACATTCAGAAAACTAAGATCATGGCATCTGGTCCCATCACTTTATGGCAAGTAGATGGGAAAACAATGGAAACAGTGACAGACTTTATTTTCTTGGGCTCCAAAATCACTGCAGATGGTGACTGCAGCCATGAAATTAAAAGACGCTTGCTCCTTGGAAGAAAAGCTATGACCAACCTAGACAGCATATTAAAAAGCAGAGACATTATTTTGCCAACAAAGGTCCGTCTAGTCAAAGTAATGGATTTTCCAGTAGTCATGTATGGATGCGAGAGTTGGACTAGAAAGAAAGCTGAGCGCCAAAGAATTGATGCTTTTGAACTGTGATGTTGGAGAAGACTCTTGAGAGTCCCTTGGACTGCCAGGAGATCCAACCAGTCAATCCTAAAGGAAATCAGTCCTGAATATTCATTGGAAGGACTGATATTGAAGCTGAAGCTCCAATACTTTGGCCACCTGATGAGAAGAACTGACTCATTTGAAAAGACCCTGATGCTGGGAAAGTTTGTAGGTGGGAGGAGGAGGGGACAACAGAAGATGAAATGGTTGGATGGCATCACCAACTCGATGGACAGGAGTTTGAGCAAACTCCAGATGATGAAGGATGTGGAAACCTGGCGTGCTGCAGTCCATGGGGTCGCAAAGAGTCGGACACAACTGAGTGACTGAACTAAGGCTTGCCATAAGAAAGGGGTGCTTATAGATGCTAACATGATTCAAGAAAAGGCAAAGTCACTACATGGCAACTTGAACGGAAGGTGAAGGATGTAAAGATGGAGAACTGAATGCCAGCAAAGGTGGTTTGATGATTTCAGATGGAGGTTTGGCTTTAAAAACGTCAGGGTAACAGGAGAGGCAACTTCTGCTGACCAAGAGCCAGCAGACGAGGTCCAGACGCCATTAAGAAAATCACTGCACAGAAGGGCCATCTGCCTGAGCAGTGTTTAATGCAGACAAAGTACTGTCCTGTATTCTTGGGAAAATGCCACAAAGGACATTCAGGAGCACGGAGAATCCAGCAGCAGGGCTTAAGGCAGGAATGAATGGGCTGCTTCTTTGCACAGATGCGGTCAGGTTTATGACAAGACGGCCCTCAAGCCTGAAGGGAGAAGAGGCCCAGCAGGTGCCCGTCTTTAGTTGGACATCAGGAGGTCGCCATGGCCAGGCCACATCTTCTGGATTGGTTCCATCGATGCCTGGTCCCTGAGTTCAGGAAGCTCCCTGTCAGTAATGGATAGTGTTTCGTTTTGCTGCCGCTGAGTAGAGCCTCCGGCCACACACAGCCCCAGGAGTTCAACACTGAATGCACAGACATGGTCTGCTTCCCCAGACACGGCGGCTCCGTTCAGCCTCTAGGTCAGGGGTCATGAGGATCTCTGAGGCTCCACACACGACACTACGGGAAGGATCGTCAACATCATGGAAGAGACACCGATAGAACATCCTGAGAGTCTGGGAGGCTCACACCACTGACAATGCTGTTGTTCTAAAAAAAAAATCCTGCTGGGGAAAACTGTCTCGCTGCTGTGCGTGACTCCCCAGGGTTTACGACAGAGCCAGTCAAGGAAATCATGAGAACTTGTGGATCTGGCAGCATGCCCTGGAGGGTGAACTGTTCTGATGCAGGTCTTCGGGAGATTCCAGGGCTGGGACTCCCCTGCCAGCCCAGCGGTTAGGGCTCCACGCTTCCGCTGCAGGGGCGCAGCTCAGACCCCTGGCCGGAGAACTAAGATCCCACATGCTGCGAGGCGTGGCCCCAAAATTAAAAAGTTCCAGGGCTAACAGACACCACAGCAGAGGCACTGACCGAAGAGATGCGATGAGAACTCCTGAACCACGGCCAGACAGTGGAGGAGAAGACGCAGAAGACGCAGCGCCAGGGAGCAAGCTGACGTCAAAGCAACGGGCAGAAGGGCTCCGATTCTTCAAGACAGCGTCCCACTTCTCTACGCACAACACGGGCAAACAGGGAAGGGCTGGTGCAGTGTGGGAGCACGTTTAGAGACAGAGAAGTCAGGCGGACATTACGAGGTATTTCTATGAAGCCCCCGCCCCCCCACCCCCTCCTCGGCCACCTGAGACAGCAAGACTGTCCCCCCGGCCCCGGCCCCCGCCAGCCTGCTCAGCCTGGGGACAAGGAGGGCTTTACAACAACCCACCTCCAGTCACGAGCAGCGGACGGACAGACCTATCGTTGTGTCTTAATGTGAAAACCTAACAGCTGTACGCTGTACTGGGCTCGAGTGGAGGTGGACAGTCTGTCCTCACAGAGACGGGGGGTGAGCGACACTAACCGTAAAACTAACGACGCCTCACTTTTGTTTCTAACTTTGCTTTCAAAGACTTGTGTGCAGCTCTCCCTAAGTGGAGAAAGCGTCACAGTCTGTCATCGTAGCTTTTCTTTTTTTTTTTAAAAGTCTTTGTTGAACTTGCTACAATATTGGTTCTGGTTTATGTTTTCGTTTTCACAAGGCATGTGGGATCTTAGTTCCCCAACCAGGGATTGAACCTGCACCCCCTGTAGTGGAAGGCGAAGTCTTAACCACTGGACCACCAGGGAAGTCCCAGCTTTTCTTTTTTAATGCAAGTGTCCCCAGTACTGCATCATGAATATGACTGCAATGCTGTATGCCAGAAGACTAGGACAGTCCCCCCGCTAGTGTATGGGCTGGGCTGCCTTGAAGGGACTGTGCTGATGGTACTAAGTGACTGTGAAGCGATCAGACTGCTGCTTCTTGACTGTCGATCCTCAGATAATTGTACCTGTACACAACTGTGAATTTCTTTTTCACATTACCTTCTTTTTAAGCTTTTTAAATTAATCATTTTGGCTGTGCTGAGTCTTTGTTGCACACAGGCCTTCTCTAGCTGTGGTGTGTGGGCTTCTAACTACAGTGACTTCTCGTTGCAGAGCACGGGCCCCTACAGCTCGGGCTTAGTTGCTCCAAGGTTTGCGGGATCTTCTCGCATCAGGGACTGAAGGTGTGTCCCGTGTTGGCAGTCCCTCTTTTCCTTTTTTCCGTCTAGTACTTGTAGTATGTATAACATCCACAGCGCTCTGTACGGTGTGGGTCCTGAGAGATGATCCATCCTGGGGACAGGTGACAAAAACTCGTGATCCTGATACAGTACTGTACAGAGTTTTTCTTCATGATTTTTTTGGGGGGCTGCACCTCAAGGCTTGTGGGATCTCAGTTCCCCAGCCAGGGAGTGAGCCCTCACCCCCTGCAGTGCAAGTGTGGAGTCTTACTCTCCAGTCCACCAGGGAAATCCCTCTAGTTTTCTTTTCTATAGCCTTACATAATTGGAAGACTATACAACCTGCAAAAATGTCCTCAACTGTTCATGTTATCAGTAGGGACTTCAGTCAACAATAGCTGTTAGAAGCTAAGCTTTGGGGGAGTCAAAAGTGAACCTGTGATTTCTGACTGGGGGCAGGGGTTGGTGACCCTGCCCCTGTGTTGCTTGAGGGTCAAGTATACATTGATGTTGCCAAGTTCAGGATTCTCAACGGCAGAAGACAGGACACGCAGATATGGAATGAGGGGGGCAAACACCCAGAGATGCGGTGGAGCTGGTGGTGTCAGCATGGCACGTGACTCCTAACACCTGAGCACGTGTCTGCGTGTCCCCGCATATCAGCGTGTACACGTCCACACATATCAGCATGTGCACATGTCCACGTGTACACACATATCAGCGTGTGCACATGTCCGCGTGTACACACGTGTTCACGTGTGCCCACACACAGGTGTGCCTGATACCCTGCCTCAGCAGAAAGGCCTAGAAACACAGGCACACTGAAAGCAGCGAGCACATTTTGCAGCTGGATCTTGGTCTCCAAAACCAGCCCCGTCACAAGGAGGCTGGGCCCTCGAGACGGCTGCCTCCAGGGCAGGGACAGAGGCCCGAGCAGCCTGGGTGGACACCTAGTGCTAGGAAGCAGCCACGCAGGAGGGTCCTGATGGGGCTCGTGTCTCGGACAGCACAGCTGACTGGACCGTGGGCCAGGCTGCAGCCGGACACCAAGGCAGCCCACAGGGCTGTTCACAACCCAGCCAGGCCCAGCAGCATCCACGCCCAGGCTGACCGTCGGGGGCCACGTGCAAAGCCAGACCTGCTCCAGGCAACTGAGTACCATGCGCGGAAGTGGGCGCCTGGGAAGGGGGAGTGGTGGGTGTGGAGACGCCACAGCCCGGCTGCAGCAGGATCCCAGGGGGTGCTGCTCTGGGGGTGGTGGGGGGTGGGATCTCCCTGTGGGCAGGTGCTGCAGACTCTCAGCTTCAGTGCAGAGGCAGTCCCTGAAGGTGGGGAAGCCCCCCAGCCCTTCCTGGGACAGAGGCGCTCGGGGTGGAGGCCAGGCCGTCGGTGACTCACTCTGGACTGCCCGAAGATTCCGTGTCTCTGTGCGCAGGCATGTAGTGTGTGCGTGGATGTGCAGTGTGTACACACATGAAAAGCACGCGCGGGTCTCCGCATCCTCACCAGGGCCTGGTGGGGCCGGACACACGTTGGGAGCTCGGTGGACACAGTGCAGGAAGCGGGAAGAGCCAAACTCACTTAAAGCCAGTGACGACGGTCTCCCAGGTGTCACAGAGAACCAGTGATAAGACAGTGTACAACGTTACTCTCATTCTTTCTGAACATGTTTATCTCCTAAGATCTCTTCCGAAACAGAGACAGTGTGCCCGTGACCACAGAGGAGGCCCCGCCCTGCAGGGCCAGGTGCAGTGGGGTACGCCCAGCACGCGCTGGCCTTTGGGTTTGCACGGCCCAGGGGCCCTGCCAGGCGCCGAGAGGCCACCGCCTGCTGCCCCAGAGCAGCTCCTCAGGGCGAGACCTGTGGCCTGGAGAGTGGGCACCCTCATTACCGCAGGCTGCAAGCGACGCGGCCATGGGGACCCAGGCGCGGCCAGGGATGGGCAGCCGCTGTCCTTGGTCGGTTCCCGGCTCGACTGGAGGGAGCTGGCGGGCACCCACGTCCCTGGGGGCCCCACCCCCGCTCAGGGAGGCCCGCGGAGCCGCTCCAGTAGCACAAGCTTGGTCTGCAGGTTCACGTTAAAGGGAGGCAGCCTGCTCAGATTCACACTCAGTCCGGTGGTGCCTGGGACGCGGGCCAGGACGCGGTGCGTGTCCCGGTAGAGTGCCAGGGGCCCGGGAGCTGCCTCCATGAGCAGGTGTGTGTACGCCAGCATGCGCGCCGAGCCCGGCGGCAGATCCTCCGTCTTCTCGTACCTGCGGAGGAGAGCATGCCGTGCCCCGCGGGCCCACACTGGCCCCTGGCACCCAGCGCCCCCAGGAGCCCGTGCCAAAGAGTGGACATACCTCCAGGCGCTGTTGACCTCCAGGAAGCGGGACACGCCTGTCTGGGCAGCGGCCACGTCGATGTGCAGGACGACATCTGTGGAGAACGGGCAGGCCCCATCAGCGCTGCAGGCCCGCGCCTCTGCTGAGACCACCTGGCCCCGGAGCCGCGCACCCACCTGTGCGGGCGGGCACGAGCTGGTGCAGCCTCTGCATCGCCACGCCACCGGGGTAGTTGAAGTGGGACACATACAGGCCCGTGGCCGAGTATGTGGCATTCACCACGAGGTGCCCCATCACCAGGAGGGACCCCACTCTGTGCAGCCAGGATGTCCTGTGACCACTCAGCCTGGAAGGGAACAGACAGCTGGGAAGCGCCGTGAGGAGCATGCCCGCCCGCTGCCGCATCTCCACGCGAGTGGTCGCCACACAGCAGACATGACAGACTCGGAAACCCCGCCAGGCGCCAAGGTCAAACCTGCGTTAGCCCTTCGAGCATCCCGAGTTACCCCTTGGGTCAGAGCCCAGCCTCGAGCACGTCCCAGGTGCCGGGCAGAACAAGGACAGGCGCCTGCTGCCTCTCCAAGCTGGTCAGGCTGACCATGGGCCCTGCAGACTCGGGCTGGACCCCGCACCAGACCCTGGCCGGGCGCCCGGTTGAGCCCGTTGGTCACCCTAGACACCCGCCCCTTCACGACCCAGTTCATGGCCCAGGCGAGCCCGCGCGGCGGCTGGCGGCACTCACACGCGGGCGCAGCCCCTGGCGGCCACGATGTTGAGCAGTGGGAAGGCGTAGATGACGAAGCGCAGCTCCTTGTGCGGCAGCAGCGAGTACAGGGCCACGAAACCCAGCGCGGGCAGCAGCAGCACCAGGGCCCGCCTGTCCACCGCCCCGAGCGGCACGAACAGCAGGCTGCAGCCCAGCCCACGCGGCAGCGCTGAATAGAAGTACCAGAGCAGCGGCAAGGTCTGCAAGCACGTCAAGGAGGCTGCGGGCTCCCCCGGACCAGCCCCGCCAGCCTGACGGCGCCCCGCCCACGGCACCCGGGAGCCCACAGCTGGGGCCAATGCAGAACCCCCCACAGGGACGGTGACCCCCCCCACGGGGATGCTGAGCCCCCCCACATGGGGACGGTGACCCCTCCCATGGGGACGGTGACCCCCACGGGGACGCTGACCCCTCACGGGGATGCTGAACCCCCCCCCCACGAGGATGCTGACCCCTCACGGCTGCCACAGCAGCGGATGGCGAGCGGGACTGCCCAGAACCGTCCCTCCATCTTTCACTGTGAAAACAGCCTGTCCCAGGGTGGGGGGCACACTGGGGACCCACAGCATTCTCTTTGGGGATGTCTTTTAAAGAGCCCAGAGTAAAACGTTAAATCAGAAGATCGCAAGGACAGAGGAGAAGCTGGGGCTAAGACGCTGAGTGGTGTTTTCTCCGGGCACAGATTCAGGACCAGGGAGACCCGCCCTGCAGAGAAGGAAGTGCTGGTGCTGGCGCCATGGCAGCAGCTGCAGCGGACAGCAGCTCCTCGCCCTGTGCCAACGGAAGGATACGCCCCAGTTGGAACTCTTGTTCAGAACGGTGTTGTACCAGAGCACCTTCCCTTCTGGCCACACGAGGTAGCGCCAGAAATAGGAGTCCACGGCCACTGTCAGTCCTGAGGAAGGAAGAGCGGCTCAGGGGACATGGGCCGCCCCGGAAGCTGTCACAGGCGGAGGTCCCCAGGACGCAGCCCTGCCAGCACGGCACCCAGGAGCCACAGCAGCGTGTCCCAGAGGAGCGGAGGCGCCGGAACCGCCCCCAATCCAGCCTCCACACACAGGCGCCCCACGTCTGCCCAGCCTGGCCGAGGCACAGGGAGGGGGCCCTGACAAGGGTCCTGTGCAGGGGGTCTCGTGGGGGACGCTTGGGCAGCAGAGCCAGAAGACCTGCACTGGGACCCTGTAACCCAACCCCACAGGAGGTGCAGGTGATTCCACTTAATGAGAAAAAGAAACGAGAGAGCCCCCAACGAAGAGGGCACAGCCCCCATCAGCCCAGCTCCCGCGACCCACTCACCCAGGCAGAGGATCCCGGCCGGCACGGCACAGCGCAGGGCCCGGGTCAGCGAGAGCTTCCGCCAGCAGAGCGGCAACAGCAGCGCCAGGCCCAGGAGCAGGCTCAGCTCGGCCCTGAAGACCAGGATGACGAAGGCCGAGAGCCAGATGAAGCGTGCCCACCTCTGCTGCAGCCAGGCCACCAGGGCCAGCAGCACTGCGGGGGACGGGCGCAGGGTCACCCTCTGCTCGGGGGGCGCGTGAGCCCCGAGACCGCCCGCCTGGCCCCTCTGGGGTCCCTGCCCCCTCCCGGCCCCGCGGACCAGCTCCTCCTCCAGGTGCTGCTCCGGGGAAGCCCTCGCCCCACCAGCCCCCCGAGGCCGAGCTGGAGCCCTGCATGGGGACAGAGCTGGCTCGCTTCCTGGCCTCCCTGGCCTGCGTTTCTGGGACACCTGGTGCAGCTTTTGACAGACACTCAGATGGACCCCTCCCTGCCAGCCAGGGGGACCCGGGCAGGATAGGCTGGCAGCGACATACCCACAGGCAGGGCCAGCACGTTGGGGAGAGTCCGCGTGCAGTAGAACATCAGGTGGAACTGTGAGGCCGTCACCCAGCAGAACAGGGCGGCCACCGTGGCCCCAAACTGCCGCCTCACTTCTTTTTGTAACGTCCAGAGTCCAAGAATCACGCCAAGTCCCAGGACGGCCCTGACTGAGCAGAGAGGGTGCGTGTGCCCAGCGGATCCCGTAGTGAAAACGGGCTGGTGTACACAGCACAACGGGAGTCAGCCGCAGAGAAGAAACCCTGCTGCGTGCCACAGCGGATGCACCTAGAGGCTGTCGTGCTAGAGGTCAAGTGCAGAGGAGCCGGGGAAGGCCGAGTGCCACGTGGCGTCACGTGTGTGTGGAATCTAACGTGACACGGATGCACTACACACAGAACAGACACACGAGGCCTGTGGCTACCAAAGAGGAGGCGGGGAGGGACAGCTTAGGAGTCTGCGATCAGCAGACACACGCGGCGGTGTGACAGACATCAGCAAAGACGCGCTGCCCAGCACAGGGAACAGCGTTCAACAGCGCTTGACAGCCTGTCATGGGAAGGGTCTGCAAGAGATAGATGTATATGCAAAACTGAACCACTTCACAGTACATCTGATGTGAACAGAGTACTGCAAGTTAATTCTACTTCAATAAAAAAAACTGACATGCAAAATAAATGAAACTAAATACGTTCCATTTAAAGCAACGGTTTGTTGTTTTTACTGAAACTAGTGTTAGGTGAATTTGTTCACTCTCTGTTTCACTTGCTAGTAACTGAATTCTCTTGAGCGTGGTGGGCCACCTTTCAGTCCTGTGACATTTTTTTATTTAGCAGTAAACACTTCTGAAACTCAGACAAAGGGGCTGGGCGTGGGAAGCAGGTGGGCTGGACTCTGGCACCCCGAGCCTGCAGCTGCTGTGCCTGGCGGCCCGGGCAGGGCCAGCACACTCGGAGGCTGGGCAGGGCAGACACGCGCAGGCGACGGCCGGCACCCCAGAGGCCCTGTCACCCGGCCGACACCTCCAGGGCTACACTTACCGAGGACCTGACGCTCAGACGTGGCCGCAGCCCCCCGGCCGAGGCTGCCTGGACCCCCGTGTGAGCGGACGGCCCACCTCTGCCTCCTCGTCCACATTTCCCGAGGCCCGGCAGCCTGGTCCCGGGAGCTCTCTGACTGCGCACCCCGGCCAGCGTGAGCGTGCTGCGACTGCTCAGGGGCGGGGCCCGGCCCCCGCCGTCACGCAGGCGCCGCCGTCACGCAGGCGCCGCCGTCACGCAGGCGCCGCCGTCACGCAGGCGCCGCCGTCACGCAGGCGCCGCCGTCACGCAGGCGCCGCCGTCACGCAGGCGCCGCCCCCACTGAGCTGCCTGCCGAGAGGCGAAGACGGCCGGGATTCCAGGAGGCGGCCACTCCCGCCGAGGGCCCCTTGACCGGTGACCGAGGCTGTCTGACGCTGCCGCCGCCCTTCACCCTGTACCCCTGGAGAAGCCCTTACCTACGAGCTGAGAGTAGAACTTGGACATCTCCAACAACGAGAGCGCGTAGACCGCGGGGCTGGAGAGCACAGCGATCAGCAGCGGCCCGAGGAACGTCCTGGGGACCACGCCGGGGAACTCGAGGTGGTCAAACTGCAGAGAGAGGGCGGGTCAGCCGGGCCCAGGCCAGGTCCCCGCGCCGCTCGGGCGAGCTCACCTTCTCCACGTCCAGCCGGTGGTAGAGCAGGTCGTGCACGGCCTGCAGGTTGAAGCTCTCCTCCACCTTGGTGTAGGGGCAGGCGGCCAGGTGGACGGCGGCCACCGCCAGCAGCAGCCCCAGAAGCTGGCGCTGCCCGCCCAGGCCCGCCGGCCTCCTCCCAGCCATTCTGCGCGCCCGCCTCCCAGACCGTCATCCACCGTCAGCACCACAGCGCTTGAGTGTTTCCAAAGGATGGAGACACAGGTTCCCAAGCTTCAAATCTCCGCTGGCATCAACACCTGGGAGACGTGTGTGAGGGGTAACAGGACCCCTCTGAAGTGCCGTAGCTTCTGTAACCTAGAAACACATCAACACAAGACACTGAAAGAACAATCGTGCTTAAGAAACTCTCACGTTTTAACCAGTCATCTTCCTCTTTAAGCTGTCTGCAAATACTCTTCCGGGAAGAAGGACCCAAGTTGCAGAGCCCGAGCTGAGTGCATTGGCGGCGGGGCCCCAGGTCGGCCCGG
Source organism: Cervus canadensis (assembly GCF_019320065.1). Taxonomy (NCBI): domain Eukaryota; kingdom Metazoa; phylum Chordata; class Mammalia; order Artiodactyla; family Cervidae; genus Cervus; species Cervus canadensis. Next base: position 768,311 of record NC_057406.1, on the reverse strand, counting down.
CCCTGGACACAGCAGGGCCGAGAAGCTGGGGTCTGGCTGGAGAGTCAGGAACACGCCGGCCTCGGCCCCAGGGCAGTAGCCCGGGCAGACAGGCTGGGGCTGTGAAGCGGGAGGTGGGGGGCGCACCCAGAGCGCCAGCCATGAGAGCAGGGGGTGCCAGTGAAGACCTGCACCCCCGGGACTGTGTGACGGGGCGTGGACTCTGCATCCTGAACTTCGCCCAGGAGCCTCTGAGCCCCGGGAAGCACCACGCTGGTCGTGAGCACAAACCGGTGGATGGCAGAAAGCGTGTTTCTGGGGGTCGGGGGGGAGGCGCAGACAGATGCCTGCACTGAGGGCACTCACACGCCGGCAGGACTCTGGGGGTACCCCGTGGAACAAAGATTCTGAGGAGACCGCGGAGCATCCGGGCAGCGCCTACTCACGGAAAACCTACATCTTTCAACTTGGTGAGGGAGGGAAGACAGCAAATTCTTCCTGTTTGTGGCTTGTCTTAAAACAGGTTTGCTTTCCTTTGAACCAAACCAGAAGGGCAAGAAGCAAAAGAAGAGAACCACAGTGCCGTTTGTTAAAACTACTTTTTGGTCAGAGGGAGTCAAGAGGGCTTTAATAATTCAGAATTACCAAATAACGCAGTTCCGAGAGAAGTAACAGAACTCGGTTCCCTTACCAAACTGTAAGGGTGAGATTTTCCTGTTTTCCCACCACTGTAACCTCGTATCACTCAGCAAGGAGGGGCTCTGTTCATCACAGCTCGCGGCTGCATCGGCACCTGGTGCTCAGCAGGTGCTCAACAAACTACTTGAAAAACAATTCATAAAAGCTCCTAAGTGTGGATGTCATCAGCTTACATTTTCATTCAGTTCAGTTCAGTTACTCAGTCGTGTCCGACTCTTTGCCACCTCATGAACTGCAGCACACCAGGCCTCCCTGTCCATCACCAACTCCCAGAGCTTACTCAAACTCACATTCATCAAGTCAGTGAGACCATTCAACCGTCTCATCCTCTGTCGTCCCCTTCTCCTCCCGCCATCAATCTTTCCCAGCATCAGGGTCTTTTCAGATGAGTCATTCTTCACATCAGGTGGCCAAAGTATTGGAGTTTCAGCTTCAGCATCAGTTCTTCCAATGAATATTCAGCACTGATTGATTTCCTTTAGGATGAACTGGTTAGATCTCCTTGCAGTCCAAGGTACTCTCAAGAGTCTTCTCCAACACCACACTTCAAAAGCATCAATTCTTTGGCACTCAGCTTTCTTTACAGTCCAACTCTCACATCCATACATGAGTACTGGAAAAACCATAGCTTTGACTAGATGGACCATTGTTGGCAAAGTGATGTCTCTGCTTTTTAATATGCTGCCTAGGTTTGTCATAGCTTTTCTTCCAAGGAGCAAGCGTCTTTTAATTTCATGGCTGCAGTCACCATCTGCAGTGATTTTGGAGCCCAAGAAAATAAAGTCTGTCACTGTTTCCATTGTTTCCCCATCTATTTGCCATGAAGTGATGGGACTCGATGCCATGATCTTATTTTTTTTAATGTTGAGTTCTAAACCAGTTTTTTCACTCTCCTCTTTCAGCTTCAAGAGGCTCTTTAGTTACTGTTTGCTTTCTGCCATAAGGGTGGTGTCATCTGCATATCTGAGGATCCTGATATTCCTCCCAGCAATCTTGATTCCAGTTTGTGCTTCATCCAGCCCGGCATTTCACATGATGTACTCTGCATATAAGTTAAATAAGCAGGGTGACAATATACAGCCTTGACGTATTCCTTCCCCAATTTGGAACCAGTCTGTTGTTCCATATCCCGTTCTAACTGTTGCTTCTTGACCTGTATACAGATTTCTCAGGAGGCAGGTCAGGTGGTCTGGTATTCCCGTCTCTTTAAGAATTTTCGTTTGTTGTGATCCACACAGTCAAAGGTCTTGGCATAGTCAATAAAGCAGAAGTGGATATTGTTCTGGAACTCCTGCTCTTTCTATGATCCAACAACCAGTTGTGGATGTCACTGGTGATGGAAGTAAAGTCCGAGCTGTAAAGAACAATATTGCATAGGAACCTGGAATGTTAGGTCCATAAATCAAGGTAAACTGAAAGTAGTCAAACAGGAGATGGCAAGACTGAACATCATTTTAGGAATCAGTGAACTGATTCCTGGAAATGGAAATGGGTGGATTTAACTCAGATGACCATTATATCTACTACTGTGGGCAAGAATCTCTTAAATGGAATAGCCCTCACAGTCAACAAAAGAGTTTGAAATGCAGTACTTGGGTGCAATCTCAAAAAAAGACAGAATGATCTCTGTTCGTTTCCAAGGCAAACAATTTCATGAAAGACACATTAATGCTTTAATTTCCAATGACGCCGAGCAGACCACAGAACATTCACATGCTGCTCTCTGTTCCTCTGTGAGGTTAAAAAACTGTCAAGAGCTAGGAAGCATGTATAAAGTCGAGCGTTGGGAGCAGCTGCACATGTGCCGCTTGGCAGGACGGCTCACAGACGTTCCAGGCTCGTCCCTGCAGACCCCACTCCACGCCCCTGCCCGCAGCACGTGCCCCTGAGGGAAAACCTAGACTCTGACATCTCAGGGGGCTTCCCTGGTGGCTCAGACGGTAGAGAATCCTCCTGCAATGCAGGAGACTGGGGTTCGATTTCTGCGTTGGGAAGATCCCTAGAGAAGGAAGTGGCAACTCACTCCAGTTTTCTCACCTGGAGAATCCCATGGACAGAAGAGCCTGGTGGGCTACAATCCATGGGTTCACAGGAGCTGTGGGGTGAAAGCTACATGACAAACCCTGCTCCGGGCCCTACGGGCTTCTCCCCCAGATGAGGGTGCTCTCTGCTGACGGCCGGGAGCAAAGCAGTTTATTCTGGAAGGCACTAGCAGCACCCTGCATGCCCACCCGCGACCAGGAGACACACACGGCGTAAGCAGGTACACAAACCACAGTAATCCCCACCGGGCCGAGACCGCGAGCAGATGCACCTGCACTGGTCCACACCTGCCTGCAGCTGTTCGAACTGTTAATCCGAGCGGTTAAACAGGCCACGACTGAGGAAATTGTCGTTTCCAGGATGGAGGCCCCTCAAATTAGGAAGCGACCTGCGGAGGCCCTCCTGTCCCCGTCTATTCCTAGGTCTCGACTGAAACCGGTCAAGTCACATGTTCACGTTACTAATTCACGGCTGGAAACACAAAGAAACTGGCGGAGATCAGGCCAGAGAAAACTGTCTTTTGGACTTATTCCTTCTGGCAGTTCTGTCCTACAGAGACCAGGTAATGCCCACGTTCCTTCTCCTAACTTAAACCACGGGTTTCGGCGCCAACGGCCTCGGGCACGGTGGGTGGGGAATGCGGACTCCTGGGTCCCCAGACACACTCCTCAGGCCCCAGGTGACGCGGCTGGCCCCAGGTGAGGAGCCTGGCGGGCGTCCCGCGTGCACGCGCACAGTGAGGCCCAAGGAGCCTCGCGACGGCGCCAGCCCGAGGTCCCCTCAGCCCGCCCCGAGAGCCCCAGCCGCGCGCGCTGACCTCGCCAGGCCACCGCGCGGTCCCTCGAAGCGCTCGCGCCTGGGCTGCCCACGGCCGGAAGTCGGGTGGCGGAAACCAAGAGCTTCGGCGATGCCCGTGCCCGAACCTAACATGGCCGCTGAGGCTCGGCTTCCGTCGCGGACGCCCTCGCTGCCCGGAGTAAAGATGGCCGCGCCGGGCGGTGCGTGGAAGAGGCGGGCGCAAGGGGCGGGCCCGGGCCTCCACGCCCCCCACGCCCGGCCTCCCGGCGGGACGCTGACCCGGGGCCTTCCTATTGGTAGCCGCTCGTGGCGAGCCCGGATTGGACAGCATGGGGGCGGAGCGGGCCTAAAAGGCCAATCACCGCGCGAGGGCTGGCGTGGGGCGGGGCTCCGGCCGGCTCCGCCGAGTATCCCCGGGAACCGCCGGCGCTTCGGAGCCGGTGGACGGCCGGAGGCCGGAGTGCTCGGCCGGTTCCCGCTGGACTTCGGCCCGTGTCCGCGCGGCCGCGACTCCGCGGCGCCGTCCGCCTTGGCTCGCCATGCGCCCGCCGGCCCCGGCCGTGCTGGGGCTGCTGCTGCTGCTGCTGCTGCCGCCCGGCGCGGCCACGAAGAAGCCGACGCCCTGCAAGCGTTGCCGCGAGCTGGTGGACAAGTTCAAGCAGGTGGGTCGGTCACCCTGTGGGGACGTGGGCAGGGGGCCGGGGTCGCCCCGCCGTGGCCCAGAATCACCCCCCCGTGGGCCTGCGATCACCCTGCCGTGGACTGGATCATCCCCCCTGGCCTGTGGTCACCCTACCATGGCCTGTGGTCACCTCACCGTGGCCTAGGTCACCTCATCATGGACTGGGTCACCCCACCATGGACTGTGGTCACCTCACTGTGGACTAGGTCACCCCACCGTGGACTAGGTCACCCCACCATGGACTGGGTCATCCCCACATGGACTGGCTCACCCCTCCATGGACAGGTGTGAGGCAGCAGGGCTGACCCTTGTGGCCCTCTCCCCACAGGGAATGGTGGACACGGCAAAGAAGAACTTTGGTGGTGGGAACACGGCTTGGGAGGAGAAGACGCTGTCCAAGTATGAATTCAGGTGGGCACCCTGCTCTGACGGGCCCAGCGCCCGCCTTTGGGGCCTGACATGTCCCTGGGAGCGTCTGCAGACACAGAGGGTCCCTTGGGCACAGTCATCTGTCCTTGCCTGGGGCCGGCATGTGGGCCTCTGACTGGCCCCTGGCTGTCGCCTCACCCTCCAAGGGGCAGACACAGGGGTCTTTTCAAAACACAAGCGGGGCTGGCTCCCCGCCCCAACCCAGAGCTTCAGCCCATTGCCAGGCTTCCCTGGGTGGACCCCACACTTGATGTCCCACCTAAGGATGAACAGGCCTCCCTGACCACCGCACCCTCTGCGTTTAGCTCTCTGCCTGGCAGTAATGCCCCCCAGGCCCCAGCTGGGTGTTTGTCAGGGGTCTGTTTTCACTACATGGCTGCAGCGTGGCAGCAGGGGGCTTGCAGTCATCCTGGAGCGTGGACGCTGACCCCTGAGGTGCCGCACGCCCCCACCTCACGGTGCTGCCGACCCTGTGTTTCAGCGAGGTCCGCCTGCTGGAGATCGTGGAGGGCCTGTGTGAGGCCAGCGACTTCGAGTGCAACCAGCTGCTGGAGGAGCAGGAGGAGCTCCTGGAGGCCTGGTGGCTGCGGCTGTGAGTGCTCAGGGCCCGGCACCCGCCATGCCCGGGGTTCGAAACGCACTGGAGACAGTAGGGCTTCCACACACCTGATTTCTCCCTCACCCACATTCCCGTCCTGTTCCACCAAAGTGCAGCAGTCCTGACAAGGGAGTTAGCTGGGAGAGTCTGCTGGCCACAGGCCCTCATTTCCCGGGTCCCACGACGCTCAGAAGCGCCTTACGTTCAACTGTGGTTTTGTTTTGAGGAAATCCGCCACGTGAGACTCAGTGGACGCTGTTTACATTCTCAGGAAGAAGAAGCATCCTGACTTATTTGAATGGTTTTGTGTGCAGACACTGAAAGCTTGTTGTTCTCCGGGGACTTACGGGCCAGACTGCCGGGGTATGTCTTTCCGTGGGGACCCTCCAGTGTCTGCGTGGTTCCTGTCCTGGCTCCGGGGGCGGCGGCTCCCACAGGCCTGGGTGCTGCCCCCTCCCGGCTGCAGGGACCTTCTTCCCTGGTCTGGTCCCAGGTGTGCTCCCAGCTCACCCCTGGGTTCATCTTAACTCACTGCCTGGTGCAGCCCGCTGAGTGCGAGGAGGCCGACGGCCAGCAGAGCCCTGTGCGAGAGGCCGGGGCGTCCAGCCTTCAGGGTTCCGCCCAGGCATCACGGACACGTTCAGGTGGATCACCTGGGCGGAGGGCATGATCTTGGCACTTAGACCCCGCCCCAGCCCCCCCACTGTCCTGCTGGTGTGTGGCCGCAGCGGGATGTTCTCACTGTCCCCTCCTCGGTCCCGTGTCCCCGGTGAGGCCAGAGCCCGTGTGTCCTGGAGAAGGGGCAGAGCGGGTCTGGGGTTGCAGCAGGACTCGGAGCGGGGGCTCCCCGGGGCCCCCCTCTGCTCCCAGGCGCCCTCTGAGCAGCTCGTGTCCCCAGCGTGCCAGGGCGGGTCCCAGCGGCCCTGCAGCGGGAACGGCCACTGCAGCGGAGACGGCACCCGAGAGGGCGACGGGTCGTGCCAGTGCCACCTGGGCTACCGGGGGCCGCTGTGCGCCGACTGCGCGGACGGCTACTTCCGCTCGCCGGGGAGCGAGGCGCGCAGCATCTGCTCAGGTACTGGCAGTGCCCGCAGGCCGCGAGCGGGGCCGATGGCGGGGGGCGGGGCCAGGAGAGCCCGATGGCGGGGGGCGGGGGCGGGGCCGGGCCGGGCCTGCTTCGGGTCCCTGAACAAGGCGCCGGAGGGAAGTGCAAGGTGATGCCCCGGGAGGGCCTCCTGGGCCGGCAGCGCGGCACCGCCAGCTCCACGACAGCCACGCTGGGCCTCGGCGCTGTGGCCTCCGGGAGGCTCGCGCGGCCCTGCTGCCCCGGCGGGAGGCTCAGCACAGGCAGGAGCGGGCTGGTTGTGCCTGCGGTGCTCGGGCCGGGTCCGCGGAGCCCCTTCCGGGGGGCTGGTGGTGTGGCTGAGAACGGGACAGCGGAGGCCATGCAGTGTGGCCCCCGAGTCCCCGTGAGAAAGGCACGCCACCTCGGTTACCCTGGTGTCGGGAAGGGCAGGCCCCCACGGGGGTCTTTGACGGCGCCCCAGCCATTGTCCCAGGCTCCCCCGTGAGTTCCGAGATGTGCCCGTGGGGTCCCACAGATGGGGCCTTCTCAGCTGGGACGGACATGCTGACCCTTCCCCGGGGGAGGCCCGCGCCCCACTCATGACGCTGTGTCAGCCCAGGGCGGCATCCAACGACGTGTAAATCCAGGGAGGAGGCCACGGGGACGTGTGTTTCCTCGTTGGCTGTCACTGCCTCGGGGGAAGACTGTGGCGGGCCGCGACAGTCAGGTCTGGGGGCCGGTGCTGCGCCCTCGGGCCTGCCCGCAGTGAGCCCAGCCGCCCCAGTTCCCACCCGAGACCTCCCCGGGCCTGGCAGGATTGCGCGTGTTGGTGGGCGGCATGCACACCCAGCCGGGTCTGGGCTCCAGGCTTACGAGCAGCTCCTCTGAGTCCTTGTTTGTTAAGAATTTTATCACCACTGGGCGTGGGAATCCCCGCGTGTTGTCTTTTCTCATTAAGTCCAGTGTTTCGAGTTACGAGTATTTTTCTGTTATTGAATCAGTCTTGCCTCTTTGGGATTTTTGCTTATTTTCACCCTAACAAATGTCAGTTGCTAAGCCCCAAAACGACCTTTGCATTGAGTTTTCTCCTGAGACGTGCCTGCCTCTGCCTTGCAGCCTGTGACGAGGCGTGTAAAACATGCGTGGGCCCCACCAACAGGGACTGCAACCAGTGCGAAGTAGGCTGGGTGCGCCAGGACGACGCCTGCGTGGGTGAGGCTGGCAGGTGGCCCTCCCCTCTGCGCCCCCCACCCCGGACCCCCCACCCTCTGTGGGCTCTGCTGGCCCAGCACCCCCAGGACTCACCACGCTCTGCCTGCTGCGGACGTGCGGGGGGAGGCTGACGTCCCCAGTTGTGCTTTAAGGGGTCACAGGTGGAGGCTGGGTTTGCAGGCGGGTGCTCTTGCCCCCGGGCGGGACGCTCCGCGAGGACCCTCTGTGGCCTGGACTCCGGGCTGGGAGGGTGGCCTTGGGGGTCCTGTTGGCTCAGGAGGGGAGCCTGACTCAGGCCCAGTCACGTCCCCTTGGGCCCTGCGGGGCTGGCAAGGCAACGCTGCAGGGAGGGGGCGGCCTCTGACTGTGGTGACGGCGCAGTCCCGTGCTCTGGAGGCCCCTGACCAGGTTTCCTGGCCTCCCGGCACCCGCTGCCCGCCCTCAGGCCTCACTTGGACTACAGCCCCACCGCAGCATCTCAGGGCCTGGGGCGGGTCCCTGCGCTGCCCGGCTGCTCCGGGGGGCCTGGCCCTGGGTTTGGCTTCAGCCTCCTGCCTCGGGCCCCAGACTGAGTGGGGCGCGGTGCACTCGTGGCCCTGGGGAGGGGCTTGTGCTCAGCCGCTGCGCTGTGCCCACGCACGCAGAGGCCCTGGAGGACGGCCGTCCACGCGTCCCCAGGCGAGGGGCCCTCAGCCACCACTCAGCGGTGCTGTTGTTTCCAGACGTGGACGAGTGTGCGGCAGAGCCGCCGCCCTGCGAGGACACGCAGTACTGTGAGAACATCAACGGCTCCTTCGTGTGCGAGGGTGAGCGCCGCCCGCTGCCCCGGCCTCCCATCCCCACCTCGTCCCTGGTCCGTCCCGCCGTCCTGCCAGCTCCCCAGACCTTTGTAGTTTGTCTGCGTGACCCCTGCACGCGCTGCCCACTTGAAAAGCTTAAGGTGGCAACACAAGTACTGGCCGTTCCCCGACCGTCAGGAAGCTCAGATGAAAGATGGCAGTGGCGCCCACTGGCGGGAGGGCCCTGGGGTCAGCGCAGCGCAGCTCGGACGCTGTGCCGTGTCCCCTGTTCGATGTTCCCTCAACACCACCGTGACCGCGCTTGTCCGTCGCGTTTCTCTGCATCATGTCATTAGGAGCGAGCTGATGTCTGTTCCTCCTCAGCCCACGTGGTTGACTGTTTCAGCCACGCATGTTCTCCGGTTACAGGCTTGGAGGGCCCTTTAGGTAGAGCTCTTCACGCTACTCCTCGCTTCCCCTGCCTCAGTCTCCGAGTGGGGCCGCCCGGCCCAGAGCTGGTGCCCCTTCCTCGCCCAGCAGCGGCCCATGTGGCTCATCCCGCCGCGGCATCCTGTCTCCGTACTCCACGGACGCACAGTGTGCCCCAGAAGCGTCACAGGAACGCAGGCGTGTGCCGGGGGCGGCACGGGGGCCACCCCTCGAGGACAGGGATGCCGGCTCTTGCGGCCACAGGGCCTCTGCTGCCCCGCGCGGCTGCCGCAGGACGAGGCTCATGTCGTCACCCCCGCCCCTTGTTGCAGAATGTGACCCCACCTGCGTGGGCTGCACGGGGAAGGGCCCCGCCCAGTGTAGGGAGTGTGTCGCCGGCTACAGCAAGGACAGCGGCCAGTGTGAAGGTCAGCGGGTGCGTCTCTGCTCCACCGGGGGGCCTTCCCGGGGTCCACACGCCAGCGGCGCCTGCCCTCACGCCTCTGCCTGTCCCCCGCCAGACGGCCGCCCGGGGCTCCTGCTGAGCCCTCCCTCCCTCCTCTAATGCTCGTCCCGTCTCCGCCTCTGTGCGCGAGTGAACCCCTCGACCCCTGCCGGGCCTGTGTGCCCAGTGAGGTCACCCATGCAGTGGAGTGTTCTCATTTAGACATCGATGAGTGTTCGCTAGCGGAGAAGCCCTGCCTGAGGGACAACGAGAACTGCTACAACACGCCCGGGAGCTTCGTCTGCGTGTGCCCCGACGGCTTCGAGGAGGCAGAGGACGCCTGTGTGCAGTCCGGGCCGGCGGGGACTGGTGAGTGACACCTCAGCCACCTCTGCACGCACGTGGCCGGGGGCTGGCGGGAGTTCCCGCGGCGTGGGGGGGGCCCCTCAGAGACGAGCACGCGGGGGGCGGCGGGGGAGTGCCCTGGGCGCCCTGAGCGCGCCACAGCCCTGGCGGCTTCGACCCCAGAGACCTGCAGGCAGGATGTCTGAGGTCAGGTGTCCGGGGCTGCCTCCCCCCGAAGCCCATCGGGAACATCCTTCCCGCCTCTTCCAGCTCTGGGGGTCACTCCTGGCATTCCTGGGCGGGCAGCTGCGTCCTTCCAGCCTCTGCCTTTGTGGTCTTGTGGCCTTCGCCCCTGGAGTCTGCGTCCACAGTTCCCTCTGCTTGTGGGGACACCGCTCATGGGCTCAGGGCCCCCCAGTGACCTCGATCACCTGTAGGGACCCTATTTCCAAGCAAGGTCACATCCATGGGTGTCCCGTGGGGGGTACAGTTCTTCCAAGATGGTCCCAGACGCGTCCTGGGGGCCGTGAGATGTCTGTGGGACGGTGGCTGGGCCTCCAGGAAGAGCTGAGGCCCTGGCGGGACCATGGGGGGCCCAGCGGGCAGCAGAGAGCAGGGCCCAGAGGGGCTGCAGCCGCCCTGCTCAGACCTGTGCTCCCAGGCTCACTATGCGGTCTCTCGTCTCATCTGGGCTGACCAACCGCTGCTGCCTCGCCAGCTCCCCGTCTCCTTTCTTGGGGGCCCCGCCCCACTCTGGGGAGACACCCCAGCTGGGCGGGCCCGCGACGGCTGCGGGCAGGCCGTCCACTCACCGCCACGGCTCCAGCAGGGCCCCTTGTGCCAGGATTTTACCCAACGATCTCTGTTTTCTGACAGAAGCCACGGAGGCAAGTCCGACACAGCCCCCCTCCCGGGAGGATTTATGACGAGTGCAGTGTTGGCCACGCCGCCCCTAACTTATTCAGACTCGTCCCGACGGGCCCGGTGCCAGCTGCTGGCTCCAGGGGGCTCCTTCCCAAAATGGCCAGTGCTCACTGGACCCTTCAAAAGCTGCGTTTCTTGGCTGTTCTTAAACAGATTTGTATATTTTGATACCGTTCTTTATAATAAAATTGGCCACTGAAGGTAATTAGGCAGAGAACAGGTGTGGGTTTGTCTCGTTAAAAACATCTGGACTCTTTCGAATGGAGTTTGCCCAGTCCTGGAGCCCCGGGCCTGCGGGGGCCCCCAGGGGTTCCCGTTGCTCACCCCCAAAGGCTTGCAAGCACCAGCGGAACGTTGATCAGGGGTTTCAGGGCCCCCCGTGGGCCCTAGGGAGTGTCGTCAGGGACCCTGGGGGAAGAAGTCAGAGGGGAACCCCCAGGGCCAGGTCCCCATGTAGGGAGGAGGCGCCCTGCACCTGCACCCCCAGGCCCGGCCTGTGCTATGCAGTCTGCCCGGCGGTGAGACCACGGCTGCCCTCGGGGTCTCCCACCCTCAGGCCCTCGGCGCCCCCGCCCCCAGCCTCACTTCCGCCCGTGTCACCCTCTCCCGCGGTCCTGGCCCCGAGGACAGTCCCCGTGCCCCTGGCTGCCCCTGGGCACTCAGCCCCAGCCAGGCACTCGCCTGGGTGCTGGGGTGGGGCGCCTGTGGCAGGACTCTACCCTGGGGCGCCTCGCTGGAGGGGGGCACAGCACCAAGACCTCAGGCCCGCCAGGCCCTGCAGCTGGCTCCACCGGCTCCCCCAGCTCCTGTGGGACGGAGCCTCCAGGCCCAGGCCCAGGGCAGGTTCCCCGAGTCCCTGGGGTGAGCAGGAGGGAGTCCAGTGGGCTGGGCAAGGCCAGTGCAAGACCCACAGCGGGGGCCACAGCAGGGGCCACACGCTCCTCTCGGAGACGGACACGTGAGGCAGGCTGAGGAGCTGAATAGGAAAGTGGGGTGATGGCCGTGCATGCGGGCAGCACAGGGCAGGGCGGAGATGGGGGGATGGAGTCTGCATTGTGGGGTTCCAGGAGGGCCCCACGGGGGAACAGGCCAAGCCTGAGAGCTGGGCCAGGGCCTGGGTGCTGGGAGAGGTGCTGGCGTGTTGGTGGGGGGAGGCCCTGGCCTGGGGCGCTGCGGGGAGGTGGCAACCCGAAGGCTCCCCGAGGGGAAAGAAGCCTCCTTGCCAGCTGTGGGCTGGCAGGTCCACAGGGTGGACAGTCCCTGCCCAGTGTGGGGCCCAGGCCTGGGTGCCAAAGCCTCCCCCTGGGGCTGCATGACCCGAGCAGGGAGCCACCCCGTGTCCAGCTGGAGCCCGATGGCCCCTGTCCTCACTGTGGGGGATGCGTGCAGAGCCCCGGGCAGACCGATTGCTCACCCGTGGTGGGGTCAGCTGGGTGGCTGCCTCGCCCCTCCCGCAGGGGGTACCAGCCAGTACCCGAGGGGACCAGTCACCTAGCAGTGGGGGGTGGGCCCTGGCTGGCGGCCCCCACAGCTTTGGACTCAAAAGTGCACCCTGGCCTGAGCCCCGCAGCTGGCTCCCCTGTGACCACTGCGCTGGCCGGTGGGGCCTGGGGGTCCTCTCCCCGTCCCCTCCCTGCCTTCCTGCGGTGCCACCCCCCCCCAGACCACCTCCCGGACGCTAACGGGCCTGCGCAGCCTGGGGAGAGACGAGGCCCGCCGGGCGCCTCCCTGCGGGTGGCACCTGTGGCCACAGCCCAGGGGACCTGGGTCCTCAGCTCTCTGCTCTGGGACCCCGTCAGCCCCTTCACCGCGCCTGCCCCCCTAGGGCAGAGCACGCCAGGCGGAATTGGCTCCTCCATCGTGCCCGGCGTGGTCCCACGCCAGGGCCTCCACGTTACTGTCTCTCCTACTGGGAACGTGCAGGGTCTGCTCCCCCATCCGCTGGGGTCTCTGCTCATGTGGGGGGTCCAGGGGCGCTGTGGCTCCCTGCCCTCTCAGCCCCTCCTGGGACGGCACCAGGAGGCACGGCCCCTCACTGGAGCTGGGTCACCCTGGGGCCCAGGCCCCCTGAGGACGGCCTTAGCCCCTTCCCAAAGCCCCACATGCCCAGGGGGGTGTCTCTGCACCCAGCAGGGCTTCTTGCCCCCACCCGACCCCCCAGGCCGAGGTCTGGAGTCAATGGTTAACACCCCAGTCTCAGTTTTTCCATCTGTAGATGGGAGCAGGGCCTCTCCAGACCAGGCCAGGAGTTCAGGGTGCCCGCGCTGCCCGCAAGCAAGGCGTAAGGACGTCAGCACTGGGGGGCTGAACGGTCCTGGCCTCCCAAAGGGCCTGGCTCCGCCGGTCACCGGGGCAGCCCGGCAGTGACCCCCGTGCACACCCCGCGGCCGCCCCTCCTGGGAAGCAGGTGGACGGTCTGGCGGGGTGGATGGATCAGCCCCTGCGCCCGGGGCCGAGGGGTGGGGGGTGGCCAGCAGGTGGCGCTGCGGGACCACCTCCAGGCCCGTCTGCCTCCGCCGCCGGGTAGGGGGCCGCCCTGGGCGGAGTCTGGGGACAGGCTGTCGTCACGCTGAGGCCTCGGGGGTCCCGAGAGCCCCAGGCCCTGCCCTCGGGGCGAGCCATCCAGTGAGGGACCGTGCCTCCTCCCGCCTGGTACCGCCCCAGGACGGGCTGACAGGGCTGGAAGCCACAGCGCCCCGGACCCCCCCAGGGACCCCTCCTCCTCCTCAGGGTCACAGGGCGCAGAGCCCCTCCCTGCCTCCGAGCCAGACGACCTGCCCAACGTCCAGGCAGGCTCAGGACCAGGGGGCACGTGCGCTCACCCGCTGGGCCCTGCAGGCAGCCAGGAGCCTCGGGGGAGCCGTGATCAGGCGCCGTGGGCTGGAGCTCAGACCCCTGGGGCTGCGCCCACCACCCTCTGGACCCTGGGGCCCCCGCACCACTCACAGTCCTGGGGCTGCCTTCCACCCAGCCGGCCTTCATCAGGCTGTCACGCGCCCCATGGGCGGGCGCTTCTGGAAGCATGCAGCCACGGTCCCAGCCGCCCACCCTGGCTTTGCTGCAAAGTGGGTCCTTCTACCTGATGGGTCTGCACAGGGGGACATGGGCAGTGTCTGGGGACACTTCTCACGGGGTGAGGGGGCTCCCGGCTCGAGTGGATAGAGACCAGCAACGCAGCTCAACACACCCAGGAGCCCAGGACGCCTCACACGTCGGCCCCAGAGGAGCCGTGTCCGGGTGCCCTTCTCCTCAGGGGAGTCACGGAGGGCAGACAGCCCCCTCCTGCCCTCAGGGTTGCCTGGAGGACCTCCCCTTCCCCCACCCCTCCACGGGACCCCCTGAACGCAGGGCAGGGACACCACGCCCTCCTGCTCTGCGCCCTGTCCAGCTGAGGGCCAACTAGCCCTGGCCTGAGCAAGGGAGTGAAAGTCGCTCAGTCGCGTCCAACTCTTGATGACCCCATGGACTGTAGCCCGCCAGGCTCCTCTGTGCATGGAATTCTCCAGGCTAGAATACAGGAGTGGGCAGCCTTTCCCTTCTCCAGGGGATCTTCCCAACCCAGGAATCGAGCACAGGTCTCAGGCATTGCAGGCGGATTCTTTCCCAGCGGAGCCACAGCGGAAGTCCCTGGGTCCTGAAGCAGAGTCTAAGCTGGACATGTGGCTCAGCGCCCGAAGGCCCAGGCCCGTGTGTCCTCCTTCCTTTGTGGTGGCGCGCTCCTTGCTTTGGGGGGCTTGAACCTGCACCCACACAGGGCCCGTCTCTGCCTAGAGGGCACGCGTCCTGCAAAGGCCCCGGTGCGCTCCGCACTCTCTGGTCACCTGGCCTGATCAGCACATGGCTGCTGATGTGGGGAGGGGAGGTGGTCCGGGTGACTGTGGGCTGGAGAGGCCCAGTACCCTGAGGGCCCGCGTGTTCGCTCTCTGTGACCTACACTTTCTGACCTTCCTTCCGACGAGGCTGCGGGAGAGCGTGCCCCGCCCCCAGCCATTGAGCACCTGTAGCTGTGGACGCTGACCTGAGCGGACTGAGCAAAGACTCCACGGCTGGCCAAGGCGGGCCTCTCGCAGCTGTCCACACCCTGGGGTCCATCCCTGCCTTTTCTGTCGTCAGACTTGCAGCATAAGTAGAGACCTGGAGGGACCACCACCCTGCATTCTCTGGGCTTCAAATGCTCCACCAATCACGCCCGGGTGTTGGGTTTGACTCGCAGTCTTGGGTGGGGGCACTTGCAGAGGCTTCCCCTGGACTTATCTGTGACAGTGGCCAAGGCAGTGATGTCCTTGGCCACTAAGTCTGTCTGCTCCCTGTCTGTTCTGGACCTGGGATGTGCCCACGGGGTCCATGTGCAGACCCTGGCTGAGAGCCCGCTTGTCTCTGGGCTCCCGCGAGCCCCCCCACTCAACAGAGGAGCCAGGAGGGTGCTCTGGGCCTCGGGGTCCCGCTGCAACTGTGGCCAGCGGTCCTCAGATGTTTGCTGTCTCTCCTCCCCACCACACTCAGCTGGGGGTCCCGGGGAGGTCCCTGGGGACCCGCCTGCTATTCAGGTGGGTCCTGGGTCTGAAGCCTCAGGTCTGGGAACCAAGAGAGGGGTAATAGCCTTTCACAGGGTCACACACCCTTGGTTTCTCCTGCTGGGCCGCCAGACCAGTCCCGGGAACACTGATTTCTGTTAACTACAACCTCAGGCGCCTCAAGCCCTTGGCCTGGCTCCAGGCCTGCCACTCCTGAGAGCTGCACCCACCTGCCCACAGTCAGGCGCCCTCACCTCCTCGCCACTGGTCCCAGGACGGCCTCTCCACCAGCAGCAGGATGGTGGGAGCCCTGGCAGGCGCCTGCCGCAGCTCCGTACCCACATTGGCCCCAGCCTTTCAGCCCCGGCCACACATCAGCTCTGCCAGCCTCTTCCTGGCCGCCAGCGCTGTGACCGCGTCGCCTACTGGGGGTGCGCTCTGGGCCTGGGGAAAGGCCCTGCTCTCAGGGGGCTCCCCTCGTCCGCCTGGCACCTGCTGCTGGGCCCTGAGGCTCTGATGGGGGCCAGCATGTCCCCTCCAGGTGATGTTACCACTTGGGCCCAGAAGGGAGATGGGCAGGTCCCGACGGCAGGGCTCACATTTTTAAGGGGTGCCCGATGGAGGCGTGGCCAGAGATGGGGGTCTTGCGGGTCACCGAGGGCCCACTCCCTCGGGCAGTGCCTCGCAGGGGGCTCTGCCCTCCTGGAAGCTGACCCCTCCCCCGCCACCGTCTTTTCCCAGGACGCCAGCCCACGACACCCCCGCTCCGCACTCTAGATGGTGGGACCCTGCGCAGCTACGCAGCCTGTCCAGGGCACCAGCGACCACGGAGACTAGACTGCGGCCAGCGGCGGCGGCGGGAGGGCCTTTCTAGCTCCGCCCCCTTATAACCACGCCCCTCCGCCCTGGCCCCGCCCCGGCCCCGCCCCGCCCCTCGGAGCCGGTTCCCAGAGGAGCCGCCGCGGGTCCTCAGCTGACCCCCAGGGAGGGTGAAGCCGGATGGCCATTGAGAGGTGTTCAAGCTGCGGCGAGGGCGCTGGGCCCCGACCCCCCTGGACTCTGCCTGGGGAAGGAGCATGGCAGGGGGCCAAGTGACCTCTGGCCGAGGTCAGGGCTCCAGGGGCCCAGGGCCAGGTCCAAGCAGCCTGGTGCAGGCCAGTTCCTTCCCACCCGGGACCTCCAGGCCCCGAACCCTGGCACCAGCCCGGACCTTGTTCCTCTTCACACGCCCGCTTTCCCCTGTGGGGGCTCACGGTGGAAGGGGGCGCACTTCCCTGACCCCTCAGGCCCTCCGGGGTACCCTGGCACGGGGCTGCCCTCTGAGGGTGAGCCTCCCTCACTGTCCCCCACGGGGGCCACTGCCTCGGGGACTCCTAAGCCACCACTGGGCTCACAAACAGGCCTTCCCAGACCGGGCCCCGGGGCCCTGCCGGGCTCTCCTGGCCTCTGCATTTCAGCCCCACCCGTGGGTGCCCGGAGATGCAGACAGGCAGGCCTGGGAGGGGACTGGGGCTCGGGCCGCCACGCGGGACAGGACAGCCGTGCAGTGGGATGACCCAGGTCAGGACGTGGTGCCGTCACCCTCGGCATGTCCACCGCCGGCCTGACGGGCCTGGGGGAGGGGGCATCAGGACCAGGGCAGGGGTGGCACAGGCGGCCTCGGCCTGGGGGCTGCCCTGGGGGCAGTGGCTGGGTTCTGAGGGTGGACGACGGGACCAGCCTTGGGCCTCTGTGGGTCAGGCTGGCGTTCGGGCCACAAGCCCCCTCCCAGCCCAGGGTCCTCAAAGCCCTTCCCTGTGGCTGGGATCATCCCGGACGCCAGGCCGTCTGGCTCCGCACCGCCGGAGGGTCAGCCCGGCCTGACTGGACCCCCCCTCTTCAGAGACCGCTCCTCCCAGCTGTGTGCGGAAAAGCCCTTCCAGAGAGACATTTCCAAATGACATCATCAGGGCTGGCCCGGCCACTTGCACCAGCCACGCTCCGTCCAGCCCGGCCATCCTGTCAGCTGAGCCACCGAACGGGCGTCAGCAGCGGGGTCTTTCTGCACCCACATCCCTACGAACCTGGGGGCGTCGCGGGTCTGCTCTAGGGCAGGGCTCCACGGAGGAAGGCCCTGCGTCCAGGCCTGTCCCCAGAAAATGAACGGGGGACGGCGGGAAAAGTTATCTGACCCCTTGCCCCATTCTCCCCTGAAGGCCCAGGGGGATCCCAGCCGGGTCCACGGCAGCGCCCCCCAAGCCTCAGGTTCCCTGGACGCAGTCCGCCGGCCCCGCCCTCTGAGGGCCGGCCAGCGGGCCGCAGTGTCCAAGCCCGGGACGGGGGCGCGTGGGAGCCCCTGGGCACCTCGGCCCCTCGGGAGACCCCGCGGCTAAGAAGGTGCCAGCTCCCCCTCCGCGCCCCCCACCCTCGCCCAGCCCCGCCGCCGGGGAGGGTTGGCCGCAGCCCCCAGAGCTCCCCCTCGCGGAGCAAGAGGGCCGCCGGGGCGGGGAAGGCCTCGGTCCGCCGGGAAGGGGGCGGCCGTGCTGGGAAGGGGGCGGCGCCGGAAGCGTCCGCCAGTCCCCCCGCGGAAGGGGCACCAGGCCGGGGGTGCGGTGAGCCCGGCGCGGGGGCGCGGGGCGGCCAGTCCGGGGCGGAGCGACCGGAAAGGAGAGCGTCCGGCCCGCCCCCTCCCCTCCCCTCGGCGCTCCCCTCCCCGCCCCTCCGCTCTCCTCTCCCCGCCCTTCCGGGAGCGCCGGGCGGCGGCGGTGACGCCGGGTTTCGGGGCGGCGCGTGCGCGCTCGGCCGCGACCTTCTCGGAACGCGCTCGGCGCCAGGTGGCCGCGGGCGGGGCGCTCGCGCTGCTTCTGACGTCACGGGGGTTCCCGCAGGAAACGGTCCGCGTGGGACGGGCGGGGGCGGCAGACGCCAGGTCGGTGGGCGGCAGAGCCCGCGTCCGTCGGGCGCCGAGGCCTGCGCCCTGGGTCCTGCGTGTCCTCCGCGCCGGAGCCCGCACAGCTCTCCTTCCGCGGGGAGCAGAGGCGGCCCCGACGGGCCCTCGTGGGACCTGTGAACGGACTCAGGGAGCCCCCACCCCGGGGGGCCGGAGAGCAGGGGCCCCCACTTCACCCTGCGCCCTCCGTGGGCTCAGGTCCGACTCGTTCTTGGAGCTGAGGCTCCCTCTGTGGTCTCAGACAGCTGCCCCGGAGCGTGACCCTAGGTCCCAGGGAGCCGGGGGTGACGGCCCTCACGTCCGTGTACTGGCCCTCCTGCAGGCGGGGTCGCCCTGCAGGGTCGCCTGGGGCGCTGTAACACCCCCTCCCGGCCTCGGACTAGAAGCGAGGTGATGACCGAGCGCACAGGCCCCCCTCCGCCGCCCTCCCGACCCCACCTCCACCCTCACCTTGCTGCCCGCTGACCCGGGTGCGAGGGCCGATCTGAGCACCCCTCCTCCGTCTGGGGTCCCTCCCGTCTCACAGGCCCCCACCATCAGCATGGCTGTCTAGGGTGAAGGGTGGGAGAGGGGCGGGGACACCAGCCTGGGACCCCCGCCGCCGCCGCAGGTGAGCCGCCGGGGGCTCAGCTGTGGCCGGGAGAACAGTGGCCCTTGTCCGGCCTCCGGGGTGGGGGCTGGGGTACCAGCCCCGGGTGTCTCGGGCGGAGAGTGGAACCTGCCCCCACCCCACCAAGGCATATTGTCCATTCACGCGCCACCCTCACTATTAATAGCTCCTCTCCGCAGCGGAGCTGCTATAAATAACCCCCAGGCCCTCACACAAGGCCGTTCAGGCGCCTGCCTCCCGCGCACAATCGCCCACACACGCCTGCACACCGGCTCCTCAGCCGCCTCCCGGGCGCTGAGCCCACTCCTGGCCAGCTCCGGGCTGGGCGCGGGCGCTCCTGCAGCCCAGCTGAGGCCGGGGTGCTGTTTACCTCCCCTAAGGCCACCAAGCCAAGGAGTCTGGAGCCTGCTAGGCCCTCCCCAGCGGGTCTGGCCTGTCCTCCCTTCTGGGGGAGGTGGGCACACCCAGCCTGCCCCTGTGGCTGCACTCAGGCACTGGGGCATCGCAGAGGCCCTTTCTGACCCGCATCTGGGGGAGCGGGCACCATGGTGTCTACCTGGCTGAATGCCCCAGGAGGCACCCTGAGTCAGCCTGAGGCAGACGCTGCTTCCTCTGAGGAGACCAGCCTGTGGGGGCTTCGTCTTGCCCCACTGCACCCAGGGCCCTGCCTACCCCAGCCCCTGCCCCCAACTCTGGCTCTCATGGACCCCAGGCTGGCCTGCCCTCCCCTCCCGCCTGTCCCAGGAGACAGGCAACACTGAATTCCTGGCCCCTGCTTGTCCCTGGGGACTCATCAAAGGTGGTCAAGCCACGACCCCTGTTTACACAGCGGCAGGATGGCCTCTGGCTGGGACAGTCTCCCCAACAGGACCCTGTGGCTGGTTGTGCCCAGGGCCTGGGTTGGGGGGCTTGGAACCCGCTGTTATTGTGCCAAGAGGAGAAAGAAAACAACCCTGTTTACGGAAAAGGCACGTCCGCTGATGCTGGCCAGCGGCCTCCCCAGGGACAGAGGCCCTTTGTTGGGAAAACAGGAAGCGAGGATTTCCAGGACCTGTCGGGCCACCCGCCGGCCACCCGCCCAGCTTCCGCCAATTCTCAGCAGCTTCTGCCTGTCGCCAGCTGCCCGTCAGTCCGTCTCCTCGTCTGTGTGTCCCTCTGAGCCGGAGGCCCAGGCTTCCAGTTTTAAGGCAAAGCCGCTGTCATCTCAGCCCCACAGTCAGGGCGGTCTCCTGGGGGCTGCCCTCTCTGGCACTGTGCGCCCAGGTCACATGGAGACGGATGCCAGAAACCCTGGGTGATGCCTTCCAGCAGAGCCCAGCCAGGCCCCACCCGGAGACCCCCGACATCAGGAGACACATGTGGGGAAGGGGGTCTGTTAGGTCACGGCCAGTAGGGGCGTCCGTGAGGGCAGCCTCGGAGCTAAGACCCAGGGGCACAGAGAAGGCCAGTGCCAGCCGCGTGTGGGAAAGAAGGGCGGGGGCAGAGGGCAGAGAGGGCGGCCAAGGTGGCCTGAGGTCCCCTCCTGCCCGAGGGCCCTGTAGGGTCTCAGGGTCAACGGTCACCAAGCTGCTGCTCCCCAGGCCGTGGTTCCCACACCGTTCAGCCAGTGGGTCCGCCACGGCGTGGGCAGGTGTGCACATGTGTGACTCACCCTCACACCAGCCCCCACACGTTCTCACACACACGTGCGCCGGCGCAGGAAGGGCCCCGTCCCCCGCATCCCTGTGCCCGCGTGTGCCGGACTCGGGGCCTGCCCGCCCCCCCCACTTCCGACTCACATCTGCTGGGGGCGGGGGCGCAGCTGGCTCCCTGGGCGCCGGCCCGAGCCAGCCTGCCCCGTGCAGCTGGGAGGTGCCACTGGGTGCCTGGCGCTGGGCAGCAGTGGGACTGCTCCCCGCCCCCAGCCTGCACGGAAGCGGCCTGCCCCGGCCCAGGGCCAGTCCGCCTGCTCTGGCCGTGACCTCCGTCCTGTCGGGCAGGTGCCTGTCCAGGGACGTCAGGGAGGAGGGACGCCGTGGGCACCGTGGCTCCGTGAGCCCTGGGGTCCAGCCTTCGGGCAGGTGCCTGATAGCCCTTGTACCATCCGCTGCCCACCTCTGCCTGCCCACCTGCATCCCTAGGGTGGGCAAGAGGTGATGCCCGCCAAAGGGGAATGCCCCGGCCTAGAGCGCTCCCCCAAGCTGGCGTCTTCCAGGCCCGGTGGTCAACCCTTGCCCACCCACATCCTAACACGGCCCCGTCTTCAGGTGGCTGGTAGGACGGTGTTTGGACCCCCACCCAAGCCATCTAGTTTCTCGTGGTCTTTCTTTGTTCAGCCATTGAAAGAGGAAGGTGCTGAGCTGGGTCATGCCAGGCCTGGCCTGGAGGGGCGGGGCTGAGGCCTGGGCAGTGACCCTCCTGGGCTCACGGGCAGCCGACGCCGGGATGCCCCGGCCCGTGCTGTGGGACGGCTGTGTCCAGTCTGCTTTCTCCACGGGGACAGAAAAGAGCATGTTCAAACCGTGGCCACGCACGCTCCCCGAGCCCGCCGGCCTCCCCGCCTCCAGCCACACGCCCAGTGGTTCTGCTCAGGACACCAGCCCAGCCCGTGCCATCCAGTCGCAGCGGGAAGTCCGGGGTCAGAGGGCGCTGCAGGGCCGGCCCGGCGACTGACCGGGACCCCGGGGGGCTGAGGGGCCTGGCCTCGGCCCCCTTTCCTCCCCAGAGCGCGGCGGGCGCTGCTTGCCCTTGGTGGGCACGAAGCTCCCACCGGGGGTCCCCACCACAAGAGCGTGCCCTTCCCTGGCTGAGAATCCAGCTCAGGGGTCGCCCCAGCAGGACAGACGTCCATGCCAGTTACACACACGGGGACCGGAGGAACGGCCGGTGTGGTCCACAGGCCTCCCGCCCTAACAAGGACCCCAAGGGCCCCCACTCTAACGGCCACAATGCGCCTCAGGTCTCCACACCCCGGCGCCCACGCAGACCCTGTGTCCTCCCACGGGTCCCTTGCTGGAAGCCCGCAGAGCCGGGCTGTCCGCCTCCCCCCGACACAGACGCTCGGCTGTGGGCTGGGAGCTGCCGGTGGCAAGAGGTCCCCAGGCGGGCTGCGGGCGGAGCAGTAGGGGCAGGACCCGGGTCACTGCGGGCCCCTTGGCTGCCCTGCCGGCCAGCGTGGGGTGGGGGCCAGGGAGGGTCATCCAAGCGAGATGGGGCGGTGACAAGGACTCGGGGGATGATGGGCGCTGGGCAGGTTCTGGACCCCGGCCCACCTTATGTGGCACCCCCTCCCGTCCAGCAGGCAGCAGGACCCTGCGGCTACTCCTAAGGCCCTGGCGGCCTCCTGTGGAGGGACCCACGTGTGCAAAGCTGTGGGAGGCCCCCCAGCCAGTACCCGGATTGACCACACCGATGCCACCCTGGTCGAGACGTTCCCGCGAGACCGCGGCCCTGCTCAGCGCCTCGAAGCAGGGGGAATGGCCACACCTGGATTCCAGGCCCACGGGAGCCGGGAGACAGCAAACCTGGGCTGTTTTAGGCCATGAGGGCTTGGGGTCACTTGCGATGACCGCAGGACGCTGAAGGAGGAGCCGGCTGTACATGTGACAGGGCAGCGGCCAGGGCGTCCGGGCGAGAGGGCAGTGCCCGCCCGGCACAGGGTGGGCAGGTCCGGAGAAGCTGCTCCGATAAGGGGAGCCACGCACGTCTCTGTGGACCCTGTAGAGGCAACGGCGGCGGAAGGGGGGCTCGCGGGGTGGTGGGAGGGGCCAGAGGACAAGGAGCGGTCAGGGTTTGGGGGGCGGGCCATGGGCCGGCAGGGGCAGGCAGCAGGGAGGGTGTTTCTCCAGCCCCGTCCAGCTCCCTGAGTCTGGGGGGGATGGGGGTGGGCAGTGGGGGCTGGGGATCCCAGCTGGGTGAGGAGGACAGTGAGGACGGCCAGAGGGCTTCGGTGCTGAAGACTGTGGGCTCCCTGATCAGTGGTTGGACCCTGCGCTTCCACCGCCTGGGGCACGCATTCAGTCTCTGGTCGGGGAACTGAGACTCTGCAGGCTGCACAATGCAGCCAAAACACACGCACCCACACACGCACACACACACACTGCCCTGAGATCCCACCTCACGCCCACAAGGATGGCCATGACCAAAACAAAAAGAACCAGGCAGATACCAAGGATGGGCAGGAGGTGGTAACAGGGCGCCCCGTGCACCGCTCACGGGGATGTAAAACAGGGCGTGCAAGCTAAGTCCCTTCAGTCGTGTCCGACTCTTTGCGACCCCATGGACCGCAGCCCTCCAGGCTCCTCTGTCCATGGGACTCTCCAGGCAAGAATCCTGCAGTGGGTTGCCATTTCCTTCTGCAGGGGATCTTCCCTACCCAGGGACCGAACCCGGGTCTCTTGTGTCTCCTGCATTGGCAGGCGGGTTCTTTACCACAGCACCACCATAGAACGATGCGGTTCCCCGGGATGGGCCTGACAACACACACCACCCAGGGTTCCGCTCTCGGGTCCGTAACGTCTACAAGAGCGGAAAGCAGCATCTCCCACAGGCGCCTGCACACACCCGTGCTCACGGCAGACAGAGGTGGGATCCGCGTGTCCATCAGCGGGTGCACGGGGAAAGGAGATGTGGTCTCTCCACACGGCGGGATATTAGCCCACCTTCAAGAGGAAAGGGACCCTGACACATGGGTTCAGATGCTGCAGTGTGAATGGACCTTAAGGACGTTACGCTGAGTGAAGTTAGCGCGTCAGCAGGGCAGCTTTTGTGCGATCCCACTTACACGGGGTCCCTGGAGGAGCCCGGTTCAGAGACAGAAGGAACGGGGGTGAGCACCAGGGCTGGGGGCAGGGGTGGGGACTCAGTGAGTAAGGGGGACAGTTTTCCTTCAGGAAGGTGAGAAAGTTCTGGAGGTGGTGGGGGGAGGTGGTTTCCCAACAAGGGCAGTGCTAGATGCCCCCAGGTGACACACTCAGCAAGTGTTCTGTTGTGGACAGTTTATCGCAAGAAAGATAAAAACAAGTTTGGTTGGTGCAGCATTTCACCACTCAGGTAGGAGCGAAACACACAGGCCCCCATGACTTACGGATACACTGAGGTTACTGCCCTTCTCTTTGCCCTAAACTTGCTCTGCACAATATAAACGGTAACTTTCATGGCAGTGATTCTTAGATAAATTTAGCGTTCTTTCTCTTTCTATTTTAAAAAAAGGTTGGCCGCACTGGGTCTTTGCACGGCTCCAGCTTCTCTAGCTGCGGCCTGTGGACTTATCTCCCCCACAGCATGTGAGGACTTAGTTCCCTGACCAGGGATTGATCCTTGGTCCCTACATTGGAAGGCAAACTCTTGACCACTGGATCACCATGCAAGCCCCAAAATTTAATGCTTTTTTATTTAGAACATTAAATCAACAACAACAGCAAAAAAGACTGACAAGTCAGTGCTCTTTCTGCATGGATGTTGCATTTAACAAAGTATTTTTTTAAAGACACTTTCTGGGCTTATCTCCCCTCCACCTCCTGAGGCCCCCAGCCCCAGGCTTGGGAGCTCACAGGTGCCCTGAGGTCCCCAGGGTGGCCCGTGGGTTTCTGGCTGGTGCTGTGTGTCCTTAACAGGCTTGGGAACCCCAGGGAGGGTGCAGAGTCACACTTGCGAAGGGCTGCTCCTGGCCCATGCGAATTGAGCCTCCCACCGTGTGGGAGGCAGGGCGGGGAGGTGTTTAGGCTACAGGAAGAGATGTAAACTGTCTCCTTAAGGCTGGTCTGGAGGGCTCCCCTCTGCTAATTCAAGACCAGACCTTCTTTTATTTTTTTACCATCCCTGAAGGCCTGCAGCATAGCAGGAGACTGGACCCTGGAGAGAGCCATCCCCACCCCTCCAGCCTCCCCTCCCTGCAGGTCCCCGAGCCCCATCTGACCATGCCCCTAGTGGCCATGCTCCCCAATGTTCAGTCCAACCCAGGGGGACCTTTGCCTGCCCCTCAGCACCCCATCAGCTCCTCCCCACCTTGATCTCCCAGGTCCTGCCAGCTCCCTGCCCATCCTCTCCCCTCTGCCCACCTCCCCTCACCCAACCTGGCCAGGCCTGGCCACCTTCAGCCATCCCAGATGCTGGATACATCCCCTCAGAGTCCCCAGCCCGCAGGGACGGGCCGCCACCAGGAACACAGCCACCCCTGGGGACGGGGCCAGCCCTGGGAACACGGCTGCCACCAGGGACAGGGCGTGGGGGACGTTGTCCTAACAGGGCCAGAGGGGCTGGGCCTGGCCGTGTGGCTCCTGTGAGCAGCAGGCCTGTGAGGACCTCCTTGCAGACTAATACAGGCAGGTCACACACACACACACACACACATGCACAGGAGCGCCAGCTTCCTGGGTGCCCATGGCCTTCCAAGGAGCTCATTTGTCATGCAAATGCCCTCTCCAGGGGCCTCCCGAAGGGTGCTAGAGAGCTGTGGCCTGTCTAGGGTGGGGCCTGAGGTCAAGACCCCTTGGGTCCTGCAGCCCACGCCCTTGCATGGCGAGTTGAGCTGGGACCTGGCATAGGGGCCTCAGCTGCAGACCCAGACAGGCCTGAGGTTTGACCGCTCTGCAGCCTCTGCGCCCAGAGCAGCCGTTGCAGCCGCACCCTTGGAAGCCCCAGGCTGCCAGGCCCCTCCTAGCCTCCTGGAACTCCCCTGGGTGGAAAGGCCTGGCTTCACTGTTCTCAGCTGCCCCCTCCTCCCCCCAACGGGGGCGGGGGATATGGCCCACCGCCCCCGCAGCCGAGCCTGATAGGCCGTAGCCCCACCGGGTGTGCCCCCCACGCCTGCCCCTCTAGGGCGAGATTTGGGGTCCAGGCCTGGGCCCCGTGCTGGGGTCGGTCGGCCTCTGGGTCTAGTTGCTACCTTCAGCCAGGATGGCCAGGCCCGGAGACACGGGCTGAGTGACAGAGGCCACGGTCACCCCGTGGGCCTGGGGGAGCGGCCGCGGTGGAGCCGCGGGAGCCCGGTGGGCCGTTCTTCTGCCCGTGGGCCCGGGACCAGAACAGGGCGGCTGCTCGGGGTGCGGGACGCCGAGCGTCGCCACACAAGTGCCCGCAGTGTCCTGGAGCAGCCCCGCCTCGACCCCTGCTCCCCGAGACCCCGCCCCCGCCCCTGCCCACCTGTGACGCCCACCCCATGCTTCGACCCCGGCCCTCCGCGGCTCTGCACATCCGCCCGGCCACCTCTGGCCCTGTCGCTTGATGGCCCGGTGCCCTGACTGTCCCCCAACCCCAGCTCACACTACCCATGGACCCTGCAGCTCTTGCCTGGACACCCTGCCTCAACCTGCGCCCCCACTGTGCTCTCCTGCGTTCCCCGGAAGGCCTCCGGGCCCTGGACTCCCCAGCCTCACAGATCGGGGTTTCTGGCCCTGCGCCCCTTCCTGGCCTCCGCCCCCAGACCAGGTTTCTAGGGGTGGGAGACCCTCCCCACCAGCCACCCCAGGCCTGAGAGAGGGTCCTGAGAGCAGAGTCCCTTGGCAGCAGGGGCTGGCTTCCTGCTGGGGTGCCCTGAGGCGGGAGGCATGGCAGGAGGGCTGGACTGGGTCCACATCCCAGAGGTAGGTGCAGGCCCTGGGCCCTGCTGCCAGGCTGGGGCCAGGGCCCTCTGCTGCCCAGTGGCCCAGAGAACAAAGCCTCTGGTGCAGTCACGACTGCCAGGGTGTCCGGCTGCTGGACACGCCGGTGGGGAGGGCACTTGGGCTGCAGGTCATGAAGAACACGGCCCCCCGGTCAGGGCGCAGGATCCACCCGGACCCTTCCAGGTGCCAGGTCAGCACCCATGGGGCCCAGTGGGGCCGGACACAGGGGACCCACACGTCCCACCCAGGGCGTGCAGAGCACTCTCCTGGCCCCCGGAAGGAGCTGGAGCCTCGGGGCAGGGGGTCAGAAGAGGGAGGGGGCCGCCGGGGCAGGATGACCCGTGACTCGAGCGACTGGGAGGAAGGGGTGTCCTCACCAGCAGAACGGGGCAGGGCGGGGTGAGTGGCTGGCAGTGGGGAGCCGGAGGGCGGAGAGGCTGAGTCCACGGGCTGGAAGGGCCCTGGGGGGCGGGAGAAGGTAGGGGGTCTCTTCCCGCTCCCCACCCCCACCCCCTGCCCGGAGGCCCCTCTGTGCACCCAGCCCAGCAAGGGCCTTAGGCCGGCAGGACCGCTCAGCTCACAGGCGGGGAAACTCAGTCTGGGGCAGAAGGAGCAGTGTCTGGACAGACCTGGCCAACACAGACGGAGAGCTGGCCCGGTGGAACTGGTCTGACCAGGTGTGTGTGCGTGTACATGTGTGTGTGTACACGTGTGTGTGTGTGTGTGTGTGGACTGGAAGCCGGCCAGAAAGCAGGTGAACAAAGGCCACAGCCTGCGTCATGGGCAGCAGCTCGGGGCCACGGCCAGCGGCCCCGCCTCGAGACCTGGCTCTGGGTGGGGGCTGGCAGACTGCCGTCCGCTCTTTCCAGGTCGGAGCCGCAGAGATGGCGAGCCAGAGGCCAGCGGTGGCCTGGGTCTGGCTGCGGCAGTGGCCTCCCTGCTCTATCCAAAGACAGCCTGGCCAGCGCCCTCAGGGCCCTCGGTCACTCAGGGCTCCACACGCCCGGCCTCACTGAGAGGCCAGGGCCCGGGCTGGCAGCCAGGTCCCCTCAGGGGCCCCTGGTGTCCTGGCCGGTGGGCCTTCAGGAGGCAGACCCTCCACTGAGGACCCACGGCCGCCGCTCTGCCCAGCCCACCGTCCCGCCCGTGCTGTGGGCACCGTTCTGAGGGCGCTGCTCCAGCCTCCCCGACTCCAAGACGCAGCAACTCCCCGAACTCTCGCCCTGGCTGGAGCCATCTCTCCGCCCCACCCCATGGCTCCTTGACCCCAAAAGTTCTTCCGCAGGGATGGCTCAGGGCCAGTCGCTCCTGCTACTCACCGAGCTTCCCTGCCACCCCCGGTCCTGTCCTGGTGACCCCCGGCCCGGGTTTTCCAGCCTATGAGCTGGACAGCAGCACGCAGCCTCAGTGGGCACCTGTACCCGAGGACCAGGAGGAGGAGGGCCCATGCGGGCAGGTCCTGGGCAGGAGCAGCCCCCCGTCCTGCCCTGCCACCCCGCAGGATGGGCCTCGGCCTCGGGAGGGCAGCGAGGAACCGGGATCCGGGAGCTGGACCAACAGCACCCACCTCCGCGCCCAGAGCCGGTTCCTGCAGCTGCCCCCGAGGTCAGGTCAGCGTGGCCCAGCCTGGCCCGGTGTGAGTTAACATCGGAGGTGCAGGGCAGCTGACAGGGGGTCCCTGCCGCCAGAAGTGGGCTCCGGGCACTACCACCTGCCACACACACGGGCGCCTCCCTGCACCTTCCCAGGGGGTGAGACAACCAAGGGAGCCACGGGAGGTTCTGGGTGCGAGTGGCATGTTCAGGAGCAGACTCCAAACACTGCCTCAGCGGGCCCAGGCCTGGCGTGGGGGGCCAGGAAGGATCCCAGGGTCAGGGCAGCGGTGGGGGCCCCTGGGTCAGCTTGTTCCCCTGCCCCATGAGGCAGCCTCAGCCCTGGGTCCCCAAGCAGCTGACTCGCCTGCCTGGGAGGGGCTCTGGGCCTGGTCGAAACCCTGCACTGGCGCGTCTCAGAAACCGCGAGTCAGCGGCTCCCCGCTGCCAGGCCTGCCACTGGGAGCCGCCCAGATGAGCGTGGCGGGCAGAGGGCTGGGATGGGCATCACTTGGGTCCCCGTGGGGCCCCAGCTGGGAGGCAGCAGGGAACCAGGCTGGCATAGGCTCAAGAAGGACAGAGGCGGAGGCTTTGGCCCGGTGGGGGTGGGGGTGCCCGCCTGCGTGCCTCCGAGCAGGCTCAGTCGTGTCTGACTCTCTGCGACCCCGTGGACTGTAGCCCACGAGGCTCCTCTGTCCACGGGATTCTCCAGGCAAGAATACTCGAGTGAGTTGTCATTTTCTTCTCCAGGGGATCTTCTGGACCCAGGAATCGAAGCTTTGTCTCCTGAATTGGCAAGCAGACTTTACCACTGAGCCGCACGGGAAGCCGGGGGCACCTGCAGCCCCCCTCAAATCTCAGCCAGCAGTGCTGGGGAGTGACTGAAGGGCCCACTTCACTGATGGGAGGATGGACTCTGCAAGGAACCCCCAGGGTCACGGCACCCACCCCCGGGGGCCACGTGCCCTGACCCCTACCTGGAGCCAGTCGGGCCGTGAGAGGCCAGGCCCCCGAGAGGAGTGGACGGTGCTGGCGCAGGGGCCTCCATGGGCCTGCTGGACATCCTGGCCACCACACCCCCACCCGGCTCAGGCGGGCC
Organism: Cervus canadensis; assembly: GCF_019320065.1. Lineage (NCBI taxonomy): Eukaryota > Metazoa > Chordata > Mammalia > Artiodactyla > Cervidae > Cervus > Cervus canadensis. Next base: position 739,556 of record NC_057406.1, on the reverse strand, counting down.
CAGCAGGCAGAATGCCAAGGCTGCTGCCTGGGGTCAGGCCTGGGGCGGGAGCCAGGCGGCCCTGAGCAGCGGGAAGTGAGGGGCTACGGGCCTGGGATGGGGGTTTTCTGGGGGTGGGGAGCCTGGCCAGAGAGCAAGTGCAGAATTCCTTCCATTCCTTTCGTTTCCCTGTGATGACTCAGCAGCTGTCCATAGGCACTGTCTGTCCCACAGGCCTAGGGATGTGCCCGCCGCGAGGGGGGCTGTCACAGTGCCCCACCCCGGCTCCCCCCGCCGCTCAGTCCCACGTGCGCCCACCCCCCAGCTGCCAGGCACCCACGCTCCGGGCTTGGCCTCCTTCCCGCCCAACCCCAGCCCGGCCTCCTGCAGACCTTCCCAGGGACCTGGCCCTGGGGCGGGGCGCATGCCTGCCACAGGCCCTGCCCCCGGTGCCCCCATGGGGTGAGCGTGGGGCAGGGGGAGGGACGGCCGCCGTGGGCTTTTGGGGCTCCCCTCTGGACAGGGGTCCCGCACGTCCAGCCCTGGCCGCATCCCGTGCAGCGCTCTGGTCTCCTCCCTCTGGAGCGGGTGGGGCGGCTTCCCCGTGCCCCCTGGGGAGGAGGGGCCGGCGCTGCACGCCTGGAGGCCGCCTGGCCGGGGTGTCCGGCCGGGCTGGCACGGGGCCGAGGGGGAGTGGGAAGGAGATCCCAGAAGGGCACGTGGACGGGGGGCCATCGGGTGTCTGCATACCCACCCCCGGGGCTGCACGGGCCAGCCACTGCGTGTGCACACGTGGGCGTGTTGCTGCCTGGGCCCTGAGCCTGGTTGACCAGCCACTGGGGTGCCCTCCCCCAGGCCCTGAACACCCCGGCACTGGAAGCCAGTGGGAGTGTGGGGTATTCAGGGATGAGCTGGACAGGAGTTGCAGGTGCCCCCTTTAGACAGGCCCACTCAGCTCCTGCATCCCACCCCCCAGCCACAGCCACCTCCTGGGAACCAGCCCGGTCACCCGTCCTGAACCAGATGCTCTGCCCAGGCCGCCTCGGGCCCCAGGAGCAGGCTGCCAGGGAACCCTGGGCAGAGACAAGGACAACTCCCACTTGGGCTTCAGGGGTCCTGCGGACTCGCCCAGTCGGCGCTGAGCCTGAACTCGGGGGGCTGGCCCAGAGCTCCAGCAGCCCTGGACACCCCTCGTTTCGCAGCTCTTGCCTCCTTCCCTCCCAGCCCCCAGGACTACGCAATCAGCCAGGAAAGGCCGCCAGCCTAGCTCCGGGTCACCAGACTCCCACCCCCATCAGCCCCCACAGGCCTGGCCAGCAACCCCTGAACACTGCCGTTCCCAGCAGGCAGCGCTCTGATCTGAATGCCCTGGGCCCTTCGGTGCCCTGTGCAGACTGGCACTGGGCTGCCCCTGGGAACCAGACTGGGTCCCTCCAGCCACAGCTGCAGTGGAGAGAGTGTGGAAGGCCCCATGGGCCCCCCAGGGCCTGTCTCGCAGGCCTGTCCCCTGCTCTGGCCTGGCTCCACACTCGGCCTGCGGCCACCAGGGTTCAGCGGCTGCCCACATGCCTGGGTCTGCTCCAGCGGGTGAAGAAGGTCAGCTGCTGCTCGGGTCGGGGAGCCTGGGCCCCAGTGCAGGGCTCTGAGCCCCACGAGGGTAGCCCTCATCAGTGCAGCCTTCTTTCTCCTCCAGCAGAAGTTGGACCACGCTGTGTCTTCCTTGGAACCAACGACCCCCCCCGCCACCGCCATGCCCAGGTGTGGGGGGCTCTTCCCTAGCTCTCTTATTTCGGAACCCTTAAAGGACCACAGGGACTGGGGTGCCAGGTTTTGGGCTCTGAGCTGTGTGGGTGCGGCCTGGGGCTGGCAGGGAGGGGCCGGATCGAGCCTGACCTGAAACTGTCATCCCTCCTGCTCTGCTTTCCAAGCCTGATCCATTCTTGGGCGAGGCTCCCGCCTTGGCAGTGACAGCCTCCTGTCGTCTCGGCCGGGCCAGCTGCCGCGCAGGGCTCACCCTTCTCCGGCAGCCCCCAGACACCGCTCTGTCTGTGACGCAGCGTGAGTGTGGAACGGGGGGTGCGTGCGTGTGCTGAGCCTGGGCAGTGACACAGCAAATCTTCGACATGCGTCTCCAAGGCCGTCACTGCGTCTTGACCCCTTGTTTACTGTGACCAGGCCCTCCCTGGTCCATGCTCTGGACAGCCTGAAGGTCCACTTGAGCAGGCAGTTTTCTGTGGCCTGAGTGTGGTCTGACCATTCATCCTGGGACTGAATGAAACTCCCCTAAGACGAGGTCATTCCTGCCGCAGACCCTGGGCCCCAAGGTCTCCACGGGCCCCTGGCCGGCTCCCAGCGGCACAGCTCTGACCCCGCCTGGCTGCACGCCCCTCCCCCACCCTGGTTCAGCCTCCAGACTTGGCTGCGCTCTGCCTGCTCCTCCAGGACGCCCCCAACGGGGGCCCCGCATGGCCCCTGGAGCCGCATGCAAGCCAGAGGCACACACAGGCTGGCTGGTCCAGCCCCCCACTCTGCGGGGGTCCCCCTGCAAGGCCGCCTCTTCTGTATCCCTTCCTCGTCCACGCTAGGGGCCAAGCAGAGGGGACGGCAGGACCCCACCCACCCGGCACCACCCACAAAGGCCGCCCGAGGCTCCCTGGCCGGGTCTCAGAGGCTGCGTCTGCTCCTGGGTTGGGGCACGAGGCTCCTGCAGAGGGTGGCCCCGCTGCCCCCAGCCCCCGGCCCCGTGGCCTTTGCCTTTGGGGTAAGCAGGCCCCTCTGCCCCAGTCCCACCCAAGCTGGGCTCCTCGGCACAGGTGGTGGAGCTGCCACTCTGCTGGGCCCTGCCCCGGGCCTCCCCGTCCAGGAGCCCCCAGGCTCTACCTGTGAAATCTGGGCCTGGACCCAGGACAAGTCTTAGGCATCCGCTGCACGCCTGGGAAGCACGTCTGAGGGGCTCTTCCTCCTGGCCTGCTCAGGGGTGGCCAGAGCCCCCTCAGATGGGGACCCTCGGACAGGGTGAGTGGGGTGAGGCCCCAGCAAAGTGGCCAGAGAGCTGGTCCAGGGCCAAGGCTGTGCCCACTGCCTGGGGTGGCCTGGCCCCAGTGCCTGACGGAGGCCGAGGTGAGGAGACCACCCCTGCAGGCGCAGGCGGCCCCCGCGTCTGGTCACTGCTCCCGTCACTGCCACCCCCGGGCTGGGGTGGAGCGCTCTAGCCCAGCTGGGTTTGGGGTCAGATCCACCAGGACTCCAGCCTCTCCCCAGGTTGGGCCTGGGTATCCCACGGCACCGCTGCTTTTTCGAGGTCCCTTTGGCCAAGATCCAGGTGACTGCTGCGAGGCGGCTTGAGGTGGCATGCACAGGGGTGGCGGGAGGTGGGGTGCTGAGAGGAGGTGGCAGCTCTTGAACTTGGGCCATGGGTCAGGTCAGGCAGGGGGCTCCCTGGCAGGGTGACCTGGGCTCCCACAGGCTGCCAGCCACAGCCCCCACTGGCCCCGTGCAGGCCCGGCCCCGTCGCCTCTGGGGCGTGTTGTGAAACGCCGGCTCTGCTGGTTCCTCTCCCCGGTGGGTGAGAGGCCAGGACAGAGGCAGAGAAGGCCAGAGGGAAGGCCCCTCCTGCTTCAGCCCGGCCGCAGCCACAGGGACGCCTGTGCCGCGAGGCGTGCAGCCCGCGCCGGGCTGCAGAGCTCCCGGGGCCCGGCCTGCGGTCAGCCAGATGGAGCTGGGGTGAAGCTGGGCGCTGTCAAGCCAGGCCCCGCAGGCTGCAGAGGGCTCCGGCACGGGGGCGGAGGCAGGACAGGGCTCAGGGGCCCGGGTCACCAGGCTGACCCTGCCGGCGGTGTGGGTGCCGGGAAGACCTGGGAGCCGAGGGGGCGTGGACAGGGGTCGGGGGCAGGGAGGTGGTCCTCCGGGCACTGTCTGGGTGGAGGGGCACGGAGAGTCCAGGGCAGGGCCGAGCAACCCCCTGGGACAGCCAGGGTCAGCTGGAGAGGCCGGGTGAGGAGGCCCTGGATGCTGGCACAGGGACTGAGAGGGATGGGGGGACGAGGGCCCAGACCCAGAGCCTGTGCTGTCCCCGCCTCCCTGCTGTGACGCCCGACTGTGAGCGTGTCTGTAAGCATGTGATGGTGTGTGTGCATGTCCGTGTGTGTGTGAGTACCCATGTGTATGAATATCCGCAAGTGTGCGTAAGCATCCACGTGTATGAGTGTCCTTGAGTGTCCATGCGCATGAGTGTATATGAATATGCGCACGCGTGGCCGTGTGAGTACCAGTGTGCATGAGAGTCCCTGAGTGTGTATGAGTGTCTGTGAGTACGCACAGGTGCTCGCGGTATGAATGTACGAATGTCCGGGGGTATGTGTAAGTGTCCACGTGTGTGAGTGTCCTTGAGTGTGTAGGAGTGTCCATGAACGCGCATGTGTTCATGATATGAATGTCCATGTGTGTGAATGTCCTTGAGTGCGCACACATGTCAGTGTGCATGAGTATCTGTGAGTGTGTGTGCACGACTGTCCGTGAGTGTCGTGTCCATGAGTGTCGCGTGTCCGAGAGTGTATATGAATGTGTGCACGAGTGTCCGTGAGTGTGTATGTGTGTGGATGGGAGACAGGGTGGAGACCGAGGCTACCTGCCCTCTAGCCTCCTCTTCCTCCCTGATCCAGGGAAGACAGCCTGGCTCTGGTCACCATGGCAACAGCTGCCCCTCCTGTCCTCAGGGCAGGGTGACCTTGTGGGGCTGTGCAGGGCCAGGAAGGGCTGTTTCCAGGGTAGGGCGGGGCTGCAGCCCCCCGGGAGGATCCACGTTGCTCCCCACACTTAGGAAACACCTGCCTTGAGAAGACACCAGAAGCCTGAAGAGGCACCTGGCCTCCTGGCGAGGCGGCCCCTCTCTGCAGCATGGCCTGATGCACGCGGGTGCTCACAGCATGCTGGCCTGAGCCGTGGGCATGCCCGGGGTGGTGGGGGGCCAAGGGACCAGGCCTGGCCTCTGCCATCAGCAAGGTGGCCTGGTGCCTCAACCTCAGCTGAGCCCTCTGGGAGCTCCTCCCACAGCTGCAGGAGTGGCCCCAGCTCTGCTGCCCATGAAGTTGCTGACCTGGGCCAGGCCTGCCTGTGAGGCCCAGAGCTATTTTTAAGGCCCAACGGATGGGCCTTCCAGGAACCAGGAAAAAACAGGCAGGGCTTGACATCCTGCCCTGCAGGGATGTGGCTAGGAGGTGGGTGTGGATCAGACCTGCAGTGAAGAGGTGGCCTGGGTAACTGACCAAAGGTGGTGCCTGGGGCAGAAGGGTGAGGGGCCCTTGGGGCTCAGACCTGGCTTTACCTTCCTGTGTAAGGAGGGCAGGAGCCCCACATCTGGGAAAATCCCTTAGAGCCTCCATGTGCCAAGCTGAGAAATGGGGTGGGCCATGCCTGCCGGCAGGGTAGGCACAAAGAAGGTGGGCAGCACCTTGCCTGAGTCCTGCCCTCTAGGCAGGGTCACCTCAGGCCTATTCCTGGGGCCAAACAGGACCTGAAAGAGGGCCCCTGCAGGACAGTCCCTGGTAGGGAGGGGCGTCTGGGTCCGTTCTGTGAGACCCTCACAGACGTGTGACCCTCAGGGACTCACAATGCACGCAGGACACACACACCACAGCACGTTTACAACACATAAAGAGTCTGGAAGAGATGAAGGCTCTGAGTAAACCTCCATCTCAGGAAAGAGGTCACTTCCTGCTCTCTCCTCCACTCCCAGACCAGGTGGGGGACCCCTCCCCACTCCCAGAGACCCCAGGGGCTTCCAGAGGTGGCTCAGCCCACCTTAGGGCTGGGGGAAGAGAGACACACCTCGCCCCTTTCTGAAGGAGAGTGAACCCTGCTCTGAGTTTGAGGAGACTCAGGGTCTTTGGGTCAAGACTCCAGAGCTGGTGGGGGGCAGGGGTGGCCCTCACTCCAGGATGCCGGCTTCCCAAGGCTGACTCCCAAGGTCAGGACACCCAAGGACATTCACATGGGGGGCTGGAGGCCCACAGGGGAGGCCACGGGGGGCTTTGGCCCCTATTGACAGAGTTGGAATTGCCGTCAGAGGCACATCTTGACACCGAGACCCAGGACACTCTACTGCAATCTTACCCTCCCCAGGACAGGACAGGCTATGGGTCCAGGAACCTGGAGCAGCCTGACCCCACGCGGAAGACCCTGTGGACCACCCACTGGTCCCCAAGAAAAACCCACAAGAAGATGGGAGTCTCTGGACTCCACTGCAGGGGTGGGCGCCCTGCCTTGGATCTGACCCTGTGAGTAGCTCTTACCAGCCCCAGGTCCGTGGTGAACTGGCCAGCCCTGGCCTCATGTCCACATGGCAGGAGGGCAGTGGACAGAGTTCCAGGGAGATAAGAACCCAAGAGCTGTACCAGTGCAAGGTCCACTCTCTGCCCTGAGTCAGCGACAGTGGCAACCAAGGGGTGTGACTTGGGGCAGGCTGGGCAGGCTGGCCAGGGCCTCGGAGGCACATGCTTGGAGGGCGCACCTGAAGGCAACCTCTCTCGGGTGGGCCCAGGGGTGGGGCTGCAATGATGTGACCCCAGCCTGGCCCCCAGGGGCCACACCGAGTATCTGCAATGCCAGAAGGACCAGCACCTTGACCTCTTGGCTCCCCCAATCCCCAATCCTCTCTAGATGGCTGTGGGAAGCAGTGGGCATCTGGGCTCAGCGGGGGGGGGGGATGGGAAGCTGGCAGACGGCTGCTCACACCTGAGCTGCTCAGGCTGGTGGTGACCTTGGGCTGAGGTCGGCAACCGTGGGGCCGAATGGGTCTGTGCTGTATAGAAGGCGGAGAACGGGCTCAGGTCCAGACCACGGCCATGAAGACCTGGGCTGGTGCCAGTCCTGACACAGGCGGTCAAGGTGGCCTCCCTGGTAAAGTGGACAGCAGCTGGGCCTGGCAGGCAGCCAGGTGGGTGGAGCGCAGGGGACTGCCCTGCAGGCACGGGGACAGCGGGTCAAAGGTCCCCGGGGGCAGGCACGGTCAGGAAGGCCCTCGGGCTGCAGGTGTGAGGGCAGGCCGAGTGGAGACTGTGGTCCGGGGTGGGCAGGACGGAGCCTCACCCCAGGCGGGGGCTTCGAGTCCGGGGGCGCGGCCTGCCCAGGGGTCACGAGCACAGCCCGGGGCACCGGAAGCCGACTCCCGAATCCCGCGGCTCCTCGCCGCCCAGTCGCTGCATTCCCTGCGGGACCGCCGGCGCCGGACCGGTCTCGCCGGTGACCTTCCCAGCGCGGCCTGGGGCGGGGCTCTGACCGCGCCCCGCCCGGGCGTCGCCAATGGCTAGGCCCCGTGCCCTTCGCAAACGCGGGCTCCCATTGGCTCCCGCGGCTCCGCCCCGAGCGCGGGAGCGGGCGCCCGTGTGCGCGCGTAGGAGTGACGTGTGCCACCGCGCCCCGCCGCGCCGTGCGCCTCCGCGGCCTCGCTCCCGCTAGCTAGTCCCAGCCGGCTCGCCGCGCCCTGGGCCTGCCCCGCCCACCCCGGAAGGCGCGCCGCTGTCCTCGCGCCACCGCCCGGGCGGAGGGGGCGGGGCCCGGCTTGGCCCGCCCCCGCGGAGGGATACGTGCGACCGTGGCCCAAAACCCCCGGGCGCGGCGGCCGGCGCGTGTAAGCGGCTCGGCTTGAGGCGCGTCCGCGGAGTACACGCGGGGCTTTGCCGGGCACTGCGCCGCGCGGGCGGCCTCGCCCGAGCTCGGAGGCCGGCTCGCCCTCCCGCTCTCCGCGTCCGGGCTCCGCGCGGTCCCGGGAGGCCGCCCTCCCGCGTCCGCCGCCGCGCGGGGAGCCGGGCCGGGCGAGAGGCGGCGCGGAGACCCGGAGCCGGGGCCCGCGCCCGGCCGCCGCCCGCGATGCTGCTCTCCAAGTTCGGCTCTCTGGCACACCTGTGCGGGCCGGGCGGCGTGGACCACCTCCCGGTGAAGATCCTGCAGCCAGGTATGCGGCGGCGGGGATCTGGAGCGCACTAGGGTCAGGAGGCCGGGGGCCTGGGGCGCACTAGGGTCGGGGGGCCGGGGGAGACCGGGGGCCGGGGTCCCCAGCTGCCCCAACCCTGCTTGTGGGCTCCCCACAGCCAAGGCCGAAAAGGAGAGCTTCGAGAAAGTGTATCAGGTGGGCGCCGTGCTGGGCAGCGGCGGCTTCGGCACGGTCTACGCTGGCAGCCGTATCGCTGACGGGCTCCCGGTGAGTCTGGCCGCCGGGCACTCGGGATTCTCGACCCGCGCGCGTCGTTGCGTCCTCGCGGGCCTGACCACTGGTCCCCTCTCCCCAGGTGGCCGTGAAGCACGTGGTGAAGGAGCGGGTGACCGAGTGGGGTAGCATCGTAAGTGCAGGCGGGGGCGCCGGGCGGAGAGGGGGCGCCGGGCGGAGCCGGGGGCACGGGAAGCAGGTGGAGTGCGCTGACCGCCGTGTCCCCTAGGCTGGCGCGGTTGTGCCGCTGGAGGTGGTGTTGCTACGCAAGGTGGGCGCGGCCGGCGGCGCGCGCGGGGTCATCCGCCTGCTGGACTGGTTCGAGCGGCCCGACGGCTTCCTGCTGGTGCTGGAGCGGCCCGAGCCGGCGCAGGACCTGTTTGACTTCATCACGGAGCGCGGCGCCCTGGACGAGGACCTGGCGCGCCGCTTCTTCGCGCAGGTGCTGGCCGCCGTGCGCCACTGCCACAGCTGCGGGGTCGTGCACCGCGACATCAAGGACGAGAACCTGCTGGTGGACCTGCGCTCGGGCGAGCTCAAGCTCATCGACTTCGGCTCGGGCGCGCTGCTCCGCGACACGGTCTACACCGACTTTGACGGTGAGTGCCCTCTCCTCGGAGAGGATCGAGGGGCTTGCAACTGTTGGGACCGCGCGCCGCGCCGGCTCGCTCGCGACCACGGCCAGAGTGGGCTCTCGGGCCGTTGTGTCCGGTGGGTGGGGGCGCGGGGTGGGCTCGGGACTCCCTTGGCCCGGCCGGGAGCCCGGCGCCGCCGCGAGTCTTTTATCCGCGCGCGCGCGCGCGCGAAGCGTGGGGGCGCAGCGCAGAAATGCCCGCATTGCGGAGCCGGGGAAGCCGGGGCTCCCCGCCCCTCCCGTATCCTCACCTCACATCTGTTTGTTGTGAAACCCGAGCCCGCGCTCACGTGACCCGCCGCCCGCGCCGGGCCAGCTTGGGGGGCGGGGCGCCCGGCAGGCCCCGCCCGCCGGGGTTTTTCCAGGGCAAGGAGGGGCAGGCTGTCGCGGCGGCTCAGGCCTCCGGGTGTGGATTGCCGGCCGCTGCCCCGGGGCGGGCGTGCTAAGCCCCGCGTGTCCTCCAGGCACCCGCGTGTACAGCCCCCCGGAGTGGATCCGTTACCACCGCTACCACGGGCGCTCGGCCACCGTGTGGTCCCTGGGTGTGCTGCTCTACGACATGGTGTGCGGGGACATTCCTTTTGAGCAGGACGAGGAGATTCTCCGGGGCCGCCTCTTCTTCCGAAGGAGGGTCTCCCCAGGTGTGTGAGGGGGCTGGGCCTGCCGCGGGGCGCAGCGGGGTGCGGCAGGCCTCCTGCTGATCCTCTTCTCCTCCTCAGAGTGCCAGCAGCTCATTCAGTGGTGTCTGTCCCTGCGGCCTTCGGAGCGGCCCTCGCTGGACCAGATCTCTGCCCACCCCTGGATGCTGGGGGCTGAGGGGGGCACCCCAGAGAGCTGCGACCTGCGGCTCTGTGCCCTCGACACCGACGACGGGGCCAGCACCACCTCCAGCAGTGAGAGCTTGTGAGCACGGCCTGTGCCTGGCCCCGGGGCCGGAGGGACCCCCTGCCCTGACCAGGTTGTCTGCTCGTTTACGAAAGCAGTGATCTCTGACCCCTGGTGACCTTTGCCTTTGGCACCAACCCGTTTCCTTTGCTTTGAGTGCCTTTTCGAACGCTGCTCTCATGGGACTTGGTTTTCTCAAGCTCTGTCTGTCCAAAGACACTCTGGACCAAGCCAGGTCCTGCCTGCCCTCCACCGGCGCTTGACCCGAGACCGTCCCTCTCCTGTGTCACTCCGGAGGGGGCCCTGACCCCCCCCCCCGGGCGCCTCTGCGTCTGACATGTTGGACAAGTGGACAAGGAGCACTCCTGAGTCCTGTGGCCTCGTCTCACCTGGGCACAGGGTCCCTCGTGACCCCCCCCCCCCCCAACCAATGTCTCGGTGTTTGTCTGGGCACGACTGTGCACAAGCAATGCAACGTTCAGGCCTTGCTGCCCACCCACCCACCTGATGTGTGTGCGTGTGCAGACGTCTTATTTATGGTGTGACCCCAAGGAGGGCTATTTATTGTTTAATTTATTTGTCAAGGTTCCTCCCTCCCAGCAGCCCTACCTCCTTAAGGCCCGTGGGCGGAGGAGGGGGTGGCTGTGCGTGTGGACCCCAGGCCCCAGTCCTTCCTGTGTCTGTCAGAAGGTGGGCTGGTACAGCGGCTAATTTAAGGGGCATGGGTGACCCTGCCACCTTGAGGCCCTGCGCCTGCGGGGTGGGTTTTAAATTATTGACATTGTACAGTCTGCTTGTTGGCTCTGGAGGTTGGGGGTGGGGGGACAGAGTCTCAAGCCTTTAATTTATTTCAGCAGCTGTGTGTTTGCGATCCCGGTGTGTGCAGGCACTGTGGATAGGGGCTTCTTTCAGTTTAAAAGTGAGATGTCTGGAAATCATATTTTTTATACAGGTATTTCAATTAAATTGTTTTGTATTAAACGGACGTCCTGTGTTTTCTGGGTTAGTCTGGAGTAAGAGGGGAGGAGGTTTGGGGAGAAGGGGCCTCTGGTCTCCGTTTAACACTCTTTGCTTTTTTTCTGGGGAAGGCGGCAGTGTGAGGGGCTCAGGCGCTTCCCTCCCAGCTTTGGCCTCCCTGCCACCCCCTTCTCTGACCTGCTGCGCCCTAGGGAGTGGGTAACACGCTGTGCCTTCAGGGCCCCTGGGAGAGGAGCAGGGAGCTGGGTCTGGGTGGGTCTAGCGGGGGAGGTCATTGCCAACCCTAATCTGGAGCCTTGTTTGGCAGTGGCCCCAAGAGGCTGAAGGATGGGTAAAAGTCTGCCAAGAGGCGGAGACTTGCAAGTGCAGAGAATGCAGGTGGGCGTGGTTGGGTCTTGGCCTGACAGGTGGTGGGCAGGAGCCGTGGCCAAGTCCAGGTGGAAACACGTGCACCAGGGTGTGAGACCAGGGGGGCTGCGGAGGGTCTGGCATTTACAGGGTCTGTCCAGCTCACAGGCCTGCTGGAAGGCCCTGGGAACAGACCTGGGCCAGAACCGTTCTGGGCTCAAAGGTTAGAGCAGAGGCAAGAGATTGTAGAAAGTGAAGCTGGAAGACCCTTCTGGGGGGCAGGGTTGGGGGGCTCCTGGCTGGGCCATTCAGGGATTCAGCGGCTCTTCGTGGCCTGCCTGGGGCCGGGGGTCTCCCCAGGGGCTGCTCCTGAGGCCTGGCATCCCGGGGGCCACTCAGTGTGGGTGGGCGCACTGGAGACTCTGCCCATGGCCCTGGTCTGGCCAGCCTGCCCACATCCTCCCAGGAACGGGACGCTCAGGGTGGAGGACAGGGACCCCCACTCTGGTGACAGTGACCCCATGTCACTGTGATCCTGGTCCCCACTTGCAGTGGAGGGTGCTGGGCTGGTCTTGGGCACCCTGCCCATTCACACCCCATGCTCTGTCTGTCCATCCGTCAGACCATCCAGCTCGTCTTAGCATGGGGCCCAGTCCAGCCATGGGGAGTGGGAGGCACCCCCCATCTAGTCTCCAGGTGCTGCAGCCAGCTGGGAAGGCGAGGAGGCTCCCAGAATCAGGGGCCCACTTGCCAGCAGGCCTGCGCCCCTGGTGTGTGCAGGCTCCCTGCAGAGGTGGGGTTTGTCCTACGTGTTAGAACTAGGCCTGCAGGCCTGGGACGGGAGGCAGGGAGAAGGGGCTCCTCTGACCCAGGGCCTCTGGGGACCAAGATGAGACTGTACCTGCGAGCAGGACCCCCAGCCCCCCTTGAGGCTACTGGCACCGTGGGTGGTGTGCACAGCCTGGGGCTGAAGCAGTGGGCCAGGCTGCCTGAAGAGCGCAGAGGGCCGGACCCCACCACTGCCTGGCACCCCAGGCTGCCAGCTCACGGGCTTCTCCCCGCCGCCCTGCTCCAGAGGCTGCCCTGTCCAGTGGCCCTGCTCCACTCGGCTGGTCCCCCATCTCCACTTGGCTTTAACACCTCGGCCAGTTTAGTACTGAGCCCCCTTAGAACCGCCTGCTCACAGCTCGCCCTCAGGGGCTCCCCTTGGGAAGAGTGGAAGCCTGGCACGCCGTGGCCCCCCGCTCCTGTGCGCCCCTCCCGGGGAGCGACGCACTATGCGCTGGGCTGGTGGGCGCTGGCTCAGCTTCCCAGGGAGAGTCCGGACGCCGGATGGAAACCCACCTGCCACAGCTGGCTGGGCCTCACTAAGTTTCTTTCCTCAGCCACAGACCCTGAAACGAAACCTTGGCGTGGCTTTGGTGCCCCAGCTTCACAGAAAAGGGAAGTGATCCCAGGCAGGCCCTCTGGGCGTCCAGACCCTGGCCAGTGGAACCCCCATGCTGCAGAAAGCACAGAAGGAAACTCGAAGGGACAGGCTGGGCGGCCCCGAAGTGGCGCGGAGGCTGGACAGGCAGCAGCAAGAGGGCCACCCACCTGCCTGACCCTCAGGAGCAACGTGGCTGGAGGGGACGGGCCCCACACAGGCGCACTCACCAGCCCCGGGGGGCCCCCGCAGGAGCAGTGCTGCGGGGTGGGCCGCCTGGGGTCCTGGGCGGCACCAGGGGTTGGGGTCGGCCAGGCTGGGCGCTGGTCCCAGTGCACAAGGAGGGACAGGAGCTCACTGGGCCCAGTTCACCCCTGACCCACAGCTGTGGCTGGGGGTGCAGAGGCCCAGCCGATGACATGCCAGCCCGGGGTGTCTCATGGGTCTGCCCCCCCACAGAGATCTTTGGTGGGGCGGGGGGGGGCTCTGCCCGCGCCTCCAGCTCGTGGCTTCCAGGCTGGCCGACTTTCCAGGCAGCCTTGGCAAAACCAAGCCTGGATTACACAACAGACACCCCGCCCCTCGCCCCAGCCCCCAAGGGTTCCCAGCAGTCTGGCCCGAGCGGTGGGAGGGGGCAGGCAGAGCGTGCCCCTCCAGCACTGGTCACGGCCCTTCCCCTGGCTTGGTGCCTGAAAAGAGGCCCTTTCCAGGGAGACAGACCCCCAATGCTGGCCTGGGTACAGTGAGATGGGGGTCCATGCTCTGATGAATGAGTAAGGGCTTTGGGGGGCAGGGCACCTACACTCAGCCCTGAATGTGCCAGGGAGGTGCTGGAGGGCGGGACCCCACCCCCCACGGAGCTCAGGGACCCTCCCCACCCGGGACCCCACCCCCCACGGAGCTCAGGGACCCTCCCCACCCGGGACCCCACCCCCCACGGAGCTCAGGGACCCTCCCCACCCGGGACCCCACCCCCATGGAGCTCAGGAAGGTGGGCCGGCTCCAGCCTGGCCTCTGGCCCCTCCTGCCGGGGGGCTGCTTGGCCTGCTCCGAGACCCGGGCCTCTGTGGGCAGGGAGTTCTGAGGGCACTGGGCCTGCATACCTGCCAGGAAGACGGGTACCTGGTCTGGGGCCTTCGCGTGATGCACCCCCCCAGCCACCCCCCAGGAGCCTGAGCCCCCTCCTTGGCAGGATGGCAAGGAGGGCCGCTGACGCCCAGGCCTGGCCAGGGCCGTCTGTCCTGCCCCCTGTGGCCCCGGGGCCCCCACCCGAGCCTGGGCTGTGGGGAGGGGGCGGGACCCTGATGACGAGAAGGCCCTGCTGGTGCCAGGCGGCAGCAGATGCCCTGGGTCCTGGGGCCCATGACCAGGAGGACCGGGAGGTTCCAGCCCTGGGCGAGGCCGGGCAGGGGCTCCTGACACCCAGGTAAGCCGCGTGGTGACCCACCACATCCTCCCTGGGTGGTGCGGGTCTGAAGAAGCCTGGACTGGGGCTCCTGTCTTGGCATGGCCTATCTGAGTGGAGGGTGGGGGAGGCGTCCACAGCCCGCCCTGGAGCCTCCCTCGGAGTTGCCCCAAGCCTCCCATCTCCCTGTCGCTGGCTCCCTGTCGCTGGCTCCTGCGTTGCCCCAGACCCCCCACTCCCTGGCCCAGAGCCAGCACAAAGGGCCCTTTCCCTCTGGAGGGAACCAGATGCCCCCAAGCCCCGGGGCCATGACCCAGACCGGTGGGCATGGTGGATTCAGGCTGGGACCCAGACGAGGCAGTGGGGTTCTCGGGGTCAGGGTCAGCCTTTCTGCTGGGCGGGCTTCAGAGCGGGCCTGGAGATGTCAGTCCTAGCAGCTCTGCAGAGAGTGGAGAGGTGGGGGGGCCACGACAGGTGGGGGAGCCCGTGGGCTGGGGGACGGGCAGACCTGGGGGGCAGCCGAGCCTCCACCAGCAACACACCCCTGGGGTCTCCGCTCACCCGCAGCCTGGATTCCCCAACAACCTGCTCCTCCTGGGTGAGCTGCGTGGGGGGACGGCTGAGGGGGGAGGTGAGGTCTCGGGGGTGGGGCTGAGGGGGGAGGTGGGGTCTCAGAGAATGGCTGAGGGGGGAGGTGGGGTCTCAGAGAATGGCTGAGGGGGGAGATGGGGTCTCAGAGAATGGCTGAGGGGGGAGGTGAGGTCTCAGAGAATGGCTGAGGGGGGAGGTGAGGTCTCGGGGGAGGGGCTGAGGGGGGAGGTGGGGTCTCAGGGCCCCTCAGGCCCCAGCAGAGCCCCGGCGGGCACACGTAGGCCTTCCTCTGAGAGCTCCACCAGCCTCAGCTCTCCCCGCTGAGAGGTCAGGACGGGCTGCCCCGCAGACTCCAGGCATGTGGGCCGCTGAGACCCCCGGCCGAGGCCGGCCCAGCACCCTTCCCAGCAGGCCCCCCACCCAAGGACCAGAGGAGGCGCCCCGGCCCCGGGCGGCCCTGGAGCAGGTGAGGGGCTGCTGTGGGGTCCCTGTGCAAGTCGCCCAGCAGCCCCCTCAGTTTCCCCTCCAGGAAGCTCCGGGGGGACCCCCTGGGCACAGAAAGGCTGTGTGTACATGGGGGGGTCAGTGGGCGTGTGTGTCTGGGGGCTCGTGTGCATGCGCGTGTGACCCCGCAGGGCGGCTGTGCGTGCGTGCGCCCCGGTGCTCCCGGGACTCCGGGCGTCCTCCCGCCACGCGCCCAGCTGCCTCTGGGACTCGGTCTGTTCCGACGCCCCCGCAGCCCGAGGGGGGCCCCGTGACTCAGCACCCGTGGGGGCGGGTGGGCCAGGGGTCGGAAGCTGGTGATGGGGGAGGCAGAGGGAAGCGGCGCGAGGCTCCTGCCCCGGGCCCTCCCGCCCCACAGCTGCCAGCTGCCGTGGCGGCCGGGTGGCCACACACGTGTACCCGTGTTAGAGCGCACATGCGTGCTGGCTCGCGCGCAGGAACCGCCTCCATCCCCAGAGGGCGTCCGAGAGCCACAAGGGCAGCAGGGTCTCGGGAAGGGGGTCTTCGCCGAGGTCTGAGCAGGGAGAGGCGTCGACGGCCGCAGGGCGGTGGGGGAGCCGCCCTGAGGCGCGGTCCCTCGGCAGGGTGGGCGAGCTGGGTGGACTCTGGGGCCAGACTCGGGTGGGGGGGCTCCAGGTCCTGCGAGAGGGGAGGCGGCCGGGTCCCTGATGGCTCAGGAGGCGGAAGGCCGGTCAGACCTGAGGAGGACCCTCCCAGGTGCCCGGGTGACCCCCTGCCCCGCACAGCAAGGCCCCTCCGTCCGGAGCAGCCCTCAGCCGATTGCCTGGGGGGCCGTCCCATCCCCGTGTGACCGGCCTGGGTCTGGGGCAGGGGCACTGGAGTGCCTGGGAACTTGGAACACAGTCCGCCGGCCTCCCCGCCCAGGCCGCTCGGTCCCATCCTTGTCATGCGTGGTCGCCTGCACCGTCTGCCGGGTGCCTGACCCCTACGCCTGGCTGCGGCCGGCAGCCACTGGCGCTAACGGCCGGATGAGCTGTGGCACCCAGAGCTGGGGGCCAGGAGACGAGTGCGTGCAGGCCTGGTTACGGGGGCGGGGAGGGGAGGCAGCGACGGCCCTGCTCTGGCAGCGCCTCCAAGACCCCGGCCCAGAGGTCCGCTGCCGCCGGAAGTCCAGGTTCCCTGCCAGGGCTGGCCCTGCTGGGCTTCCCGGCCCTGCTGGGCAGGAAGGAGCTGCGGTGGGAGGGCCCCAGGGCCGAAGGGCTGTCGGGTGCAGCGGGCAGGGCCTGGTCACTCAGTGTGCGTGGCCACTCTGCAGCACTGCCTTGCCTGGGGACTCTGGGGCTCCAAGAGGAGGAGCCCCGGCCCGGGGGTGGGGGTCTCGGGGAGAGGCAGGGTGGGGGAACCTGGGGGCTGGCCCACCCCTTGGCGCCATGTCAGTCTCCGTCCAGACTGCCCACGCTGCCCGCCCTCGGGTGCCCCTACTGGGATCCTCCAGGCGGTGTCTGCCTCCCGACGCCCCCTCTCTCAGGCGTGCCCATCCAGGCCCACCCTGGCCCTGTGCCGACTCCAGGCCTCTGTCTGTGGGGCCACCAGGCTGTCCTGGCTAACCGCTCCAACGGGCCCTCCCACTGGAGCCACCGCCACCCAGGAGCCCACTCCCCTAGACAGCACCCCAGCCTCCCCTCGGTCCCCAGAGGTGCAGGGGGTCCCCCACCTCCAGAGGGCCTGCTCCCTCCAGGACTCGTGGGGGCGAAAGGGATGGGGAGTCCTCCACCAGGGCCCCTAGAGGCAGGTCCACGTCAGGCATTTCCTTTCAGCTATCTGCATTTTTAATAATAAGCCAAATTCCTCATGTTAAAAATATTCTGAGCCACTTTAAACATTTCTCATAGAGTTAAATGGAAATCTAATAAAATCTGTGAAAAGTATTTTTAAAACAGCTTTATCGAGGTATAATTTACATACCGTGAAGTCCACCCACTTTCAACAACTTCAATGAGCCGCCCACAATTCAATGATTTTAGTAAGATTTCCGTGCAGCCACCACCACACAGTCCAATTTTAGCAGGTTTGAAGACCTCCTGTCCTCGCAAGCAGTCACTCGCCCCCCACCCCAGCCCCCGGCAACCAAGCTCCTGCTTTCTGTCCTCATAGACTTGCCTTTTTTGGACATTTCACATAAACAGAGTCTACACCTTGTAGTGTTTGCTGTCTGGCTGCTTTTCTCAAGCACACGCATTTTGAAGTTCATCCATGATGTAATGGGTCCATAGTTCATTCCCATAAAAATATTCCATGGTGATGGTAGTGTTGTTCAGTCACGTACAACTCTGAGACCCCATGGACTGCAGCACGCCAGGCCTCCCTGTCCATCACCAACACCCAGAGCTTGCTCAGACTCATGTCCATCGAGTCGGTGATGCCATCCAACCATCTCATCCTCTGTCGTTCCCTTCTCCTCCTGCCTTCAATCTTTCCCAGCATCAGGGTCTTTTCCAAGAGTCAGCTCTTTGCATCAGGTGGCCAAAGTATTGGAGCTTCAGCATCAGTTCTTCCAATGAATATTCAGGACTGATTTCCTTTAGGATTGACTGGTTGGATCTGCTTGATGTCCAAGAGACTCTCGAGAGTCTTTTCCAACACCACAGTTTGACAGCATCAATTCTTCAGCACTCGGTCTTCATGGTCCCCTCTCACATCTATACATGACTACTGGAAAAATTCCATTGTAGAGAGCCATTTTGCTTATCTATTCACTAGTTGATGGATATTTGGGTTTTTTTTTCCCCCACACTTTAGCTCTTATGAATAAGATTGTTATGAACATGCGTGTACATGTCTCCATGTGCACATACATTGTCATTCCTCTTCGGCAGATAATTCACCGTGGGGCTGCTGGGCCATCTCTGTGTAACTTTTGAAGAAACTGGCTCTGTGTTTTGTGTCCAGACCAACAATATACAAGGTTTCCAATGTTCCCATGACCTTGTCAATGCTTGTTATCACCTTTCATTTTGATTATCACCGTCCTAGTGGGTGTGACACTGTTTTGCATTTGGTTTCAATCTGAATTTTCCTAATAACTAATGATGCTGAGCATCTTCTCACATTTATTTGATGAGACATTTCACCAAAGAAGATACCCAGCTCCCCTCCTCCTTTTGTGAAATGTCTCATCAAACACTCCACCTGTTTTCACTGGGGCTGCTTTTTTTTAACTGTTCTTTAAATTTTGATATATGTTTGTGAAGCGAGTGAAAGGCACTCAGTCGTGTCCAACTCTTTTCAACCCCATGGACTATACAGTCTATGGGATCTTCCAGGCCAGAATATTGGAGTGGGTAGCCTTTCCCTTCGGGGGATCTTCCCAACCCAGGGACGAGCCCAGGTCACCAGCACTGTAGGCGGATTCTTTGCCAACAGAGCCACAGGGAAGCCCATATATGTTTGTAAATTGTGGTAAAATATACAGAAGCGTGTTAAGTGTATGGTTGTCTCATTTTTGAGTTGTGAGTGTTCTTTGTATAAATATACAGAACAGTTTAGAGTGCATGTTTGTCCTGTTCTGAGTCGTGAGTGTTCTTTCGCATGTGTGACTTGTGGACACTCACCCCCATTTTCATCACCTTACTGCTGCCGTTTGAGGCAGAGAACATTTCCTGTTGACCAAGCCCGATCTCCTTTCCCCTGGATTCCGTCTTTAGTGCTGTACCGGAACACTATGCATAACTCAGGGGCGCAGAGATTTTCTCTGACTTTTGAAAGGTTTTATAGCTTTAGCTCTCTCATTTAGGTTTATGGTTCATTTCGAGTTAATTTTTGTGTATGGTGTGAGGTAAGGGTCCAAACTCCTCTGTCAATGTGTGGATATCCACTTGTCATGGCACCATTTACTAAAAAACTATCCTTTTCCCACTGAAAACTGTGGAACCTTTGCCACGAATCATTTGATCATGAATCTATGGGCTTATTTCTGGACTTTCAATCCTGTTCCATTGACGTGTGTCAATCCTTACCCCCAAAACATGCTGTCTTTACTGCTGTAGCTTTATTATAAGTTTTACAACTGGAAACTGTAATTTCTCCAACCTTGTTCCTTTAAAAAATTGTTTTGGCTATTTTGTGTCCTTTACATTTCCATACACATTTTATGGTCAGATTATTGATTTCTGGCCCTCTTAAGTCTGCTTGCATTTTGATAGGGATTGCATGTATTATGTGCTCAGTGGCTCAGTCCTGTCTGACTCTTTTGTGACCCCGTGGACTGTAGCCCACCAGTCTCTGTCCATGGGCTTCCCCAGGCAAGAATACTGGAGTGGGTTGCCATGCCCTCCTCCAGGGGATCTTCCCAACCCAGGGATCGAACCCACATCTCCTGCACTGCAGACAGATTCTTCACCACTAGTGCTATCTGGGAAGCCCAGGGATTGCATTCAATCTGTTAATCCAATTGGGGAGTATTGGCATCTTATCAATATTGAGTCTTCCCCCACAAACTCTGGGAGACAGTGAAGGACAGGGAAGGCTTGCGTACTGCAGTTCATGAGGTCGGAAAGAGTCAGACATGAGTTTGTGACTGAACAACACCCCCATGAACACCGAATGTCTCCCTGCTTATCTAGACCTCTTTAATCTCTCTCAGAAATGCTATGAGATTTACGTGTACAAGTCTTGCCTCCTTTTGTTAAACTTACTCCTATCCATTTCACTTCCGTTCAATGCTATTGTAAATGAAACTGTTTTCTCAGTTTCCTCGTTGGCTTGTTCATTGCTAACCCATGGAAATGCGGTTGAATTTTGTGTGTTGATTTTGGGGGCTGGGACCTTGCTGAACGCACTCATTAGCAGCTTTCTTCCTCTATGACCGCTTGCCATTTGGCCGCAAATGCGTCACAAATGCAGAAATGGATGGTTTCTGGTGGAGGAAAAGGGAACCTTCAGGTAAGTGGAAAGTACCAGGAAAATAATGGAGAGGAAGACATTTAAGGAAATGGCACTAGAAGCTTTGAAGTCTTTAACTCCTGCTCTTGCCACTAGCCCGACTGTGCGTGGAGCTGACCCTAATTAACATACGAAATGACTGGAAAATTGATCTGACCAGCAGACCTCCACCCAGGTCTCAGACTAAGCG
Organism: Cervus canadensis; assembly: GCF_019320065.1. Classification (NCBI taxonomy): domain Eukaryota; kingdom Metazoa; phylum Chordata; class Mammalia; order Artiodactyla; family Cervidae; genus Cervus; species Cervus canadensis. The sequence continues at coordinate 719,511 of NC_057406.1, read as the reverse complement.
CGAGGCATGCACACGGGGACAGACCTGAGTAGAATAGCAAACACTGGCTATCACTGAACGCTGGAAGCAGAGACCATGGGAAACCAGCATTCTCCACGGGCAGGGGGAGACCCGTAATACTCAGGTATCGGGGATAGGAACTGAAGTCACCTGGTGTCCACAGAATATAAAATCTCAACTCTCCTCACAGAAGAAAAGACAACAGACACAAACAGTGGGATGTCACAGATAACTTGAATTATCTGACTGGGACTCTAAACCAGCTTTTAACCAGAAACTACAAACAGCCTTGACAAAATATTAACAGAATGACTCAGCAAAGAAATAGAAAGATACAAAGAAGCAAACGGAAATTTTGGAACTGAAAAATTCAATAAATGAGGCAAAACAAAACTTACTGGGTGGTTTCGCTAGCAGGATGGAGATGACAGAGGAAAGAATCATTGAACTTGACAGATCAGTAGAAATTAGTCTAAGAAATAGTCAGAGATGTTAAAGAATGAACAGTCTCAGGGACCCATGGGGCCGTGACAGAGGGGCTGGATTTGTGCTGCTGAAGTCCCTGAAGAAAGGAGAAAGACCGTGGGGCTGAAAAAATATTTTGAGGAAATAATAACAAAAAACTAAAGAAGAAATGGGTTTCCCTGGTGGCTCAGTGGTAAAGAATCTACCTGCCAATGCAGAAGACTCGGGTTGGATCCCTGGGTCGGGAAGACCCCTGGAAGAAGGAAACGGCAACCCACTCCAGTATTCTTGCCCAGAGAATTCCATCGACAGAGGGCTGCAGTCCATGAGGTCACAAAGAGTTGGGCATGACTGGGCGACTAAATAACAACAACAAGGAAGAAATACTGACAATACCAAGTGCTGACGAGGCTGTGAGCCCACTGGAACACCTGGACGCTGATGCTGGGAAGGCAGAGTCACACCGCCGCTCGGGGAGGTGCTTCTGTTTCGCATGCAGGTAACTGTATCCTTACTGCTGGATACAGCAATCCTGCCCAGACATTTATCCCAGAGCAATGGAGATGTGTGTTCACACGGAAACCTGCACCGAATATGGCCAGAGGCTTTATTTGTAACAGCTGAAAACAACCCAGACATCTTTCAACGGGGTGAACTCTGCTGATCTACACCATGATAGGACTGCATCACAAAAGAAACAAACTTGACTCAGGAAATCTCCCAGATGAATCTCAAAGGTGTTACAGAGCAAGAGAGACCAGTCCCAGCTGCCTTCTGCCTGATTCCATCCACGGAGAACATCATACCATCAAGGAGAACGTCAGCGGTTGCCAGGGGTTACGGTGGAGAGAAGTGTGCCCAAAGTTACGGCAGGGGCAATTTGGGGGTGATGTAACTGTGTGTACCCTGTGACAGGGACAGCTATCCAAATGTGTTAAAATTCAGAAAACTGTACACCAAAATCAGAAAGTCAATTTTTAATTGGCAGGGGGGGAGGATAAATAACATTTCGCCCTACAGCTGAAGCTAACACAACATTGTAAATGAACTACACTCCAATATAAAATAAAAATTGAATCAAAACGTCAATTTTACCATTTAATAATTAAAGTGAGACATTTTTAAAACATATGTTTCAGGCAGTGTTTACACGCGCCAGGGCTTTCTCCTTGGCACGCGTTCTTCCGCGGGCGAGGGCACTGCGGCGCGCTCGGGCCTCGGGACGCACAGCGCCCTGGAGCTGATCGCTTGTCCTGCTGTCCCTCCCGGGAGGGTCAGAGACGTGACAGACACTTGCAGCCCAAGGCGAGGGAGGCGTCCTCACACACGCTCTGCTCAGGAAAAGCCAAGGCGGTGCGGGGCGGCGGGAGACGCGGGCCCTGGAGCCCAGCCCCGGGTCGCCGCAGAGGCGTCGCGAGACTCCGCAGACCCTCCTGAGTCCCCCATCCCCCGCCCCGCCCTGCCCCGGAGGCCTCGAGGCCCGCTTCGCGCAGCAGCCGCGGCCCTTTCCCCTTGCCTTCCAGGGCCGGCCAAGCCCCAGCCTCGTCCCGAAGGCCCGCCCCGCAGCTGCCCCCCTCCCCACCTGCTCCCCGGCAGGCCGCCAGCGCACCCCCCACCCCCGGGGGAACCCGACCCTCCAATGAGGGACCCGGCGGAAACCGGAACTTGAGGTTGGGGGGATCAGTGGCGGCCGGCTCTGCACCCCACCCCTGGTCCGCCCCGTGGCTGAGCCCCAGACGCTTCTGGGGCTCGAGGGCTGGGAGCGCCGTGGGCGACCGCGCTGGTCGGAGCTGCAGGGCCCTCTCGCCCAAGGCGCCAGCTGCCACTTCCCGTTGGAGAGGCAGGTGCGCCCACCCGGTGAGCTGCGTCACCCCAGCGCCTCTTTCCCAAGGGCTGGGCACACGCCCTCCCCAGGGGTCACAGCTGCGCACACGCCCTAGGGCCAGACGAGCCCCCAGTGTCCCCTCCCCGGAGCAGTCATCCAGGCCTTGGCGTCTCCCAGGTCCCACCTCCCCTCAACCCGCGTTCTTGCTCGGAGGGTCCTCGCACCTCCCAGTCTCCCGCGCACCCCCAGCCCCTTCCCGCACACCCCGCGCCCAGACGCTGCATCATCCGGCCAGGGGGTCCAGCCCCGAGCCCGCTCCCCAGTGGGGCCTGTGTTCACACCCGCCCCACCACCCTCTGTCCTGTGCCAAGGTTGTGTCAGTGGCACCCAGCGAAACGTGGAAAAATGTGTTTAAACGTGCAAATGAAGAGTTTTAGGAAAAAAGGGTCAGTTGTCTCAAAGTAATAAACAGCCATATTAAAAGAATTAATCAGAATCTTACTGGAAGCTGTGCTCATGATGTTTCTTCAGGAACGACTGCTCTTCCCGTTCTGACCAGAAGAGGGGGAAGGGGGCGCCTGTTGCTGGGGGCTGGCGGGTGGGTGCACACCTGCCCGAGAGGTGCCCCCGAACCATGGGCAGTGCTGTCAGGAAGCCCCGCTGCCAGGACCCAGCGCCCAGCCCTGCCTGCTCAGCTGCCTCCCCTTCCTCTGGCGACTCCACTGGACACCCAAACCCTGGCCTCGGCTTGACCTCCGGGGACCAGAGAGCAGGCAAGGACAAGCTGCTCCACACTCCTCGCTGCAGAACCCAGCTCACGACAGCAGCCCACTCCCTCTACACAAGTTACCGTTCCTGCAAACCAGGACCCCCTCGAAGGGGGGTTGAATCCTAGCAACTTCGAGGTATTGCCCATTTCTTTGGTCATACTGGGGACCACCCTGCTCTAAATGGCACCCCCCCCACACACACACACTTCCTGTTCGCTTTCTCGGCCTCCATCTTCTCACACTGGGCACTCATATAAGCTGTGTGTGAGCTGTCTTCCCCGTGCAGAGGTCAGCTCCAGGTAGGTGACTGATGGCCCTGTTTGCCCCGGGTTTAGGGCTGAGAATCCCTGAGCAGCTCAGGGCAGACCAGACGTGGCCCCCAGCCCCAGGGCCGCTGTTGTGTGCTCCCAGGGCTGGGACAGGGCGGCGCCCAGCAGGTGCTCAGGGACTGCTGGAGGAACGAGGGGGTGAACGGATGAGGCACACAGACCCGGTTTACCTGTGAGCTCTGGCGGGGGGAGGAGGGAACCCGTCATCCCTCGCCCTGGGGCCTGAGCGCATCGGTACTCTCCTGCAGAGCTGTGGCCAGGCTGGGGAGGGGAGGTCCTGCTGAAGGAGGGGCCTCTCACTGGCCACGGCAGCAGGCCTGTCGGGCTCCGGGGGCGTGAGGAGAGGCCAGCTCAGAGCCCTGCGCTGAGTGCCACCACCATGCGGGGGCAGCACATACTGGACAGCGGGGCAGCTGGGACCCTGGAGCACCCCTCCCCACCTCAGCCCTGTGGCCAGGCAGGTCTTTAGTCCTGGAGAGGAGGGAAGTCATTCCCCTTGTCTGGGCTTCTGGTTCCCCCATCTGGGATGGCCAGGGCTGCTGTGAAGTCGTGAGGGACCTTGCATCTGGTCAGTTCCCAGCACCCGCCCCCGCCAGCCCCGCCAGCCAACCCACCTCTCCCACCTCCTCCAGGAGGTCAAGGATTCCTTCCGAGGGAGGTCCTGGTTCAAGGCCACAGTCTCTGTGCCCAGGCAGGGACCCCAAGGTGGGCCAGCCATGAGAAGCCGGAACTTGTGGTGTGGGGACCTTGGTCCCCACCTCCCTCTGTGCCTTGATGGAGAGGGGGCACTTGGGGTGGACAGGGGTCTCCAGAGGACAGCAGGAGCACTTGCGTGAGCCCAGAGCACAGCCCACTGGCCTGCCAGGGGCCAGGCCTGGCCGAGGGGTGGGGTTCAGCTGCAGCACATCCTCCATCCCGCTTCGGGGGGACACGCGGCCCCGTGGTCCCCCAGTCCCCACGAGGGCTCCCTGGCCCTGCCGACCCCTTCCCTGTCCTCAAGGGAAGCAGCGAGCCAGGCAGAGAAGTTTCTGAGCGAGGGGGCACGTGGGCTCTGCCAACCCCTCTCCGTCGGCTGCGGGCAGCAGCTCGCACTAAGGGAGCGATGACGAGACGTCCAGCGGCCTGCGTCCAGCTAATGAGGCATGATGACGAGACGTCCAGCGGCCTGCGTCCAGCTAATGAGGCACAGCCCAGACCGGGCCTGGAGGTAGGCGCGCATGCAGAGACGCAGCCCTGCTTAGGCCCAGGGGCGGGGCCCGGCCCCCGGTCAGGTGAAGGTGACTCCAGACAGCAGCCCGGCGGGGCGGCCCGGTGGTCCTTATGAGCTGGCAGGAGGGTCCCGTGAGGGCAGGCCCAGCCGGCTGACTGCTGGGCGACCCCTGGCCTGGGACACAGAAATGCCACTGCAGGGCCAAGGGGCCCCTGTGGCTCTTGAGCAATGACGGCACGTGATGACCTCAGGGATGCAACATGTCTGAGAAAGGCTCGTCCTGGCAGGTGGCCCCTGAGGCCAGCGGAGTGGCCGACCCTCACCGCACTGTCCTGGCTGGGGGCCTGGGGAGTGGAAGGTGGTCCGAGCTCTGGGGGCGTGGGTGCAGGGTGGGTGCTCAGGTGGTGGGCACTCAGGTTCTTAGCAGAGTCTTTGAAGGGTGGGGGCTGGTGAAGGCCTATTCTGGGCCCCCGGGGGCACCCAGGGTGTGGACCCCAGCCCGTGTATGGGTGTCCTGGCCCCCCAGACCTGATCAGCTCCAGGAAGGGTGGGGTCACACCCTGCACTCCAGAGAACCTCTTGCTCAGGGCCAGGGATGCTGGCCCTGACCCCAGGTGGTCCAGAGGGAGCCTGCACCAGGCTGAGATGGGTGCGTCAGGGGCTGGGCCATCTGAGGAAGGGGCTACCCATGGAGCCATTCTGTTGGCCCCACTCAGGGTTCAGGAGGGGCTGGAAGGCCTTCCTCTGACCCAAAGTCCCGGCATGGCCCAAGGGCCCGAGGAGCTGCAGACCTTTGGAGACCCGAGAGGTACACAGGCCCCCAGTCTGGGGCCACTGCATGCCCTGAGGCCTAGCCATTGCAACAGAGGCCTGGACTGTCCAGACGTGAGCTGGCCCTTTGCCGCATGCCTGCAGTCGGGCTTGGCACCCACGTCTTCTTGGTGAAACACTTGGCCTCAGGCTGCTGTCCCCTGGGTGGCAGCTGGGGAGAAAGGAATGGGGGGCTGGCTCAGGCAGCCTTGTGTGGGGGCATAGACCCCCTTCCCCCAACCATCTGGTGGCTCAGACGGTAAAGTGTCCGTCTGCAATACAGGAGACCTGGGTTCGATCCCTGAGTCAGGAAGATCCCCTGGAGAAGAGAATGACAGCCCACTCCAGTATCCTGGCCTGGAGAATCCCACGGACAGGGGAGCCTGGCAGGCTGCAGTCCATGGGGTTGCAAAGAGTCAGACACGACTGCGCGACTAACACTTTCACGTTCACTTTTCACATCCCCCCAGCCCACCTCCGACTATGAGGTGGAAAGGAGAGGGAGATGAGACCCCACCTTCTCAGGGCCCCCTGCCCAGTCCTGCCAAGCTTGTGCCCGGGCAGCAGGCCAACATCCGTCTTCGGGGGAGTCCACCCTGACCCCAGGAGCAGTATCCCCCCAGGTGCCCCGACTCCAGCTGGGCCCAGGTGCTCTCAATGTTCACAGGACTCACCCAGCGTGGCACGGGGCTCCAGTCATGGCCCCTGGCCACCCACCACACCATGTCACTGGCAAATATTGGAGCCCGGTCCAGACACGAGGCTCTTAGGGGTGACCATCTCCCCTTTGACCTGTGATCTGCTGGGGCAGGGAGGTGGGTGGTGTGGTGGGGTGGGGTGAGGGGAGAAGCGGATGTGGGACTGGGGTGCCCTGGCATTGCTGAGACTCAGCTGTGCTCAGAGGCCATTCGAGACCTGCCCAGCTGTCCATCAGTGGATGGGGAGGTGAGAGCCCTGGATATGCCGACACCCCTCTTTCTGTCTGCTTTTCAGCACTGGAAAAGGTTTGCACTTGAAGGTGAGTGTGCCTGCTCCTCACTCCCACTGCCCGTGTAGCTCACTGCCCCCCTACCCCCGGCCCCCAGGCAGGAGTCACCCTCTGAGCCACACCCAGGCCCCATAGGTTTAGGGTTCCCTCTGCATCCTGCCAAGTCTGAGGTTCCAGGAATCTGGGACTCCTGGATGGGCGAAGGCTGGGCCAGGAACTTCCAGTTCCTGGGCAGTTGGAACCAGAGCCCAGGGTGGTGGACACTCAGGGAGGAGGATGCAGCACCCATGACTGGTGTGAGGCCCTAGAGGGTCCTTGATCACCCAAGTCAAGGCTCAGAAGCCTGGCCTGACGCTGAGGCGGTGGCCCCTCTGTCCTCCACCTCCTGTGCACTGTGTCCCCCCCTGGCCTGAGAGTGGGAGATGGGGCTTCCAGGGGCCAGTCTGGGTACGGCCCTTGACCCCTGGTAGCCCCGGAGCACCTGTCCTCCCAGCCCCCGCCCCCGCTGAGGCCTGGCCTGAGCACTCACCGCACTGGAGGTTGCAGAGCTGCTGGGGAGCGGAGAACTGGACATCGGTCCTCCTGCCCTGCAGGTGGGGGCAGGGCAGAGAGAGCAGGTCAGCACAGCCTGCAGCGCGCCCTGCATGGCCCCTCATTCCCTAGAAGCACCACCTGGAGAGGCTGTGGGGCTGAGGGGACCCCCAGAGCAGCTCAAGGCCCCGGGCAGCTCCTGGGAGGTGGGCGGAGGCTGGGCAGGGAGGCACACCTACCTGGATGCAGGTGCTGGGTGCGCAGGCCTCGTCCCTGGGAATGTCCACAAAGGCCATTGCAGGGTCCTCTGTGGGGTCACCCTGTAGGGGGAGGGGTCGGTCACAAGCAGAGGGGGCGCAGACCAGGCTCCTCCAGGTTACCGTGGCGCTCGCCACCCTTTGCCCCTGCAGGCACTAGCTCCTAGCTCCGGACTGCAGGGGAGTTGGGGGTCAGCCCCACCCCCAGGTCGCCAGGACGGTGCCCACCCCACCTGGCTCACAGAGGCCGCAGGGACGGGGGTGGCCTGGAGCAGTCGACGGCAGTCGGGGGGCCACGTCTTTCCCTGGTGACACAGGCACACCTGGAAGCGGGCGGGGCTGGACGAGAAGAAGGCCACCCGGAGGCGGCCCGGAGTGGGTGCGGGCTGGACGGTCATCTTCCAGGCTGTGGGGGACAGGGGTGAGGCCCAGCACCCACCCACCACTGACCAACACCCTGTGTCTCGCCTCCCTGACCGAGAGGCGTTTACACAAAGGAAAGGGCCGTCTTGGCTACGGCCACACTGCAAGGGCCCCTGACCAGCCTCCAGCCTGCACCCTGGAGGGCCCGCCCCCGGAGCGCCCCCCCCCCCCCCGTCCCCGAGGGCCCCGCCCCTCGGAGGGTCCCACCCCTTGGAGGACCCTTCCCCTGGAGGCCCCCTTCCCCTGGAGGTCCCGTCCCCTGGAGGGCTCACCTGGGAAGCGCAGCTGCTTGAAAGGGCACCTCACTTGGAAACCCAGGCTCGTGGAGAACTGCCGGGAGGCCAAGGGACAGGGTCTGGCTATGTGCGCAGCAACAGGCGGGCCTCCTTCACGGCCCCCTAGGACTGGTCACAAACCCCCGCCCCCCACTGTTGGCCCAGGAACGGTTAGAAGGGCTGCAAGGTGTCTGGACCCTGGGGCTAGGCAAGGCAAAGGGAGACATGTGGCCGTGGGTCCCTTGTCTGGCTGGGCACGAGGCAGGCTGTGGTCCGGCCCACTCACCTTCAGGCAGAGCTGGGGCTGCGTGTCCACGAGCGGGTACTGCACCTGAGGGGCGCTCACGTCAGGGCCCTGGCGGTCCATCCCCGCCCCCATCCCTGCCTGGGGGACACTCACCTTGCCGCGGGCCGGCCGGCCTGAGTGCTTCAGCTCGAGGCAGTGGGCCCCTGGCCCTGGCCGCCAGCACAGACTCACACGGCCTCTCATGGGGCAGGCGGGCTCCCAGCTCAGCACCTGGCTCCCCGGCTGGTAGTGGATGGCGTCCCAGAGGCTCTCCCTGTCTGCAGGGACCCTCCCCCAGGGCTGGAGTCAGCGGGACACTGTCCTAGCTGCTGACTGGCCACCGGACCCAGCACCTGCCCAGTGACCGGCACGCTGGGTCCCGGGCAGGTGTCTTCTCTGGTGGCTTTAGGACTAGGCCCCACCCAGTCCGCTTGGGTGCCCTGTCGATGAGCACCCCGCAGCCTCCGGGAGGCCTCCCGCCCCCCGCGGCCTTGGCTCTCCCAGGTGGCCAGGCCATGGAGCGCGTGTGCGCTTGTGCGCTGGCTGACATGGACGCTTGCATCCACGCAGGGCTTCCACCACCTGGAGGGCTTGCCCAGAACACAGTTCTGACTACTTACTGCCCGAAGCCGTCTCAGGCGCTGAGGCTGGGCCTGCCCGCTCCTCTCAGCCCCTCTTGTGTCAGCCCCACGCTCTGAACCAGGAGCCCCCACTCCTGGGGACCCCGGACTCGCCATCTCCCACCCCTCCCTCCTCGTTCTCTCTCCGGCACCGCAGGGCACTCACCATCTTTGAAGGGGCAGGTTTGGATTCGCACCGCGTCGGGGGTCGCCGACCAGACCTGCGGAAGGGGCTGGGATCAGCACAGGGTCAGCCCATCTTCTTGTCCACTCTCGGGTGTCAAGGCCGCGCCCTTACTGACCTCAAGGCACAGGCACGATAACTCTTGGCTGTAGGGCAGAGAGACCCTCCGGGAGATACTGTTCCCTGTTACCTGCGTCCGAGGGAAGGCGCGTGGGCGCGGGGCGGGGGCTGTGGGCGGGGCTGGGACTGTGGCCGGGGCCGGGGCTGTGGGCGGGCGGCAGGGGAGGACAGGGGTGGGCGGGTCTGGTGGGCGGGGCGGGGGCCGCGGGCGGGGCGGCAGGGGAGGACAGGGGTGGGCGGGTCTGGTGGGCGGGGCGGCAGGGGAGGACAGCGGGCGGGCGGGGCCTGGTGGGCGGGGCGGCGGGGGAGGACAGGGGCGGGCGGGGCTGGGGGGCGGGGCGGGGGCCGCGGGCGGGGCGGCAGGGGAGGACAGGGGGCGGGCGGGGTCTGGTGGGCGGGGCGGGGGCCGCGGGCGGGGCGGCAGGGAGGACAGGGGGCGGGCGGGGTCTGGTGGGCGGGGCGGGGGCCGCGGGCGGGGCGGCAGGGGAGGACAGGGGTGGGCGGGTCTGGTGGGCGGGGCGGCAGGGGAGGACAGCGGGCGGGCGGGGCCTGGTGGGCGGGGCGGCTGGGGAGGACAGGGGCGGGCGGGGCCTGGTGGGCGGGGCCGGGGCTGTGGGCGGGGCGGCTGGGGAGGACAGGGGGGCGGGGGGGGGCGGGGCTGGGGCTCACCAGCACTGGGGTGCCCGCGTCCTCGCAGGTGAACCGCTTCAGACAGAGCCGCGCGTAGTAGTCAGGGCCCCCAGACTCCGGCACCTGTACTAGAACGACCTTGCGGTTGCGGTCCACCCAGTAGGAGAGCTTCTCAGCTGTAGGAAGGCAGGAGGAGGGGTCACGCTGGGGCCAGAGGTCACCACGCACAGGGCTCCAGCTGTCCTGACAGCCTGCATGTGGTGACTCCCGCCAGACCCAGGCATCTTGGAAGTCTCTGCCTGAGGACCCATCGTGAGTTCCCAAGTGAGGAGGGCGGAAGAGCCTGGTAGGAGGCCTGTGGGTGCCCACCACCACCCGAGGGTCTTCCCAGGGGCAGCGGGGCCGGGGTCCCACCTGGGGAGGGACCTCACCGAAGCAGTCAGGCACATTCTTCCCCACGTCCTCATCTCTGCAGTCTGCGAATGACAAGGGTAGTGTTGGGCCCAGCCCACTCTGCCCCCGGGGCCGCCCCCAGGGCCGCCCCCAGCCAGGCCTCTGCTGGTGTGATTTCCAGAAGCCCACTGCTCCAGGGAGACGGCAACCCAGAACTGAGCAAATGCACTTGTTGGGACCTGTCCCGCCTGGCCTATCCGCTGCCTGGGTGAGTCCTGCCCCAGGGCAGTCTCTGGAGGCTGGAGGGCAATGCCCATGCCAGCTCCCTGGTCCCTACCTTCCGTGTGGTATTGCTGGCCCAGCTGGACCCCGCAGAAGTGGGGGACAGTCCTCAGGGTGACGTAGAGGGTCTGGGCCACGCCCACCTCGAAGCAGTCAAAGTGCACCTGGAGCTGGGCAGGGACGGGGTGAGCTGTGGGCCTGGGCCTCTACCCCCCACCCCTGGCCAGGCCAGCTCCACCTCGCACAGCTGGGACCCAGAGTCTGGGGTAGGGGAGGGCAGTGAGAAGCTGCCAGGGGACAGCTGTGCTGCGGGCACAGGCTTGGGGCCGGACTGGAGGGCCTGGGGCAGACGCGGGCCTCACCTGCCGCCCTGCCTGCCGGCGGGAGGCCCTGGGGACCCGCACAGCCTGGCACTGAGTCTCCTGGGTGTCCAGGCTCGTGGAGCAGGCCTCCAGGCCCTGCAGGCTCTCTGTGGAGAGAGGGCCCGCGGGCTGTCAGACCATGCCGGCCCCTGTGAAGGCAGCGAGCAGGGTCTCCCAGCCTGCCCTCAGGTTGTCATGGGGAGAAGAGGAGCCCTGAGTCCCCCACGACCCAGGAGTGACCCGTCCCAGTCACCGTGCAGCGTGAGGGAGGCATTGACACGCAGGAGCAGGGAGCAGCTGCCGGGCGAGGAGCACTTCATGGCAGTGGAGAGCGCCAGGGCCCCCAGGACGGACCTGGGCATGGGTGCTGGGGGTTGCCGGCAGAAGCTGTTGAAAATATTTTCTGTTGGGGAGAGAGGGAGGCTAAGTGCCAGGGTTGCTGGTTCCCTGCAGGTGGCCAGGTGGGGAGGGGCTCTGGGGCTGCATAGAATGGGGGGGGTCCTCCCTACTTGCCCCAGTGCCGTCAGAGCGCCAGGCCCTGGGCGAGTGGTGGGCCCAGGTCCCACCTGCACCATGTGCAGAGCTGACTGCTGGGCCCAGGAGCGGGGCCCCCACCTGGCCGGCAAAGGGGCAGAGGTGGCCCCCCCAGGCATGCCGGCTGGCCCTATGGGTTCCAAGGATGAGCAGCAGCACAGGTCTGCAGGGGGCGCCTGGGCCTGAACCCGAGGTCATTGCCACCCTGTCCGTGGTCAGGCGGCAGCACCGGCACAGATGGCTTGGCCCCAGTCGTCAGGGCCCTGGAAGCTGGGGCCAGACCGAGCGCCATGCAGGCAGCTGGGGTCTAGCTTTCAGGCTCCAGGGCTGAGCGGTGTTTTTGGTCTTGGCTCTGCCTGATCTGCAGGCAGATGCTTCAAAGTCAATGGGGTTAGTTCCATGGTCGCCACCATGCCCCGGAGAGCCCTGCACCCCACGGAGCTGGCAGCCCAGGTTCCCTCTGGCACTCAGGACCTGGCATGCCGGTCAGGTGACACGTCAGACGGTGTGTGGGCTCAGCAGTGCCCAGGCCCCAGGCACACCCCAGGCAGCATGGCAGGAAGACCTGCCCTCGGGCTGACGGTCAAGGGGAAGCAAAGGACAAAGGTGCCAAGGCCCTTCCTGTGCTTCAGAGGGAGGGGGACACGGGGGACCAGGGGGACCGGTTGAATGCATGAGGGTGGGGGAAGGGCAGAGGGTGCACGCAAGGCCGTCTACCCTCACAGCAAGAGGAGCCGGAGTGAGGGGTCCCCGCAGCCACGGTGGCTGGACTCCCAGACCTTGGAGAAGGGGGTCAAGGCACTGCTGCTGAGACCCAGACAGAAGAGCTGGCCCATCGCTCAGCGGAGCCCTGACCTGACCAGATCAGACGTGACTCAAAGAGGCAGCAGAAACTGTGAGGTCTGAAACGTTCCTGGGAAAGAAACCAGAGCTGTGGACCCCGCTGAGGTCAAGGTGGAGTCACGGAGCTCGGCCTGGACAGCAGGCGAAGTGTGGTCTCAAGACCCTAGGTGTGAGGACATGCAGGACGGTGATGCCCACGGAGGGGCAACCCGGGAGCCTCCCGGAGCCTGCTGTCCTGCAGTGCTGTCGGGGATGGGGGAGCGGTGTTCAGGGTGCCTGGTGCCTCCCCGAGAGAAGAAGTGGGGCAGATCTGGGCAGAGGCAAAAGACCGGAAGTGGCCAGAGTTTGAAGGATGAGCATGGGAGGATCGCGATACAGAGAGCGGGGGGGAGTGTTTGGCAGAGCAGGGATGCGCGCGTGGACTGAGGAGCGCAGGAAGAGAAGAAGCCACAGGGGCTCTGGGGACAGAGTCTTGTCGGCCCGTGGGGCTGGGCTGTCCCTGCTCCCAGCCTGACTGCAGACCCTGGGCCTCACGGGGCCCCGGTGCAGCGGACGCAAGAGTCTTGCTTCCTAAGAGAAATAAATAGCCGTGGTCACTGGTCTGATCTCGCCTAACAGATCTTGAAAGAAGGACCCCAGAAGGATTAACCTGTTTCCAAGTAACTTGACTGTATTCCAGAAAAGACTCAAGAATATTTGTGAGGATAAAAGTGTATATCCAGCGTGCGTGTGTGCTCAGTCACACAGGTTCCGCCTCTTTGCGACCCTGTGGACTACAGGCAAGAACGCTGGAGGGGTGCCATTTCCTCCTCCAGCGGATCTTCCTGCCCAAGGGATTGAACCCACGTCTCCTGTATCTCTTGCATTGGCAGACAGATCCTTTACCACTGAGCCATCTGTGAAGCCAGGTAAAAACCCCAGTCTACCATATAATAAAAAATTACAAGTTATGCAGAGAATCAGGAAAACAACTTGAATGAGGAAAAAAATCTATTAATTAAAACTGACACAGGTGTTAGAATTAGTAGACAAGAATATTAAAATAATTATTATAACTGCATTTCACATGCTCAAAAAGTTAATGGTAGACATGAAAGATTTTTTTTTTTCAAAAAAAGTCCAACTTACAAGGATGAAAACTGCAATGTCTGAGATGAAAAATACATTAGCTAGATTAATAACAGATTAGCCATTGGAAAAAAAAAGATTGGAGAACTTGACATAGCAATAGAAAACACCCAAAAGTAGGTGGAGAGGGATGATGGTGGTGATGGTGGAGGTGGTGGTGGTTGATGGTGATGGGGTGACGATGTAATGATGATGGTGGTGGTGATGGTGATGGGGTGATGATGTAATGATGGTGGAGGTGGTGGTGATGGTCATGGGGTGATGATGTAATGATGATGGTGGTGGTGATGGTGATGGGGTGATGATGTAATGATGGTGGAGGTGGTGGTGATTATCATGGTGTGATGATGTAATGATGGTGGAGGTGGTGGTGATGGTCATGGGGTGATGAGGTAATGATGATGGTGGTGGTGATGGTCATGGGGTGATGATGTAATGATGGTGGAGGTGGTGGTGATGGTCATGGGGTGATGATGTAATGATGGTGGTGATGGTCATGGTGGAGATGGTGGTGACAATGGTAAGGAAATAAAACAGCGCTTCGGGGAGCTAAAGGACAACTTCAGGTGATCTAATGTACGTGTAGTTAGAGTCCTGGAAGGAATGAGGGAGTGAAAAAACTCCTTAAAAAAGGATAGAAAATTTTCAAGCTTGGTGAGAACTATACACTCACAGATCCAAGAAGCCCGATGAATGATAAGAAATATGAAGAAATTACAGGCACAGCACGGTCAGTTTGTTCAAAGCCAGAGTAAAGAGAAAACTGTAAAGCTACCAGAGGGAAAGACATGTGAGGCACAGCGGAACCAAGGCAGGGGAGAGGCAGGCTTCTTTTGGGGAGCCACGCGAGTGAGATGATAGGGAAAGACTCCCCAGGACTGAGAGACAAAACCCACCGGCCTAGCATCCCACCCCCTTCCAGGCCTGCGTGCCTGACTCTTGGCAAGCATGCTTCAAGCCCAGGGGGAATGCAGTCCTTCCAGCAAACGGTGCTCAGTTCTGTGTCCGCAGGCAAACAGCGGACTCTAGCCCACAGCTCTCACAGAATGTAGAGTTTATCCCAAATGGACTGTCAGACTCAATGTAAAACCTAAACTACCAAACTTTCAAAAAGAAACCTGTTTTTAAAAATCTCTATGACCTTAGGTAAGGCGAAATTTTCTTAGACACAACAGTGAAATTGTGACCCATAAGAGAAAAAATGGGTAAGTTGGATTTCATCAAGCTTTCGAACTTCTGCTCTTTGAAAAACCCCAGTAAAGAAAGAAAAGACAAGTCAGAGACTGGGGGGAAATATTTGCGAATCGTGCACCTGTTAAGGAGCTTCTGTGCAGAACTCGTAGGAGCTTTCCAAGTTCAGCAAGGAGGAGACCGACAACATGTCCACCGGTCCTCCACGTGGAGGGGGCGGGGCTGCAGGACCCCACCTCCCCAGATGACGCAGGTTTAGAGAATAATAAAGCCAGCGAGTAGCTGTTGGTGTTCAGTCACTAAGTCGTGTCCAACTCTTTGTGACCCCATGGACTGCTCATGCCAGGCTTCCCTGTCCTTCACTGTCTTCCTGAGTTTGCTGAAACTCATCTCCATTGAATCGGTGATGCTAGCTAATCATCTCATCCTCTGTCGCCCCCTTCTCCTCCTGCCCTCAGTCTTTCCCAGCATCAGGGGCTTTTCCAGTGAGTCGGCTCTTCACATCAGGTGGCCAAACTAAGTGGGTAGTTGCTCTGCCTTTTCCTAGCCACATGTGCTGGCAGTTCTTAATGGGGGTAAAATCCTCCCCGCTGGTCAGAGCTGTGAACTGTGGCCTGCCCCGCTGGCCTGGCCCCCACCGCACACCCAGCCCGCTGTTGCCCTGGGGCTGATGAACACGAGGTGCAGGGTCAGGTGGGTGATTCAGAGCGTCCCGGGGGGACAGTTCCCAAGGGCCGTGGCTGGAACTGGAGCAGAGGCTGCCTGCAGGAGGCTCCAGGGGCTCGTGGTCAAGCCCGGGAGTGGGGGGTTAGTCTGGCAAGGTGGGGGGTGGGGGTGAGGAGTGCTGTGTCCCCAGCCTGACGTTTCCTTGCTGAGAGGTGCATCCTCAGAGCCTGGAGCTTCAGAACCCTCTCTCATCCAGGTTGCCCCTTGTGTGTGTGGAAACGTCCTCCTCTGTGCAGAAAATGAGAAGGCGGCATCTTTTGACCTTTACTGGAGAACTACAAGGACCTATTCCAGCCAATCAAGCAAAGGATCAGAGTCAGAAGGAAAAAAGGGTGGAGCCATAGAAGAGCATGGTGACCGCGGGTGCCAAGAAGTTGACTGTATAAAAGTAAGAACAGGCTCTTGTCCCCAGTTAAGCTCACAACCCAGAGGGTGTGTAGAAGAAAGTGATGCGATGGACTTCCCTGCTGGTCGAGCGGTTAGGACGCAGCACTTGAACTGCCTGGGCATGGATTCAGTCCTTAGCTGAGGAACTAAGACCCCACAGGCCGTGCAGAGCGACCTCATTGTGACTGTGTGGAAGGCGTTGTGAACCCCAAATTCTTCATAAAGATTAAGGAGAAGTAAATACATTTGATCTCATTTGAAGGTTTAAAGCCATCACAGTAAACCAGAGGCATACTAACAGAAGGCCTAACAGCTCGGCTGTATCTTAAAAAGGAGAAATATGAACTCAGAAGGAAGAAGTGGGTTACAAAGGGAACCGAGAACACAGGACCGGTGAAACACGGAGGTGAATTTAACTGTGCATTGTCAGGGCAGGAGGACAGAGAACGGCTCCGTGTGTCTGAAAAGCCATCGGGGGTTCCTTCTGCGTCCCACAGGGGCCCGCGCTGTCTGGGCCGGTTCCACTGAGAACTAACAGTGCTGGAGGGAAAAATACACGTAAAAAACTCACATGTAAAACCACACACATGAAAACATACATGTGAAACACATGAAACATACCTGTAAACATACATGTGGGAGACAGGCATAGACAACTTACATATACATGTGAATACATACATGTGAAAAAACTTCTCAAAGCCCGTGAGAGCTGATAGGAGCATCAGGGTCCTCAGTATCAAACCCGAGGGAGCGGGGGGCGGGGGACAGGCTGCCTCTCGACTGGACCAGAAGGCCCAGGGCTGCCCCGTCTGGTGATCAGATCGGGAGAAACCTGCTGCCTCCTCCAACCCTGGGCCCAGCAGGACGGCAGGGACGCGGAGCTTCCTGGAGAGCCTGCAGCCTCCGCAGGCCTGGGGGCCAGCTCCCAGCGCTGCTCTGCACTGCGGGAGATCTAAGGAACTTCAGTCTAGGACTTAGAAATGGTCCCGATAGTCATAGGTCACTCCCGGTCCCACTCAGAAACAATGGGAACCCGGTCTGCGGGGAGGTGCCTGAATCCTCGGCCCGGGGATGGCAGACGCGTTCCTCAGGGGCACGGAGCAGACGTGTTTTTTTGGCTACACTG
This sequence comes from Cervus canadensis, assembly GCF_019320065.1. Taxonomy (NCBI): domain Eukaryota; kingdom Metazoa; phylum Chordata; class Mammalia; order Artiodactyla; family Cervidae; genus Cervus; species Cervus canadensis. Next base: position 702,813 of record NC_057406.1, on the reverse strand, counting down.
CGTGGCTTGTGGGATCTTAGGTTCTCACTCAGGGACAAACCCCAGCCGGCAGCAGGGAAAGAAAGAGCCCTGGCCGCTGGACAGCCAGGGAACTCCCTGCAGCAGACACGTGAGAGATGAGCAGCCTCGCTGGGGAGACAGAGTGCCCAGAGGGAGGCCGGAAGAGACACACGCCGCAGACGGGTCCACGAGCCTCCACTGGGCCACGCAGGTTTAGCGCGGTGCCTCGGGCAGTCCTACTGCTCACCAACTCAGGACGGAGGTTTCACCACACTTTCTGCACGGGACCTCAGCATCTGCTTTCTTCCAGGCTTGACTCTCAAGAACACAGGGGAGGACGCCGTGAAACTGCGTCCCGCCCTTTGCCGTGTTCCCAACGGTGTGTCTGGGTCGCAGCACGAGCCGCAGGGCGGGCGGGCAAGAGCGGAAGCCTGTCTTTGCATAGACGCGCCTCAGTCTCTCCTGGTGTTTATGGCAGGGCCCTGTCTGCACGGTCAGGGTGCGCAGCTGTGGATGCCGAGCTGTCGCCCCTTCCACGCATGTTCTCAGTGTTGCAAACAGCCCTGCGTTAAATCCTCACCCCGTTTCCCATCCGACCCCTCCTGGGGTCTCGTGGTCGGATGCTCCTTCCCTAGGAGGGGCCCTTGGGACAAGAGTCCGTCAGTCCCGGCCTGTCAGTATCTTCATGCCTGAAGGCCAGTTTCCTGTTATGGAAATATATTTGCTGTGTAGCATTGTGTAAACTTAAGGAGTACGCCGTGCTGGTTTGATGCATTTATATGTTGTAATAATTGCTGTTGTAGCAGAAGCACCCATATCAAGTCACATAATTATCGTTTCTTTTTGTGTGGTTGGATGAATTAAGATCTGGCCTCCTAGCGGGTTTCGTGATTATAACACAGAACTGTGTCTATAGTCATCAGACGACTTGCTATGGTTTTGCTGTCCATTCTCTTCTGGGGTAAAATGTGGCTCTTTGAAAAATCTGATGTACTTTCCTTTCCATTTTGAATTGCTAAGTTCTTTTTGCTTAGATGCCCACAGATTTTTCACTTTCTCTTTGACATCCAGCCATTTTGCTCGAGTAAGTTTTCACGTCACGTATTCGGGGTTGTTGCTTCACGTTCAGCGCCGAGTGTTGAGGCTGCTTGTTGTCCTCGAGCTGCAGTTCTGCGTGTCTGCTCTGCGGCTCGCTTTCCTCCAGGGGCTCACAGCACCCGCATTCTGGACTTCCTCTGCCCATCTGCAGCATCTGCTATTCTTGACATGTCACTGCATCTCTTTTTGATTATTTTTCTTTTCAAACTGCACTTGTATTCTTTTCTCAGCATTTTTAGTTATTTACTCGTTTTTGGTTGCACGGACTCTCCGTGACTGTGCGAGGACTTATCTCCGTTGTGGTGAGTGGGGCTTGCTCTCTGCCGCGGTGCGTGGGCTGCTCGCTGCTCTGGCTCCTCTCGTTCTGGAGCACGGGCTCCAGGGCGCGAGGCCTGCAGCCGCTGCAGCACCCAGGCTCAGGAGCCGTGGCGCTCGGGCTTCGTCGCTCTGAGGCGTGTGGGATCCTCCCGGACCAGGGACCGAGCTCTGCATTGGACTCTAGTCCAGTGCGCCATCAGGGAAGTCCCTTGTAATCTCGTTTTAATTGAAATAGAGTGTATTCACGATGTTGTGTTAATTTCCGCTGTACCGCAAAGTGATTCAGTTATACATATAGATACATTCTTTCTTTAAAAAAGCTTTCTTTTTCATTATGGTTTATCACAGAATATTAAATATAGTTCCCTCTACTATCAGTTCAGTTCAGTTCAGTCGCTCAGTCGTGTCCAACCCTTTGTGACCCCATGGACCACAGCATGCCAGGCCTCCCTGTCCATCACTGACTCCCGGAGTCTACTCAAACACAATATGACATTTCTTTTTGATTTTTTACAAAATCTCCTTTTCACCTTCTATTTCTCTCAAGGTATTTAATATTGGGTCTATTCACTACTTCTAACGTAGTCTTCATTTCTGCAGTGATTTTTCCTTTATTTTTAAGCCCGAGTGTTGTCACCTCATTTCTGAAATTTCCTAATTTTTGTTCCTATTGTTCTTTAACATCTGTATCCAATTCTTGAGTATTCTAACATTTCATGCAAAGATGGGCTCAATAAAGGACAGAAATGGTAGGGACCTAACAGAAGCAGAAGATATTAAGAAGAGGTGGCAAGAAGACACAGAAGAACTGCACAGAAATGATCTTCACAACCCAGATAATCACGATGGTGTGATCACTCACCTAGAGCCAGACATCCTGGAGTGTGGAGTCAGGTGGGCCTTAGGAAGCATCACTACAAACAAAGCTAGTGGAGGTGGTGGAATTCCAGCTGAGCTATTCCAAATCCTGAAAGATGATGCTGTGAAAGTGCCAGCAAATTTGGAAAACTCAGCAGTGATCACAGGACTGAAAAAGGCCAGTTTTCACTCCAATCCCAAAGAAAGGCAATGCCAAAGAATGCTCGAACTACCGCAAAATTGCACTCATCTCACATGCTAGCAAAATAATGTTCAAAATTCTCCAAGCCAGGCTTCAACAATACATGAACTGAGAACTTCCCAATGTTCAAGCTGGATTTAGAGAAGGCAGAGGAACCAGAGATCGAATTGTCAATATCTGTTGGATCATACAAAAAGCAAGAGAATTCCAGAAAAACATCTACTTCTGCTTTATTGACTATGCCAAAGCCTTTGGCTGTGTGGATCACAACAATCTGTGGAAAATTCTTTAAGAGATGGGAATACCAGACCACCTCACCTGTGTCCTTTGAAACCTGTAAGCAGGTTGGGAAGCAACAGTTAGAATCGACATGGAACACGGACACATGGACTGGTTCCAAATCGGAAAAGGAGTACATCAGGGCTGTATTTTATCACCTTGCTTATTTTACTTATATGCAGAGTACATCACGCAAAATGCCAGGCTGAATGAAGCACAAGCTGGAATCAAAATTGCCAGGAGAAATATCAAGAACCTCAGATATGCAGATGACACCATCCTTATGGCAGAAATTGAAGAACTAAAGAGCCTCTTGATGAAAGTTAAAGAGGAAAGCGAAAAAGCTAGCTTAAAACTCAACATTCAAAAAACGATCATGGCATCTGGTCCCATCACTTCATGGCAAATAGATGGGGAAACAATGGAAATAGTAACAGACTTTATTTTCCTGGGGTCCAATATCACTGCAGATGGTGACTGCAGCCATGAAATTATTATTATTTTTTTGCAGCCATGAAATTAAAAGACGCTTGCTCCTTTGAAGAAAAGCTCTGATCAACCTAGACAGCATATTAAAAAGCAGAAACATTACTTTGCCAACAAAGGTCTGTCTAGTCAAAGCTATGGTTTTTCTGGTAGTCATGTATGGATGTGAGAGTTGGACCATAAAGAAAGCTGAGTGCCGAAGAATTGATGCTTTTCAACTGTGGTGTTGGAAAAGACTCTTAACAGTCCCTTGGAAGGCAGATCAAACCAGTACATCCTAAAGGAAATCAATCCTGAATATTCATTGGAAGGAATGATGCTGAGGCTGAAGCTCCAATAGTCTGGCCACCTAATGTGAAGAATGACTCATTGGAAAAGACCCTGATGCTGGGAGAGATTGGGGGCAGGAGGAGAAGGGGACGACAGAAGATGAGATGGCTGGATGGCATCACTGATTCGATGGACATGAGTTTGAGTAAACTCCAGGAGTTGGTGATGGACAGGGAGGCCTGGTGTGCTGCAGTCCATGGGGTCGCCAAGAATCTGAAGTCTGAACATGACTGAGCTACTGCACTGAACTGGCTATTTTAAACCACTTTGAAATGAAAAGTTACACTTGTGGGTTTTCAGGGTGTTCTGGTGCACTTCCCTTGCCTGTCGGGACCTGGTTCTGTTCCTCATTCTCTTTTCAGTCTCATAAGTCGTCTGGGGCTTGTCCCCAGAGTCCCCCTTGGCCGTGTTCATGTGAAGGGCGATTTCTGCGCTTTTAGCCGCAGCTGGGTTCTGCTTTCCTCGCTGCACACAGCGCCCTCTGCTGTTGGTGTTGGGTGGACGTGCTCTGCCGTCCGGTTTCCGAGCTCTTCCTTCCCCTGGTCCTCATTCTCTTGCCGCTGCTGTCCTGGAGCCTCTCGGAGCTCCTCTGCAGGGCCGCCTCCCAGGGGTTCCTGAGCAGGCGCTGTGTGCTCCCCAGTGGTGCTCACCGCCTGCTGCGTTCAGACTCCCCTTTGCCTTCTGTTGCTCCTCCCACCTGGGGCCCTGGGGCCTGTCTCTGGGGTCTGGAGCGTGGACCCCGCTTCTGTTTTATGCCCTCCATGCTCTTGCATCTGGATTCAGGGCCGCCTCAACGACACTGCCGTCTCCCAGGACAATTTAGGAAAGAAATGAAGCCGAAGGGTCACCCCCCCAGAAGTCAGCGTCCAGCTTAGATCTACTCATCCATGGGCTCCGTGTGCAGGTCCGCAGGATGGTGGGGGGGCGTAAGGAGGGGCCCCCAGGACTCAGGGTGGCCTCGCTCAGGAGTAGAGGCCTTCGGGGAACCGCCCGCACAGCGTGGAAGTCTGAAGACGGGCGGGGTGGGGGTGGAGGCGTCCGGCACTTGGTGTGGCCACCGCGGGATTTCCAGGCAGCAAAGATCGCAATTGGGCGCTTGCCTCATGGCAGACAGAAACAAGCGCTAGCTGAACCAAAGACCTGAGTCTGAGAACCAAAACTTTAATAGAGAAACACAGGAAGACAGAGAGGAAGTATCTATGACCTCAGAACGGGGAAGACTTCTTAAAAGATCCCCTCCAATTCACGAAATCCTGAGAGGGGAGGCGTGTGAATACTATTGCATCGAAACCGAAGCATGTGACTCTCAGCCCGAGGCTGAGGAGGAGGAACAGTGGGAAGAGCTGTGACGCGGGGTGACTGCCGTCACCACGGGAGGAGCCCACGCAGATCTGTGTTGTCAGAGACACACAAACGGAGACGGGAGTGTGTGGGGGGTCCCTCACAAAATACCCCCCACACCTGCCAGAACCCATACTGCCCCCGCAGCGGACGGAGCACGTGGGCCAGGCCAGAGCGTCACCCAGGCAGGAGCTGTGTCCGTGCCTGGGGACCCCGCCCCCAGAAGCCCTGCTGGGGGGTGACAAAGCCCAGGAATCCGTGGCGAGCCCCCTCTGCGCCCCCCGTCAAGGAGGCCGGGCGGGTGTCCTGCATTTTCACGGCTCCCACTGGGGTACGAGGGAAGGGAGGGGGAGGGAGGGAGACCGTGATGGCCCCCAGGTCCCCTAGAAGCCGAGGGCCCCTCCCCGCAGCCCCACCCCCCCCAGGACCTGCCCGGCCGAGTTCCCCATCCCCCCAGCATGCCTGGGGCCATCCTGACATCTGGCCCTTGCACACAGCAGGTCCGCGGGGGAAACCCCATGGGTTTGGGGTCAGTGAGTGAGGAGGGGGTCTGAGTAATCTGGGGGTCCATAGGGAGCTGCCCACGTTTGACCAAGACTGAAGGAACGTCAGAGACGATGGAGTGTAGAAAACATAAAAACAGTGTGGGGGAGAGGACAGACAGGAAGGAAAGGAGGGAAATGAAGACAGCATGTGGGGGGAGAGAGCGGCATGGCGGGACGGAGGGAACGTCCACCGCGAAGGGACACAGTGTCAGGGACACGCGGGCCCAGCGCGGTGGTCACAGCGCAGGGGGCTCAGTGGAGACGGGGCGCGGGAGCCAGACACCTCATCTCGGGTCAAATAAGTACAGTGAAGACGGTAAATCAGGAGATGTGGCTGACTTGGAATGATCACAGCAAAAGCCACGGAGAAAGACAGGAACAGAGGAAGCTGGCGATGCACGCAGAGGTGGTGTTGCCAGAGCAGAGGCCTGCGCTCAACGCCCTGAGGCTACGGAACAATGGCATCGTCCGGTCGTCTGGTCGGAAGCTCACAGGGATCCAGGAAAGGGCCCGGCCTGGGCCGGAGCGAAGCCTGCAGGCCCCTCGGCAGAAACACCGGGGGGGCCTCGGGCTTCTCACCCTTGGGGAGGGTCTGGGCACAGGCTGTGACCTGATGATGCCGTTCAACACCACAACCGCTGACCACGGTCAGACACACCAGCGACAGGGGCCTGCCTGGGGTGGGGGCAGGCCGTTGGCTCAGGGGTCCGCGTCCTGTCTCATCATCCCACTCCTTAACCTTGGGGGGTCCTCGAGAAGTAACCCCTCCCGAGGCGAAGAAACAGTCAATTAAAGTTTAGCCATTTCTTTGGTTTTTCCTATTAAAGTAAAATTAAAATACTGATTTTAAATGGAATAAAGTAATTTCACTTTTATAAAATCTTTGTTATCTGTTTATCCAGGAACAGTATATTTGCCTACAGAGATGTCTAGAACTATGTCTTCCTAGGATAAATAGCATTTATTTCTCTAAGAGGGCTTTGGAGCTAGATTTACTGGAACTTTTCTGCTTATATATTCTACGTCCCTTGCGTGCATGCATGCTAAGTCGCTCAGTCGTGTCTGACTTTTTGCGACCCCATGGACTGTAGCCTGCCAGGCTCCTCGTTCATGGGATTCTCCAGGCAAGAATACTGGAGTGGGTTACCATGCCTTCCTCCACTGTGTCCCTTATGCCCCTTTTTAAATAAAATATAAAGTGTCTGCAAAGACAATAAAGCTATTAAAATAAGATGTCGTATTAAGGTAGGCAAAAACGGGGCATGTGATGAGAAAGTGGAGGTTCCATGTATTGCTGGTGAGGTGGAGACTGGCGTGGCCACTTCACAAAGCAACAAATTCCAATAGGAACCCGCGACTCCCGTGTCCAGCAAGCCAGCAGCTGGGCGTGGAGGGGGCCGTGCCCTCCTGCCCCAGGCGGCGGCAGGGATGACTCTGCCCGGTGAGGTGGAGGGGGTGTCAGCACTCCTGCGAGGGAGACCCCGGCCATGGGAGGAGAGGGTGACGGGGACCAGGAGGGCCTGAGATGTACTCACGGTTCACATGGCTCTTGCAGGCGAAGCCCTGCGGACAGAACATTGAGAGGGAGTGAGGGGTCAGCCGGCCGCCTCGTGTCACCCCCAGAGCCCCAGCCGGTGACCTGCGCCCCTGGACCTTCAGGCCCCGCAGCACCCCCCGGAGCTGGCGGGGTGGGGCCCGGGTGCAGGGAGAGAGCAGGTGGCAAGGACCCGCTCACACCAGGCAGTGACGCCTTGGGTCACGTGGGAAATGAGGGGGCTCGGGAAGGTGGGGGCCCTCTCGCAGGCAGGGCACTCCAACAGCTGGGGGCTCCTTGCCGGCACAGGTGGGGGTGGGGGTCTGCTCCTCCTCCCTGGGTCTAGGGGGCAGGCACTCCTGGGGGTCCATCTCCAGTGCTAACCCCCTTCCTAAATAGTCTTCATTTTGGAGTAATCTTAGGTTTATAGAAAAGCTGCAAGGATGGTATTGAGCTTCTCCCAGTGACCCCGGATGCTAACACCTGGGTAACCGGATGTCACTCCTGGCTGAGCCCCAGACTCTGGGCCCCCTGTCCCCACCCAGGCACCTTGTCTGCCCCAGCCTTTTCACCGTCACCCCTCATCCCCCCGGTCTTCTGATCATGACATCCCCCTGAGACACTAAGGCCGTCAGCCCCCAGTTGCACAAACCCCACTGAGGTGACCCCAGGGGACTGCCCATGGTCCTCGGGCTGAGGAAGGTGACCGGGGGCAGCGGTGGGGGGGACCCGGCTGGGCAAAGGGGCTGCACCTGCCTGGGTGCCCCTCCCAGAACCTGACCGAGCAGACAGGCGGAGGGTGAGACGGCCAGTCCAGCGGGCCCAGGGGCCAGCAGGCGGCGCGGGGCGAGCCCAGCAAGGCAGGGCGGCCGCGGGCCTGGGCCACAGCACTGCGTGGCCACCTCGCTCCTCCCACAGCCCTGAGGCCTGGAACCAGCCCCCGCATCCCTGTGGCCTGAGTCCACCCCCTCCCAAGCTAGCGGGGGCTCCAGGGAGTGGGGAGGTTGACCTGTGTCCTGGCCCCCACAGCCACCCCTGGAGACCACCCTGTGCCTGAGGACCACAGAGCCACAGCCCTGGGTTACTGGTGGGGGTGGGTGCGGTCTGGTGCTTGGACCTTGGGTGCCCAGAACCTCCCTGGGGCAAAGGTCAAGGTCAGAGAGCCCCGGTGGATGGTGGCGCCCGGGGGAGCTGGGGATGGTGGGTGCGGGAGACGGCAGGTCTGCGCCTTTTGTCGAGGCGGGGGTGGGGGGGGGCGCGGGGGCGGAGAAGCGGCTGCCCCTGCCCTACCCCCCACCCTTGGGGGTTTCCGCCGTTGGGCTTCTCGGGGCTTCCCAGGTGAGTCGGCAAGGGGGGCGGTCTGTGGGGAGGGGCCCAGCGGGCCTGGTCCTCACCCTGCCGCCCCATAGGGGGGGAGGACAGGGTCCTAGGTGCTTGGGGCGGGGCCCTGACCGCCCTCCAGCCCCAGGCGCCCCGTGCTCAGCGGTTCCTCTCCCCGCCCTGCCTGAAGGCTGTCAAGGCCCAGAGCGCTGCAGGGGTCTCTGTGCGGGTGAGGGGCTTCAGAGGCGCCCGAGGCAGCCCACCACCCTGGGCTTCCTGACCCCTCCCCGGGGCCCCTCCCCCAGCCCCTCTTCCAGCGGCCCCTCCCCCGGGCCTTTCAGGCTCTGTCCTCTTCTCTCCCCATCCGGCAGCCCCCTCCCTTGATCCTGCCACCCCAGCTGGGTGCCAAGGCGGTGCCCTGGCCCAGCCCTCTCCCTGGGTGGGGGGCCGCGGCGGGCTGGGAGGCTCCCCCGGCCTCTCCCTCCCCCGCAGCCCCTCCCCCACCGTCCAGGCCCACCCCAAGGAGGGAGCCCCTGCACACCGCTGCGGCCTCACCGCTGTCCCAACACCAGTCCTCCGTGTCTGGGCTTCTCAAACCCCGTATTTCAAAATTCCCGTATTTCCCTGAGCCCAGAGAACGCCTCCGGCCTGGGCCCAGGCACTACAGCTGCGTCTTAAGATTCATCCTGGCTTCTTCCTTCCCTGGAGGTCTGGGACCCAGTCCCGCAGCTCCACCTCACATTGCCCCTGAAGCAGCCCACCCTTTCACCATCACCAGGCCCCACCCCTACTTCAGCCGGCTGTTCCCTCTGCACCTACCAGTCCCACCAGGAACCAGAAGGACCCACCATGGGTCCCTGCACCCAGGACCTGAGTCCCACTTCTGAGGCTCTGCCTGACCCCTGGCCCCCGGAGCCTGCCCTGTCCCTCCCTGGACCCTCTGCCGGACGCACTCCAGGCCCTGGGGAGCTGCCTTGCCTCCTGACTCGGGGCTGACTGTGTGTCCCAGTGTCCCCCGAGCTCTGGTGCCAGCTGCCACTGCTCCCCGAGCCTGCTTGCCCTGTGTCTGCCCCGGTCCCCGCTGACCCCCACCTGGAGGAGGGCCCGTAACCGGGGCTCCCCGGCCCCCGGCCCAGTCTCGAGCTGGGGGACCTCTGAGGACAGGGTGCTGCTGGCTGGGGCGCCACGGGGACAGTGAAAGTCCCAGGACACCACTTGGGAGCCACATCCTTGCCCCGTGGCGCCTTCCCGCCCAGAATGAGCTTGGTGCCCACGGCATTTCCTTAGCTGGGCGTCCACACAAGCCCGGACACCGCCCCAGCCCGCACCCCAGATGATGAAACAGCCCTGTGAACACAGGAGGGGCCGTGCCCCAGCATGGCTCCCCGGGCAAGGACACTCACGGGGCCTTGGTGCCCCACACGCTCCCGGCAAATGCTTCCCCGATTGGCACCGTGGGTCAGCCACCACCTTGGGGGAGCTGTGGGCCTCCGACCACCCACCGCCCTGGGCCCCGGGCCCCTTGCTGGTCACTCTGAGTCGCGTGTGTAGCTGGGCCAGGCCAGTGGCCAGCCAGGTGGAGGCAGGGCCCCTCATAGGAGAGTCCAGTAGGGGCAGGCTCACCTGGGAACAGGAGAGGCTGCATTCCGTGACCCTGGGGACGGCCAGGCTCTGGTAGGTGCCCCAGGTCAGGCAGAGCAAGGCGACGGCGCACCCAGCCAGCATCTGGCCGCAGAACGGTGCCCGCCAAGCGAGGGCGCGAGGGGCGGCTCGTGGCGGCTGTGCCTCACCTTCCCAGCCTGCGGCTCAGCCTGGAGTGAGCTCGCTCCTGGGGCAGACACTCCCCCTCCCAGTGGGCCGGCCACAGCCACAGCCCACAGCTTCCGCCTGCAGGCTCTGGCTCCTGGCCAGACGCCCTGGAGTTTCCAGGCTGTCAAAGGAGACATCCTGGAACCGTGGGGCTCTGGGGTCTCCCGTGGCTGGGTGCCCCTGGGGCTGGCAGCCGGGGCAGGGCTAACTGTGGGCCTGTGGACTCGGGGAGCCGCCCTGCACCCCCCATGAATCCTCGGTGTCCCCGCCTCCCCCCCCGCCCCACCATCTCTCAGGCTTCTGTCCCAAAGTCGGGAGATGGAAGGTGGCCCTTGCCCCAGTCGTCGAGCTCAGCGGGGCTGGCAGAGAGGTGGGAGCCGTCCCCGGAACCAGCCCCAGCTCCCACAAGCCTGGGCCACCCCTCCAGTCCTGAGTGCCCCGTCCCTCCTCTGGGTGTGAGAGGCTGCCCCACTTTACTGGGCCCTTGCTCCGCTGTCCATCACCCCAGAGAGCGCTGCCCCGAGGCTGACTCCGGGGCCTGGCTTGTGCAGGGAGCTCACTCTGTCCCTTCTCCATTTGGGTCGTCTATGCAGACACCTCCATGCAGGCGCTCACAGCGCCCTGCCTGCCCCCAGCCCTAGGCTGAGGTGTGGCTCGGGGGTCCTTGGTCTCCTCCTCGGGTCCAGCCTACCTCCCTCACTGGCTGGCAGGTCTGAGCACCTCTGGCCCTGAGGGCACGTCCCCTGAGTTGGGGCATGGAAAAGAGGGAGTTGCTGGAGACCCCGGAGACCCCTTCAGGGCCCAGGGAGCTGGGGATCTGCTTGGAACCCCAACAGGGCGCTGCAAGCGTGGAGGGGAGCTGACCCAGCCGGCAGCACCCCCGGGCTGGCTCCCTGGGGGGCCCCAGGCCCTGGCTGCTCGCCTGTCTGTCGCCCCCTCGTCTGACCTGAGATGGGAAGTGGACTCGGGCCAGAGGAGTCAGGAACCAATATGGGAAACCCCTGAGGGAGCTTAGTCCTCGGGCGTGGGACCCACCGGCAAACATCACCCAGGACCATGGTCTCCGCTGCCTGCGCCCCCACCCCTCCCAGAAGCCAGAGGCAGAGCCAATGGGGGATGGAGCCCTCGGGGCAGTGTTCACCTGTGGTCCCCTGTGGGGTACGGTCAGCTGTCAGCTGGGGCATCTGGGGTGGCCGGGAAGTCCAGGCGCTAGTCCCCCCGCTGTCCCTGGCCTGGTCCCCTCAGAGTCAGGCTGCCAGAGCTCCCTGGGTCAGCCAGAGGGCTCAGGTCAGGAGGGCTGCGGGTTGTGTGCCCAGACGCTGTCCACCAGGCCAAGCGGGGAAGACCAGCCTGAGGCCGGGACTGAGTGCCACCACCTGCTTTCTCACCCGGGGGGCAAGTGGGGACTGTGCACCCAGTGACTCCGTGGGGACTGGCTCTTCCTGGAGCGAGGAGGCCCCACGTGGCCCCGGTCCTGGCCCACCTGCCAGCCGGCACCCCCAGGGCCCAGAGCACGCCATGCCAGTGCTGAGGGGCTGCAGGCAGTCAGAAACGAAGCCGCCACGTGGTTTCATGGGGAGAAGCGTGGTGGGGATGGGTCCTTGTCCTCTGGGGCTCCTGTCTTGTCTCGGAGGGCTGGGGGTTGCCAACCCCCCCAATGTCCAGAAAGAACAGGCCCTTGTGACCCTTCGCAGGCTCCCCGTCCCCTATAGGTGCAGGTGGCCGGGATGCCCCAGCCTGAGCTGAGATGCTGCATAGGCTCACCCATCTACGGTCTCCGCAGCCTGCACAGCCCAAGGACGGCCCAGGGCCCCAAAAGTCCACCTGCGGTGGACCCTGAGGTGTTCGACCCAGTGCGGGCGCCCCTTCACCCCCTCGCTCAGCGCCAGGTTAGAAGGAGACGCTCGGGTGCAAAGAACCTGGAGCAGCACAGCCAGACTTTTGTTGAATCAATGAGTGAACAAGGGGCCTCTGGGGATGGGGCGCCCTCCAGTGAGGAGGGCGCCTGGGGAGGGGCGCCCATGGCAGGTTCCGCCTCCTCCAGGGCAGGGGTGCGGGCTGAGAGGGAGGCGTGGGGATGTGGCACAGGGGGTGCGGTCAGGGGCCCGGGGTGAAGCGGGCTTGGGGCGCGGGCAACGGGCGGGCCGCGGGCCGAGGCTCCATAAGAAATACCAAGGTGAGGATGCACAGGTTCGCTAAAATAGCTCTGTATACAAGGTCCCGCATCTACGTGGAGGTTTTCAAAGAAACGAGCCACGCTCTGGAGGCCGCGGGGCCCGGGCGCGTCGCTCCGGCCCTGGTGCTCGGCGTCACGGGGTCCACAGGCCGCTGCCCAGCTTGTCGCCGAGGGGCACGAAGGAGGCGCCCTGCAGGACGGCGGCGCAGAAGGAGCGGCAGCGCTTGCAGGGACCGGCGGGCGGCAGCGAGCCTCGGCACACCAGGCAGGGCGCTGGGAGGCCCCTTGGCAACCCTACGGCAGAGAGAAAGGGAGAGGATGGCCCTGAGACTGCGCCCGCCATCACCCGCCATCGCGCGGGCCTCCTACCGGATCGCGCCCCCCCAGCCCCGACCACGCCCACCCAGCCCGACCACGCCCACACACCCAGGCCCCGCCCCACATACCCCGACCACGCCCACATGCCCAGGCCCCGCCCGCCCGCCCCGGATCGCGCCCCCCAAGGCCACCCACCAGCTCCCAGACTGCGCTGGTCAGCCCGTGAAGTCGCCACCCTAGACCAGGCCCACTGGTCCCGCACCAGGACCTCGTCTCTGGCCACAGTCACGGGTCCCTGAGACTCTGCGCCCCAGGGCGTGCCCCCTCGGACTCGCCCCTCTCAGCGTAGCCCTCACCCCCTGCGAGGCGCTGGTCTCCCCGGAGGTCAGTCCCAGCTGGCTCCCAAGCCCACCCGCTCCCACACGGAGCTCATCCGGCTACCCCGCTCCCAGAAAAGCCAGGACCTCCACTCCAGGCCGAAGGCCGAGGCCCTGGGGCCTGTCCTCGTCTTCCCCGCCCCAGGAGAGGAGTCCCTGTTAGGGTTAGGGGCAGTGAGCGAACCCGGGGACTCTCGTAGGAGGTTATGAGCACGCTCAAGATGGCTGGAGCCCACAGCCCCATTGGCACCCGCGAGCCTCCCCCCAAAGCCCTCCTGGCGTCCAGCCTCGGGAGCAGGGCCCCTGGACTGCCCCCTCAGGGCCCGCTCAGGAGACCTGGCGGAGGACGCCTGCTGACCACGAGGGTGCTGGCTCCAGGGCCCTGTGGGCACAGGACGGCCCTGCGGGATCCTGGTTCTCCCCCCCTATCCCGCCTCCTCCCCTGGGTCCCCCTGCTGCTTGGACAGGGGCCGCGGCCTCCAGGACACACTCCTCCGGCCCCGCCTGGGCACCTGGAGCCCCGTCGAGCGGAATCTGGTGTTTCTCCAGGATTTCCCCAGTTCCTCCAATAGCCGAGGGGCGTGAGCCAGCCGGCAGGTGGGGTCAGTGCCCCTCAAGAGGCTGGACCACCCCCCAGAGCCAAGGGGTGAGGCGCCCGCAGCCTCTGTCCTTGCTCTGAGCGGCCCCATCTGTGACCTTTCTCCGGGAGCGGGGTGGACCCGCACCGCGCGCCCACCCCTCCCCCGCACGCCGGGCCGTGACTCAGCTGGGGCTGCCGGGCCTCTGAAGGCCGGCTGCGGGCGAGCTGCAGCCTGCGCCTGGGCCGGCGGGGCCGCGGGGGCTTCCCCAGGCTCTCCCGGCCTCGGGCCCAGCCCAGGAGTGCCACGGGCTGAGCTGCCACACCTGCCGGAGCCACCAGCAGCCCTGCCGGTAGCCTGGCTGAGTCACTTCTCCCCAGGGGCAGGCGGGGCGGGAGGGTCCGCCCCATCTCTATGCAAAGCAGCCCGCGGCTTCCCGGAGCCTGGAGCAGCGCTAAGCCCGAGCCCAGGAACGGGGCCTCCCCAGGGACGGGAGCCAGCCTGGGTGCGCCGGGGCCTACAGGCACGTGAGGGTGCAGGAGGCCGGGGCGGGGGGCCACGTCTTCAGGTGAGCAGGCGCAGAGGCCAGGGGGCAGGTCTGCCGGCAGCGCTCTGCCCACCACGCAGCCCAGGCCTAACGGGGGTGGGGCCAGCCGGGCCAGACCCTGGAAGGGCCAGGCCCTCAGGGCAGAGGGGCGGCGTAAGGAAGGCAGGGGGCGCTGCGCCGTCCCTCAGGGGCTGGGGAGAGGGGTCGCTGAGACACAGGGGAGCCCCGCGCTGCACATCCTGGGGTGAAGGAGGGGGCGTGAGGGGAGCGCGTGGAGGCCCCAAAGTGGGGCGTGTCCACTCAGGAGCTGGTGCTCTGGATCCAGATCAGTCCTTCTGGGAAAAAACAGCAACCTGAACTGACTCATTGGAAAAGACCCTGCTGCCGGGAAAGACTGAAGGCAGGAGGAGAAGGGGATGACAGAGGATGAGATGGTTGGATGGCATCACCAACTCGATGCACATGAGTTTGTGTAAACTCCGGGAGTTGGTGATGGACAGGGAGGCCTGGTGTGCTGCAGTCCATGGGGTTGCAGAGCTGGACACGACTGAGCAACTGAACTGAACTGATCGTGAAACATGAAAAACACCTTCTGAAAAGCAACAACAGGCAAAAAGCAAGAAACGATCAGGTGAGTCTGCAGGGATCAGCCTTTGTGGACCAGGACCACCCGGCTGGAGGTCCCAAGGCTTGAGGGGTGTGGGAGGCAGATGCCCACCGCCACAAGGGGTGAGAGGCACCCTGCCCCTCGAAGGGTGGCAACCCCAAAAGGTCACACCCTGGGCGAGCCCAAAACACACCTTCCCGGCCCCAGGGAGCGCGAGGCGAGTTCTTGGTGCTGAGCAGGGTGGGTGGAAATCCCAGGGAGATTGGAGCCCCGAGCTAGTCCCAAACAGGAAACAGATCTAATGACAAGTTCTCATCCCTGGGCTTGGGGCGGGGCACAGAGGGTGCCAAGCGTCAGGCTATGAGCTTAACGTGATGTGGGCAGCCTTGCTCAGGAAGACGGAAGATGAGGGGCCGGGGAGGGGTCATTCGCCAGGGCACACGTGGCTCTCTGAGGGGACACGCCCGCATCCTGGAAGGAATGCAGACTCCCCGCAGTCCATTTTTTAAAGAAAACGATCCACCTCTAATAAAATGTGAGAGTGCCGGTAGAATCAGAACGTGGCCTACGACTTCACAAGCTGATAGAATTATCAGACACAGAACACTACATGATTTCATACCATTTAGAGATTTTAGGCAAAGGAAAGAAATTATAAAGGAAAGCCAAATTTATTAAAAAGTAGCGTTTCTAAAAAATGGCTCTATAATAACTAAAACATTTCAATGGATGGGATTCACAGTGCTCTAGACTCTGAGGACAGAATGAACTGGAAGGCAGAGGAGGAGGCTACACGGGTGGCCCCGCAGGAAACCAAACGGCCACTGGGAGGTGAAGTGACATGGGAGGTGGGGGGAGCGGGGGAGCAAACACCCCCGAGCTCTGAAGGCAAGGAGAGGTGGCGGGGTGGAGGCGGTACTCAAAGGGTTAAAGGCTGAGTGCTTCTCATAAATCATTAAAGACAGGAGTGTGCCGATTAATGAAGCTCGGAGATTTCCAGTTTGAATAAACACAAATAAAACCCCACACCCAGACCCGTCCTTAAAACAGTCGGAAATTTTGCAGGCAGGTAAGACAGTTCACTTTCGGAAAGCGGTGGATTTGGCCGAGTATCTCTGAGAGCATTGGTGACAGCCAAGGAGAAATGTTCTGAGAGGACCCCTCTGGGCGCCCACTGCAGAGAGCCTGTCTCTTCCAAGGTGAGTGTCGGAAAGAGAGGATAGGTAAGAGCTCCGTGGGGGAGTCTGAGACCTGGGAGGGTGCAGGGCGGAGGGCCGCTGTGTGGTCTGAGCACACAGTACTAATGTCCCGTGTCTCCAGGCCCGAAGGCCACTCGTCCTGCTGCTGCTAAGTCGCTTCGTCGTGTCTGACTCTGCAACCCCATGGACCACAGCCCACCAGGCTCCTCTGTCCATGGGCTTCTTCAGGCAAGAACACTGGAGTGGGTTGCCATGCCCTCCTCCAAGGGATCTTCCCGACCCAGGGAGTGAACCTGTGTCTCTTATGTCTCCTGCGTTGGCAGGCAGGTTCTTTACCACTAGCACCAATTGTCCGGGTGGGAATAAAAGTAGGATTTAGACATTAACCTCAGCATGCAGCTGGTCATTTCCGTGCAGCAGCCAAAAGACCAGAAACAGAGTGTGTGACCTCCAAACCAGAAGGAGGAGAAACTGAAATGACAAAAACATTAATGAAAATAAGGCAAGGACAAAGAGAAAGAGGAACATGAGCTGGAGAAGGATAAACAGACATCAGATGCAATCAGATAAGAGGTCCTGTGGGCATGAGGCTCCAAGGCGGCCCCTGGTGACCCCCACCTCCTGTGCCCCAGTCCGGGGCAGACCCCTCACGTCACATCAGGCCGGGCGTGTGGCCAGCAGAACATGGCAGAGGTAACACTGTGACTTCTCAGGCTGAGCCACAGAAGACGTGACTCCAGGGGCTGGTCTGGAATTTCTTGTTCTGCGGATGCTCCACCTGCCGTGAGGTCACTCAGGCGGCCCTTTGGAGGGTCCGTGAGGTGAGGACACCGTGAGGCCTCCAGCCCTCGTCCAGGTGAGCGAACCCTTGGAAAGCGGACCCCACCTGAGTCAAGCCTTCACATGATGCAGCCTTGGCCACGGCCTTGACCGAACCTCAAGTGAGACCTGGGGCTTGGACCACAAGGTTAAGGCCCTCTCAGATCCCTGGCCCTCAGAAATGTGTGGGCGAGCAGGTGTTTGTTGTTCTGGAGTAATCTGTGTGCACAGTCCACGCCATCTGTGCACACAGACGATCACACAGGACGTAAATGTGAAATGCGCTGGTTAAGAGAGTGGTCAGTTTGGATTCAGAGTTTGGGTGCTCTTGCCCTCTGAGATGGACTACATTCTGTCTATGGAGTGTGTCTCTCCCAGAATAAATCTGCTTTCACTCTAAAAAAAAAAAAAAAATCAGATTTTATACAGAGAAATATGTAAGACCCAAGGTTAGAGAGTGACTGAAAGGAAAAGACAGACCCAGGAAAATTCTAACCAAGATAAAATTAATAACGGAGTCTGAAGAAATGCAGAGCAAAAGTTGTTGGGATTATAAGAAGTGGATGTGTCCCCAGAGGTTGTCATCATACTTGGGACATGCACACAAGAAAAAGCAGAAAGAACATAAAAGGTTTGAATGCCACCCTAAACAACCCAACCGCACTTGGGATACTCGACCAGCATGGAGCACACATTGTCTTCCCCAGCACTGACCATGCTCAACACCCCTCAGCGAAGGTCTGGTGCTGCAGTGACCCGGCTCCGGTCAAAACATGATTATGCCGACAAGAAAAAGCCAAGCCACTTACAAAATCTGATGTGAATATATTTAAAGGAAACTGATTTCTAAATAACTTACAGATCAAAGAAATAATTGTAATGAAAATTTAAAAATATTGATCTGAATAATACCCCAAACACTACATTTCAAAAATTTTCAGATACAGTTAAAGGAGAAAATAAAGGGTGATTGCCATCCTCAAATTGCCTGTCATGTATTGAAGAGAAGAAATGCCAAATATTAAGATCCAGCCAACTTCTAGCTCAAGAAGTTAGAAAAAAAACAAACCCAAGTAACAAATGTCTACTTAGGTCTTCTGCCCATTTTTTGATTGAGTTGCTTGTTTGTTTTTTTATTAATATTGAGCTCCATGAGCCGTTCGTATATTTTGGCGATTAATCCACTGTCAGTTGCTTGGTTTGGAAATATTAAATAGCTCGTGGGAAGCTGCTTCACAGTGCAGGGAGCTCACCTCAGTTCTCTGTGGTGACCGAGGGGGATGGGGGGGACACCCAAGAGGGAGGGGACGTACACGGCTGCACACGGCTACACACGGCTGATGCACCTCGCTGTACGGCAGAAACCAACACAACATCTTAAAGCAATCATACCCCAGTTAAATATATACATGCATACACCAAGTGCGTGAAAGTCGCTTGGTCGTGTCCGACTCTTTGCAACTCCATGGACTTCACTGTTCATGGGATTCTCCAGGCCAGAATACTGGAGTGGGTAGCAGTTCCCTTCTCCGGGGGATCTTCCCAATCCAGGGATCAAACCCAGGTCTCCTGCGTTGCAGGCGGATTCTTTACCAGCTGAGCCACAAGGGAAGCCCAAGAATACTGGAGTGGGTAGCCTATCCCTTCTCCAGCGGATCTTCCTGACCCAGGAATCCAGCCGGGGTCTCCTGCATTGCAGACAGATTCTTTACCAATTGAGCTATGAGCGAAGCCCATGCATATACATATATAGGAAGACAAATAAAACTACAAATGCAAGAGCCAGAGAAGCAAAGTGAAAGTTCAGCAAAGCCTCAGGCTGGTTCTCTGAGAAGCTGGACAAAGCGACAGACCCTGGTGACACTCACTGATGGCAACGGAGCTGGCAATATTAGAAATAAAAGTGAAACGTCTCTCGTTCTGCAGACTTTAAAAAGATGATGAAGGAAGACAAGGTCCACTTCTCAGTCCTACGTGGATGGATGCCACTTATACGAACAGAGTGACACGACCATCTCAGGAGATTCAGGGGAAATCGTGCAGAGATCCTATGTCGTTCATTCATGATAAACAGAGAAGAGAAAACCACTCTCAGCCAACAAGGAATGTCCTCTGAGAGCGTGTGCTTGTGGAGACCTTGCTCTGGTCTTGTTAGTGGACTCCTGCCTGCTCCCCTCAGTGCAGGGGCGGGGCAGGAACCAGGACAAGGTGGACAGACTGGACAGGGAGGAGCACGGATGCTGCTTGAAGGGGTGGGGGTGCAGTGCAGGAGATACAAGAAGATACAGGCCGGCAGGACCAGGAGGTGAGCCCTGCAGGAGGCGGGCTGCAGGGCAGCATGCAAGGGCCATGGGGGTGTCTACACATTAGCACAAGTAATTGGAAAATAAATCTTAAAACACCATTTATACCATTCATATGCAGAATCTTAAATAAATCAAACTCACAGGAACAGAGGATAGAAAGGTGGCTGCCAGGAGGGAGCCCTGAGTGGTGGGGAGAGGGGAGCAAACGCTCGGCTGGCAGGTGGGCGAGGCCTGAGGACCAGATGTGAGACCTGGCGGCCACAGCTGACCACCAAGCCGGCATCACCGACAGTAAATGTTCTCACCAAGAGAGGAGAAGAAGATTAAAACCCACCGTTTATTAAAGTAGCAAAGTCAATTGACTAAAAATACATGTATAAAAGTATCAAAAATACATCTAATACATAGGAATTCATTTGATGAGAAAAAAATCCACCCTAAAAATATTGCTTAGAAAAACTAAGGAATATAGTATGTAAGTCAAGATACATCAAGTGGGTAGATTGGGAGTCTCAGCATTGTGAGGATGTCAATTCTCCTTAAAATGATTGGTAGATTTGACACAGTCAGTTCAGTTCAGTCACTCAGTCATGTCTGACTCTTCGCGATCCCATGGACTGCAGCACACCAGGCTTCCCCGTCCATCACCAGCTCCGGGAGCTTGATCAAACTCATGTCCATCAAGTCCATAATGCCATGCAACCGTCTTATCCTCTGTTGTGCCCTTCTCCTCCCGCCTTCAATCTTTCCCAGCATCAGGGTCTTTTCCAATGAGTCAACTCTTCACATCAGGTGGCCAAAATATTGGAGTTTCAGCTTCAGTCCTTCCAATGACAATTCAGGACTGATTTCCCTGAGGATGGACTGGTTGGATCTCCTTGCAGTCCAAGGGACTTTCAAGAGTCTTCTCCAACACCACAGTTCAAAAGCATCAATTCTTTGGTGCTCAGCTTTCTTTATAGTCCAACTCTCACATCCATACATGACTACTGGAAAAACCATAGCTTTGACTATACAGACCTTTGTCTGTAAAGTAATGTCTCTGCTTTTTAATATGCTGTCTAGGTTGGTCATAACTTTCCTTCCAAGGAGTAAGCATCTTTTAATTTCATGGCTGCAGTCACCATCTGCAGTGATTTTGGAGCCCAAAAAAATAAAGTTTGACACTGTTTCCACTGTCTCCCCATCTATTTCCCATGAGGTGATGGGACCAGATGCCATGATCTTAGTTTTCTGAATGTTGAGCTTTAAGCCAACTTTTTCACTCTCCTCTTTCACTTTCATCAAGAGGCTTTTAGTTCCTCTTCACTTTCTGCCATAAGGGTGGTGTCATCTGCATATCTGAGGTTATTGATATTTCTCCCGGCAATCTTGATTCCAGCTTGTGCTTCATCCAGCCTGGCGTTTCTCATGATGTACTCTGCATATAAGTTAAATAAGCAGGGTGACAATATACAGCCTTGATGTACTCCTTTCCCAATTTGGAACCAGTTTGTTGTTCCACGTCCTGTTCTAACTGTTGCTTTTTGACCTGCATACAGATTTCTCAGGAGGCAGGTCAGGTGGTCTGGTATTCCCATCTCTTGAAGAATTTTCTACAATTTGTTGTGATCCAAGCAGTCAAAGGATTTGATGTAGTCAATGAAACAGAAGTAGATGTTTTTCTGGAACTCTCTTGCTTTTTCTATGATCCAGTGGATGTTGGCAATTTAATCTCTGGTTCCTCTGCCTTTTTTTTTTTTTTTTTTTTTTTTTTTTAATTGAAGGATAATTGCTTTACAGAATTTTGTTGTTTTCTGTCAAACCTCCACATGAATCAGCCATAGGCTTACATATATCCCCTCCCTTCGGAACCTCCCTCCCCATCCCACCCCTCGAGGTTGATACAGAGCCCCTGTTAGAGTTTCCTGAGCCAGACAGCAAATTCCCACTGGCTATCTGTTTTACATACGGTAATGTAAGTTTCCATGTTACTTTTTCCATGCATCTCACCCTCTCCTCCCCTCTCCCCATGTCCATGAGTCTATTCTCTATGTCAGTTTCTCCACTGTGACCTGTAAATAAATTATTCAGAACCATATTTCTAGATTCCATATATATGTGTTAGAATATGATATTTATCTTT
Organism: Cervus canadensis; assembly: GCF_019320065.1. NCBI lineage: Eukaryota > Metazoa > Chordata > Mammalia > Artiodactyla > Cervidae > Cervus > Cervus canadensis. Next base: position 681,641 of record NC_057406.1, on the reverse strand, counting down.
CTCTTTCTGACTCACTTAACTCTGTATAATAGGTTCTAGGTTCATCCCCCTCATCAGAACTGACTCCAACAAGTTCCTTTTTATGGCTGAGTAATATTCTATTGTGTATATTTACCACAATGTCTTTATTCATTCATCTGTCCACGGGCATCTGGGTTGCTTCCATGTTCTAGCTATTGCAAATAGTGCTGCAATGAACAATGAGGTACATGTCTTTTTCAACCCTGGTTTCCTCAGGGTATATGCCTAGGAGTGGGATTGCTGGGTCGTATGGTGGTTTTATTCCTAGTTTTTTAAGGAATCTACATACTGTCTTCCATAGTGGCTGTATCAATTTACATTGCCACCAACAGTGCAAGAGCATTCCCTTTTTATCCATACCCTCTCCAGCATTTATTGTTTGTAGACTTTTTGATGATGGCCATTCTGATCCGTGTGAGGTGAAATATTTCATGGTGGTTTTGATTTGCATTTTTCTAATAATGAGCGATGTTGAGCATCTTTTCAAGTGTTTGTTATCTATCGGTATGTCTTCTTTGGAGAAATGTCTGTTTAGGTCTTCTTCCAACTTTTTGATTGGGTTGTTTGTTTTTCTGCTATTGAGTTGTATGAGCTGCTTGTATATTTTGGAAATTAATCCTCTGTCAGTTGTTTCATTTGCTATTATTTTCTCCCATTCCGAGAGTTGTCTTTTCACCTTGCTTACAGTTTCCTTTGCTGTGCAAAAGATTTTAAGTTTAATCAGGTCCCACTTCTTTACTTTTGTTTTTATTTCTGTTACTCTAGGAGGTGGGTCATAGAGGATCTTGCTTTGATTTCTGTCATCGAGTGTTCTGCCTATGTTTTCCTCTAAGAGTTTTATAGTTTCTGGTCTTACGTTTAGGTCTTTAGTCCATTTTGAGTTTATCTATGTGTATGGTGTTAGGAAGTGTTCTAATTTCATTCTTTTACATGTGGCTGTCCAGTTTTCCCAGCGCCATTTATTGAAGAGGCTGTCTCTGCCCCACTGTATATTCTTACATCCTTTGTCAAAAATAAGGTACCCACAGAGGTATGGGTTTATTTCTGGGCTCTCTATCTTGTTCCCTTGGTCTTTATTCTGTTTTTGTGCCAGTACCATACTGTCTAGATGACTGTAGCTTTGTAGTATAATCTGAAGTCAGGAAGGTGGATTCCTCCAGCTCCATTCTTCTTTCTCAAGACTGCTTTGGCTATTTGGGGTCTTTTGTGTTTCCATATGAATTATGAAATTTTTTGTTCTAGTCCTGTGAAAAATGCCATTGGTAATTTGATAGGGATTGCACTGAATCTGTGGATTGCATTTAGTAGTATAGTCATCTTCAGAATATTCATTCTTCCTACCCAGAAACATGGACTATCTCTCCGTCTGTTTCTGTCATCTTTGATTTCTTTCATCAGTATCTTATAATTTTCTGAGTACAGTTCTTTTGTCTCCTTAGGTAAGTTTATTCCTAGATATTTAATTCTTTTTGTTGCAATGGTGAATAGGATTGATTCCTTAATTTCTTTTTCTGATTTTTCATTGTTAGTATATAGAAATGCAAGTGATTTCTGTGTATTGATTTTGTATCCTGCAACCTCGCTAAATCACTGATTAGCTCAAGTAATTTTCTGATACTATCTTTAGGGTTTTCTATGTACAGTATCATGTCATCTACAAACAGTGAGAGCTTTACTTCTTCTTTTCTGATCTGGATTCCTTTTATTTTTCTCCTCTGATTGCTATAGCTAGTACTTCCAGAACTGTGTTGAATGATAGTGGGGAAGGTGGACACCCTTGTCTTGTTTCCTGATCTTAGGGGAATGTTTTCAGTGTTTCACCATTGAGAGTAATGTTTGCTGTAGGCTTATCACATATGGCCTTTACTGTGTTGAGGCAGGTTCCTTCTATGCCCATTTTTTGAAGGATTTTAATCATAAATGGGTGCTGAATTTTGTCAAAGGCTTTTTCTGCATCTATTTAGATTATCATATGGTTTTTATCTTTCAATTTGTTAAAATGGTGTATCACATTGATTGATTTGCATATGTTGAAGAACCCTTGTATTCCTCGAGTAAACCCAACTTGATCATGTTCTATGAGCTTTTTAATGTGTTGTTGAATTCTGTTTGCTAAAATTTTGTTGAGGATTTTTGCATCTATGTTCATCAGTGATATTGGCCTGTGGTTTTCTTATTTGTGTGTTGTCTTTGTCTGGTTTTGGTATCAGGGTGATGGTGGCCTCATAGAGTGTTCCTTCCTCTGCAATTTCTTGAAAGAGTTAGAAGGATAGGCATTAACTCTTCTCTAAATGTTTGATAGAATTCTCCTGTGAAGCCATCTGGTCCTGGGCTTTTGTTTTTTGGGAAACTTTTGATCACAGCTTCAATTTCAGTGCTATTAACTGCATTGTTCATAATTTCTATTTCTTCCTGGCTCACTCTTGGAAGACTGATCTTTTCTAAGAATCTGTCCATTTCTTCCGGGTTATCCATTTTATTGCTATATAGTTGTTCATAATAGTCTCTTATAATCCTTTGTATTTCTGCATTGTCTTTTGTAACCTCTCCTTTTTCATTTCTAATTTTGTTGATTTGATTCTTCTCTCTTTTTTCCTTGATGAGTCTGGTTAAAGGTTTGTCGATTTTGTTTATCTTCTCAAAGAACCAGCTTTTAGGTTTATTAATCTTTACTATTGTTTCTTTCATTTCTTTTCCATTTATTTCTGCTTGGATCTTTATGATTTCTTTCCTTCTACTAATTTTAGGATTTTTTTTGTTCTTTTCCCAGTTGTTTTAGGTGTAAAGTTGGGCTGTCTATTCGATGTTTTTCTTGTTCCTTGAGGTAGGGTTGTGTTGCTATAAACCTCCCTCTTAGGACTGCTTCTGCTGCATCCCATAGGCTTTCAGTTGTCGTGTTTTCATTGTCATTTGTTTCTGGAAACTTTTTAATTTCCCTTTTGATTTCTTCAGTAACCCATTGGTTATTTAAAAACATGTTGTTTAATCTCCATGTGTTTGTATTTTTAGTTTTTTTTCTTGTAATCGATATCAAGTCTCAGCATTGTGGTCAGAGAAGATGCCTGATACAATTTCAATTTCCTTAAATTTACTGAGGTTTGATTTGTGACCCAAGATGTGGTCTATCCTGGAGAATGTTCCATGTGCACTTGAGAAGAAGGTGTATTCTTCTGCATTTGGATGGAATGTCCTGAAGATATCAACGAGATTCATCTCATCTAATGTATCATTTAAGACTTGTGTTTCCTTATTAATTTTCTGTTTTGATGATCTGTCCATTGGTGTTAGTGGGGTGTTAAAGTCTCCTCTTATTATTGTGTTCCTGTCAATTTCTCCGTTTATGTCTGTTAGTGTTTGTCTTATGTATTGAGGTGCTCCTGTGTTGGGTGCATACATATTTACAATTGTTATGTCTTCCTCCTGGATTGACCCCTTGATCATTATGTAGTGTCCTTCCTTATCTCTTGTAATCTTCTTTATTTTAAGGTCTATTTTGTCTGATACGAGGATTGCTACTCCAGCTTTCTCTTGCTTCCCATTTGCATGGAATATATTTTTCCATTTTCTCACTTTCAGTCTATATGTGTCTTTAGGTCTGAAGTGGGTTTCTTTAGAGTGTATATATGGGTCTTGTTTTTGTATCCATTCCGCCAGTCTGTGTCTTTTGGTTGGAATTTAATCCATTTACATTTAAAGTAATCATTGATATATATGTTCCTATTGCCATTTTCTTAATTGTTTGGGGTTGATTTTGTAGATCTTTCTCCTGGTCTTGCATTTCTTGACTCTATAAGTCTGTTTAACGTTTGTTGCAAAGCTGGTTTGGTGGTACTAAATTCTCTTAACTTTTGCTTGTCTGAAAAACTTTTGATTTCTCCATCAATTTTGAATGAGATCCTTGCCAGGTACAGTAATCTTGGTTGTAGGTTTTTCCTTTTCAGTACTTTAAATATATTCTCCATTCCCTTCTGGCCTGCAGAGTTTCTGCTGAGAGATCAGCTGTTAAATGTACGGAGTTTCCCTTGTATGTTACTTGTTGCTTCTCCCTTGCTGCTTCTAATATTCTTTCTTTGTGTTTAGTCTTTGTTAGTTTGATTAGTATGTGTCTTGGTGTGTTTCTCCTTGGGTTTATCCTGCATGGGACTCTTTGTGCCTCTTGGACTTGATTGACTATTTACTTTTCCATGTTGGGGAAGTTTTCAACTATAATATCTTCAAAAATTTTCTCATACCCTTTCTTTTTCTCTTCTTCTGTTCAGCTCAGTTCAGTTCAGTCACTCAGCCATGTCCGACTCTTTGTGATCCCATGAACCGCAGCATGCCAGGCCTCCCTGTCCATCACCAACTCCTGAAGTTTACCCAAACTCATGTCCATTAAGTCGTTGTCCCCTTCTCCTCCTGCCTTCAATCTTTCCCAACATCAGGGTCTTTTCAAATGAGACAGCTCTTCACATCAGGTGGCCAAAATACTGGAGTTTCAGCTTCAACATCAGTCCTTCCTGTGAACACCCAGGACTGATTTCCTTTCGGATGGACTGGTTGGATCTCCTTGCATCTCCCAGATCTTCTTCTGGGACCCCCTATTATTCAACTGTTGGTGTGTTTGATATTGTCACAGAGGTGTCTGAGAATATCCTCAGTTCTTTTCATTCTTTTTACTTTATTCTGCCCTTCAGAAGTTATTTCCACCATTTTATCTTCCAGCTCACTGATTCATTCTTCTGCTTCAGATATTCTGCTATTGATTCCTTCTAGAGTATTTTTAATTTCAGTAATTGTACTGTTTGTCTCTGCATGTTTATTCTTTAATTCTTCTAGGTCTTTGTTAATTGATTCTTGCATTTTCCCCATTTTGCTTTCAAGGTCTTTGATCCTCTTTACTATCATTGTTCTGAGTCCTTTTTCAGGCAGTTTGCCTGTTTCCTCCTCATTTATTTGGACTTCCGTGTTCCTAGTTTGTTCCTTCATTTGTGTAGTATTTCTCTGCCTTTTCATCATTTTTTTTTAACTTCCTATGTTTGAGGTCTCCTTTTCCCAGGCTTCAAGGTTGAATTCTTTCTTCCTTTTGGTTTCTGCCCCCTAAGGTTGGTCCAGTGGTTTGTGTAAGCTTCCTATAGGGTGAGATTTGTGCTGAGTTTTTGTTTGTTTGTTTTCCTCTGATGGGCAGGCTGGGTGAGGTGGTAATCCTGTCTGCTGATGACTGGGTTTGTATTTTTGTTTTGTTTGTTGTTTAGATGAGACGTCCTCACAGGGTGCTCCCGGTGGTTGGGTGATGCCAGTCTTGTATTCCAGTCGTTTCCTTTGTGTGAGTTCTCACTATTTGCTACACCCCAGGGTTAGTTCTCTGGTGGTCTAGGGTCTTAGAGTCAGTGCTCCCACCCCAAAGGCTCGGGGCTTGATCTCTGGTCAGGAACGAAGATTTCACAAGTGGTTTGTTATGGCATTAAGTGAGATTAAAACAAATATCCAAAAATGAGAAACCAAAGATGACCTCCAGACAAATGGCAGTTACAAAATCAAGCAAATAATAATTAAAATAATGGAATATACACATATACATATATACCCACGAGCAAAGTTGAAACAGTCCAACAAAAATAAAGTACAATAGATTGACCCAGCAAACAAAGGAAATCAAAAAGTATATTTACCAGTTAAGAACAAAACTAACTAAAGTGCAAACTGGAAAACAAAACTAAAGCAAGGTGCCAAGTGGGGAATAAAGCAATGAAAATAAAACTAACAAGTATGTTGAGACTAAAGGAAAGAAAGAAAGAATAGATATGCAAAGTTAAATAGAGGTGGATAAAGATTTATATATATTAAAGATTAACTCAAAGGGGAAAAGAACAGTAGGAAAAGCAAACAAAGGAATAAATGTAGAAAAAATAATAACATGTTTAAAAAATTAAAATTAAAAAAAGAGAAAAAGAAAAAAAACAAAACAAAACAAACAACTCCCCAGAACTGCAAAAGCCCAATATAGAGGCAGAGGTTTATAACAACAATAAAAACTGTGACTGAGGGAAAAGAAAGAAAAAAAAAAAGGCTCAAAAGCTTAGATTTCATAGTGCCAATAGAATTGACAACTACAACAGAGCGGGAGAAAAAAGGGAAACAAAGAAAAAACCCAAAAGAACCTACAGAACAAGTCAAAACATAAGAATAATAAATGTTTTTCTTGAGTCACGGCTGTCAGAGTCCTTTCCCTCGCTGGGAGTCACAGTCCCCCTCCCCTCCCTAGGATGCCCTCCAACACCATGCTGATGTCTGGACCTGCTGTGTGGGGGCAGCTCAGATTCTAATCTGCTCCTGTTCCTCTGTGTTCTTGCTTCCAATGTCCACAGGTATCAGAATTAGTGCCTTTTCCTTTGTGGGCGCTCTCAGTGACCTTTTATAGATTCCACAGACACAGAGTCTGCCTGGTTGATCGTGTGGGTTTAATCTGCAGCTTCCACAGCCGGTGGGAAGGTTTTGGGTCTTCTTCCTCAGCCACACTGCCCCTGGGTTTCAGCTGTGGTTTTATTCCCACCTCTGCATGTGGGTCATCCATTGGGGTTTGCTCCTGAGGCTGCCCTGGAGGACTTGGGTTTGCCCCAGTGAGGGCCAGGTGTGGAGGTGGTGTAGCTGCTTGTGTCGCAGGGGTTCTGGCAACACCAGGTACTCAGAGGGGTTGGTGGCTAGGGAAGCAGGAAATACGGTGCTTTGGAAGGGTATAGCAACCGGTATTGGCCAACACGCTCCAGTATTCTTGCCTGGAAAACCCCCTCCCTGACAGAGGAGCCTGGCAGGCCACAGTCTATAGGGTTGCAAGGAGTGCGCCGTCCAGGTCATGAACGGCTGCGGCAAGGACTGTCTGATTCCATTCAGGCCGCCGCAGATCAGCTGCTTCCCTCTCAGCCCTAAATGCTTCTCCTCTGACTTAGACAACTGCCCCGATGTGGGGATCGGACCCCTGCTTCAGTTCCTCCACCCACTGAGGGCAGGTCCAGTCCTACTAACTCCCGTTTTTCACCCTAGTTCCCGTGTCCTACCAAGTTTTGCGTGGTTCTATATATTCTTTCCTGCTGTCAGGCACTCCTGTCCACTCTCAGTTGGTGTTCTGCATGCACTTCCGCGTCTGAAGGCATGCTCCTGATGTATTCATGGAGACAGATGTATTCCACGTCCACCTACTCCTCCACCATCTTGTTCCTCTCCCCTCTGCCTTTTTAAAATCCAGCTTAAACATCTGGAAGTTCACAGTTCATGTACTGTTGGAGGCTGTCTAGGAGAATTTTGAGCATTACTTTGCTAGAGTGTGAGATGAGTGCAATTGTGCGGTGGTTTGAGCATTCTTTGGCATTGCCTTTCTTTGGGATTGGAGTGAAAACTGACCTTTTCCAGTCCTGTGGCCACTGCTGAGTTTTCAAAATTTGCTGGCATATTGAGTGCAGCACTTTCACAGCCTCACCTTTTAGGATTTGCAATAGCTCAACTGGAATTCCATCACCTCCACTAGCTTTGTTTGTAGTGATGCTTCCTAAGGCCCACTTGACTTCACATTCCAGGATGTCTGGCTCTAGGTGAGTGATCACACCATCGTGGTTATCTGGGTCATGAAGATCTTTTTTGCATAGTTCTTCTGTGTATTCTTTCCACCTCTTCGTATTATCTTTTGCTTCTGTTAGGTCCCTACCATTTCTGTCCTTTATTGTTCCCATCTTTGCATGAAATGTTCCCTTGGTATCTCTAATTTTCTTGAAGAGATCGCTAGTCTTTCCCATTCTGTTGTTTTGCATTGATCACTGAGGAAGGCTTTCTTATCTCTCCTTGCTATTCTTTGGAACTCTGCATTCAAATGGATATATCGTTCCTTTTCTCCTTTGCCTTTAGCGTCTCTTCTTTTTTTAGTGTCTCTTCTTTTCTCAACTATTTGTAAGGCCTCCTCAGACAACCGTTTTGCCTTTTTGCATTCCTTTTTCTTGGGGATGGTCTTATTCACTGCCTCCTGTACGGTGTCATGAACCTCCAGCCATAGTTCATCAGGCACTCTGTCTATCAGATCTAGTCCCTTGAATCTATTTGTCACTTTCACTGTATAATCACAAGGGATTTGATTTAGGTCATACCTGAATGGTCTAGCGGTTTTCCCTACTTTCTTCAATTAAAGTCTGAATTTGGCAATAAGAAGTTCAATGATCTGAGCCACAGTCAGCTCCTGGTCTTGTTTTTGCTGAATGTATAGAGCTTCTCCATCTTTGGCTGCAAAGAATATAATCAATCTGATTTCAGTATTGATGATCTGGTGATGTTCATGTGTAGAGTCGTCTCTTGTGTTGTTGGAAGAGGGTGTTTGCTGTGACCAGTGTGTTCTCTTGGCAAAACTCTATTAAACTTTCTCCTGCTTCATTCTGTACCCCAAGGCCAAACTTGCCTGTTACTCCAGGTATCTCTTGACTTCCTACTTTTGCATTCTAGTCCCCTATGATGAAAAGGACATCTTTTTGGGGTGTTAGTTCTAGAAGGCCTTGTAGGTCTTCATTAGAACCGTTCAACTTCAGCTTCTTCAGCATTACTGGTTGGGGCACAGGCTTGGATTACTGTGATAATGAATGGTTTGCGTTAGAAATGAACAGAGATCATTCTGTCATTTTTTAGATTGCACCCAGGTACTGCATTTCAGGCTCTTTTGTTGACTATGATGGTTACTCCATTTCTTCTAAGGGATTCTTGCCCACTGTAGTAGATATAATGGTCATCTGAGTTAAATTCACCCATTCCAGTCCATGTTAGTTCACTGATTCCTATGTCAATGTTCACTCTTGCCATCTCCTGTTTGATCAATTCCAATTTACCTTGATTCATGGACCTAACATTCCAGGTTCCTATGCAATATTGTTCTTCACAGCATCAGACTTTACCTCCATCACCAGTTATATCCACAACTGGGCATTGTTTTTGCTTTGGCTCCATCTCTTCATTCTTTCTGGAGTTATTTCTCCATTCTTCTCCAGTAGCATATGGGTACCTACCGACCTGGGGAGTTCATCTTTCAGTGTCATATCTTTTTGCCTTTTCATACTGTTCATTGACGGAGTAGAAGGATGTGCGCTCATCTTCTCCTGCGAGAACTCCAAAATTACAACTCACTGCTGAACAATCAATGACAGGAGAATGTTGGATCCCACCAAAAAAAGATACCCCATATCCAAGGGCAAAGGAGAAGCCCCAGCAAGATGGTAGGAGGGGCAAAATCGCATTTAGAATCAAGCCCCATACCCGCCAGAGATGCTTGGAGGGCTCAAACAAAACCTTGTGTACACCAGGACCCAGAGACCCCACAGAGACTGAGCCATACCTGCCTCTGAGTGTTTGAGTGTCTCCTGCAGAGGTACGGGTCATAGGGGCTCTGGGTGCAGCAGACCTGGGTCACATAGCCTGTGGCATAAGCCCTCTTGGAGGAGGTTGCCATTAACCCCATCAAAGAGCCACCGAGCAGACAACCCACAAACTGCAGAACAACTATACCAAAGAAATTCTCACACTGTTCGAAAAGTTCTAGGACCCACAACAGATTTCCCAACCTGGGGATCTGGCAAAGGGACTGAGAACATCCAGGGAATTTGATGTTGGAGGTCAGTGGGACTTGATTACAGAGCTTCCACAGGACTGGGGAAACAGAGTCTTGGAGGCACAAACAGAACGAGGTGCACATCAGGACCCAGGAGAAGGGAGCAGTGACCCCACAAGAGACTGACCCAGACTTGCCCGTGAGTGTCCAGGCGTCTCCGGTGGAGGCGTGGGTCGACGCTGGCCTCTGCAGGGGTGGGGGCACTGAGTGCAGCAGTGTGTGCCTGGGGCCTTTTGAAGGAAGTCGCCATTATCTTCATCACCTCCACCATAGTTTGGTCTCAGGTCAAATAACAGGGAGGGAACATAGCCCTGCCCATCAACAGAGAATTGGATTAAAGATTTACTGAGCATGGCTCCATAGCAAGGAGAGATAAGAAAGCCTTCCTCAGTGATCAGTGCAAAGAAATAGAGGAAAACATAAAATGGGAAAGACTAAAGATCTCTTCAAGAGAATTAGAGATTCCAAGGGAACATTTCATGCAAAGATGGGCACAATAAAGGTCAGAAATGGTATGGACCTAATAGAAGCAGAAGATACTAAGAAGAGGTGGCAAAAATATACAGAAGAACTGTACAAAAAAGATCTTCATGACCGAGATAACCACGATGGTGCGATCACTCACCTAGAGTCAGACATCCTGCAGTCCGAAGTCAAGTGGGCCTTAGGAAGCATCACTATGAACAAAGCTAGTGGAGGTGATGGAATTCCAACTGAGCTATTTCAAATCTTAAAAGACGATGCAGTTAAAGTGCTGCACTCAACATGCCAGCAAATTTGGAAAACTCAGCAGTGGCCACAGGACTGGAAAAGGTCAGTTTTCACTCCAATCCCAAAGAAAGGCCATGCCAAAGAATGTTCAAACCACCGCACAATTGCACTCATCTCACACTCTAGCAAAGTAATGCTCAAAATTCTCCTAACCAGGCTTCAACAGTACATGAACCCTGAATTTCCATATGTTAAACCTGGATTTAGAAAAGGCAGAGGAAGCAGAGATCAAATGGCCAACATCTGTTGGATCACAGAAAAGGCAAGAGAGTTCCAGAAAAACATATACTTCTGCTTTATTGACTATGCCAAAGTCTTTGACTGTGTGGATCACAACAAACTATGGAAAATTCTTGAAGAGATGGGAATACCAGACCACCTGACCTGCCTCCTGAGAAATCTGTATGCAGGTCAAGAAGCAACAGTTAGAACAGGACATGGAACAACAGACTGGTTCTAAATTGGGAAAGGAGTATGTCAAGGCTGTATATTGTCACCCTGCTTATTTAACTTCTATGCAGAGTACATCATGAGAAATGCTGGGCTGGGTGAAGCACAAGCTGGAATCAAGATTGCCGGGAGGAATATCAATAACCTCAGATATGCAGATGACATTACCCTTTATGGCAGAAAGTGAAGAACTAAAGATCCTCTTGATGAAAGTGAAAGAGGAGAGTCAAAAAGTTGGCTTAAAACTTAACATTCAAAAAACAAAGATCATGGCATCCGGTCCCATCGCTTCATGACAAATAGATGGGAAACAATGGAAACAGTGAGAAACTTTATTTTGGGGGGCTCCACAGTTACTGCAGATGGTGACTGTGGCCATGAAATTTAAAGACACTTGCTCCTTGGAAGAAAAGTTATGACCAACCTAGACAGCATATTAAAAAGCAGAGACATTACTTTACAGACAAAGGTCTGTATAGTCAAAGCTATGGTTTTTCCAGTAGTCATGTATGGATGTGAGAGTTGGACCATAAAGAAAGCTGAGCACTGCAGAATTGATGCTTTTGAACTGTGGTGTTGGAGAAGACTCTTGCGAGTCCCTTGGACTGCAAGATCAAACCAGTCCAACCTAAGGGAAATCAGTCCTGCATATTCATTGGAAGGACTGATGCTGAAGCTGAAACTACAGTAGTTTGGCCACCTGATGTGAAGAACTGACGTACTGGAAAAAACTCTGATACTGGGAAAGATTGAAGGCAGGAGGAGAAGGGGACGACAGAGGATGAGATGGCTGGATGGCATCACCGACTTGATAGATATGAGTTTGAGCAGGCTCCGGGAGTTGGTGATGGACAGGGAAGCCTGGTGTGCTGCAGTCCATGGGGTCACAAAGAGTCGGGCATGACTGAGCGACGGTCCTGAAGTGAACTGAGCACGGCCCCGCCCATCAGAACAAGACCCAGTTTCCCCTCAGTCAGTCTCTCCCATCAGGAAGCTTCCATAAGCCTCTTATCTTTCTCTATCAGAGGGCAGACAGAATGAAACCTACAATCACAGAAAACTAACCAAACTGATCACATGGACCACAGCCTTGTCTAACTCAATGAAGCTATGAGCAATGCCGTATAGGGCCACCCAAGATGGACAGGTCATGGTGAAGAGGTCTGACACAATGTGGTCCACTGGAGAAGGGGATAGCAAACCACTTCACTATTCTTGCCTTGAGAACCCCATGAACAGTATGAAAAGGCAAAAAAAAAAAAAAAATTTGACACGACTGCAGTCAAATTCCCTCCAGGCTGTCTCTGTCGTAATCTACAAGCTGATTCTAAAATTTAAAAGGAAATTCAGAAGACAGAACAGTCTGGGAGATCCTGGGCAGGAAACAGCATCAGAGAATTTAGCTACTGCTTTTCAAAACTTATTTCAAAGCTGCATTGATTAAGACTTAAGTGTGGGACTTCCCTAGTGGTACAGTGGATAAGACTCCATCTGCCAATGCAGGGGATATGGGTTTGATCCCTGGTCCAGGAAGATCCCACATGCTGCGGAGCAACTAAGCCTGCGCACCACAACTCCTGAAGTCTGCGTTTCTAGAGCCCGTGTTCTGCAACGAGAGATGCCGCTGCAATGAGAAGCCCAGGTACCACCCAAGCCCAGAGAGGCCAGCACAGGCGAGCATGTCCTGGGGGTCCACGCGTGGCTGGACAGCCTCGGCTGATGGAAGTCAGAGTGCGGTCATCCCGCGACGGGAGGACAGAGTGGGGAGGGGCACAGGAAACCTTCCAGAGAGACCTGTCCCTCCTCTCCATGTCCCTGCTCGTGGCATTGACACCATCAAGCAGCCAGAAAAAAATCTAATCAAAGATGTGCCAGACTGCTGCCCTGAAAAACCATCACACACGGTCCAGAGAAAATCAAAGACAGCCTCATTAAACGGAGTAGATCTGATTTTGACTTGAATGACTCAGTATAAGAAAGATGCCAGCTCTCTCTGAAGATTCAACGGGACCCCAGTCAAAATCCTGGCAGTTCCCGCCTCCCCCAGCCTTCCTTGGGCTTCTCAGGTGGCTCAACAATAGAGAATCTGCCTTCAATGCAGGAGACAGGAGACACAGGTTCAATTCCTGGGCTGGGAAGATCCCCTAGAGGAGGAAATGGCTACCCACTCTTGCCTGGAAAATTCCATGGACAGAAAAGCCTGGCGGTCTACAGACCATGGGGTCACAAACAGTCACACGTACCTGAGTGACTGAGCACACCTTCCTTCTCTCTTTTTTGTTAACCCTGAGATTGACAGGCTGACCCTAACACACATATGGAAACGCAAGGGCTGAGACAACCACTGTGCGGAGCGTATGTCCCCTGCTGTTGGCTGGGCCTAGACCTGGGGTGAAGGCTGGGGCACGTTGGCCCGGCTGCCTGGCTGTTGTGAGACAAACACGCCCCAGGCAGCCACCGACGGGATGAGCGCCCTGCGGTTCTGGCTGGAGCCCAGCCGGTAGCCTGGAAGCAAGTGCAGCTTGCCCTTCTGACGGTCTCCGCCGCAGAGGCCTGACCCCGATGACTGCTTCACTCGAGCTCCACCAGGCGCCGTCACAGCAGCACAGACCCTCCCGGACACACGCGGGGGTCCTCTCACAGCATCTAATAGGTGCTGTGGGCTTGGGAACCAGCTGGTGGGGGCGAGGGGGGCTGCAGGAGGTTGACCCCCTCTCCCTCCCCGCGGCACAGAGACCGAGGCAAACGTCAGCCACCGTGACACTCGTGGTCGTGCGGGCCCCAGCAGGGAGCCTGGGGACCAAGGGCCACGGGTGCCCTGTGGGCACAGCCAGGCACCTTCCTGGAGCGACTCTCGAGAACGGGCGCACAACGAGCAGTCCCGGAGGATGCTCGTCCCGAGCGGCTGCAGGAGAAACCTTGACTCCTACGATGGGCAGGAGGCGTCTCAGCCCAGTGGAGTCGACCCCTTGGACCCAAGTGGGCCCCGGGAGAGGATGGCCCGGGGGCAGGGCAGCAGTGATGTCCCGCCCCTCCTTGTGATGGCCAAGCCTGTGGACCTGAGTATGCGGAGGCGGCCCGCCCAGGCACTCAGAGGGGCAGGTGGGGCAGGAGGCTCCTGGGGGCGGGCATGGGTTGGTCCTGGAGTCCCAGGCGGGCAGAGAGAAGGACACAGCTTGAAAACAAACATGGGAATGGACGACGATGGGGAGCCTGGGCAGAACCAAGCCTCGCTGAAAATCGATCAAGGCACTTAATCATGGCACAGAGTCTCCCCCCAGGAAGGGGCCGTTGCGTCTTGTGGGGGGATTTGGGGTGCGGCGCACCCAATGGTCTGTGCTGAGCCCGCTGTGGGGCGTGCGTGTGTGCGTGTGTGTGCGTGTGTGTGTGTGTGTCTGCGCACGTGCACGCATGCACGCAGGCACCTCTGGTTGGGAGAGGGTCCTTGGTCTCTTGTGCCCTCCTAGGTATCCTCTGAGGTGCGTCTGTCCATTCAAGGCCCTGACCAGCCTTCATCTGGGCCGCGTCTCAGGTGAGGTGGGATCTCCTTCCAGGCTTCTTACTGCTTCCTGAAAAAGCAGCGAGTGCGCCAAGTTCACTGTTCCCACCGTGATGCAGGCCCCGTGTGTGCGCCAGCCAGCTGGCCATGGTCGTCACTCTGCAGGACTCCCAGACAGGCTGGAGTCACGGTCACCAGGAGTGATGAGTTGTCGTCTCTGACCCAGGAGTCACATGTCTTCTGCCAGCATCCAAGCGACAGCCATGCTCATAGGGAAGGGAACGCGAATCCTGGCCTGGAAGGCTTGTCTCCGGCTCACAAGTGCCCAGGTGAAGAAAAGTGATGTGGAATCCTGAGGTCCTGGACTCAGAGCCTGGCTCTATGATTGGGGAGACTTTTGGAGGGGGCGCGGGCGAGTGTGTGCTGTTTGCAGAAGGACGGTGAATGCTAATGACCAGAGGCGGCCTGCGGTGTATTTGACCACATCCACTCCACTCCTCCTCTCCCTCTGAGGAGTACCCTTCCTCACTCACTGGGCAGATGTGGCCTGACTCGCCCTCTCAAGCGTATACCATCTGCCTTGTGAAGACGACACCCAGGGGAGCCGCTGGCCCAGGAGGGGAGACACGCGGGGTGGATCAGAACTCGCTGCGCAGCCTGGAGCCTGGCTCAGCCTCCCTGGTGGAGCCCCGCACCTCTACAGCCGACCTGAAGATGTCTGAGAGACAGGTGCTTGCTGAAGAAACACCACTGAGGTGGGGGAGGAGGTGTCCCTGTTATGCAACATTATTGCTGCAGAGACCTGACCTATAAAGATAGGAACACGGACACAACTGGGACAGAGTGGACTCCAAAACCAGCACAACACGTCCAGTCGCGTTCTTACAGAGGCGGCGCAGCACAGCCTGAGGACACAGCGTTCGCGCGCATCCGCTGAATGTCCACACGAAAACCCGTCAGTCTTGATTCCTACAGCCCGTCAGAGAGAGACAATTCCAGGTGGAATACCGCTCTAAATGTGAAAGGCGAAACCATACAACTTGAAGATGAAAACAGAAGTGACTGTTTTTTTTTATGATTTTGGGGTAGGCAAAGATTTCACAAACAAAACACAATTGCTAATCATAAAGACAATATATTGGAATATACTGCAATTAATAATTTATGTACATGAGAAGACACTACTAAGAGAGTGAAAGGCAAATCTCAGAACGAGAAAAGACATCTTTATAATACCAGTATATAGACCCACCAAAGGACTTGCATCCAGAATATAGAAAGAACTCCTACAAGTCAGTAGGAATAGGTTACAGAAAAATCTGTCAAATTAAATACAAAAAGATCCTTTGCAAGAGTATGTTGGGCTGGACTGTCAATATTAAAAGCTGCTGAAATGTGTTTCTTGACCATGCGGGCAGTTTGCAAGATCTTACGTCCCTGAACAGGGATCAAACCTGGGCCCACAGCAGTGAAAGTGCCAAACCTTAGAATGGCTAAAATTAAAGGACAAAGAATATCTACTGTTGGAAGAGTGTGGAGTAACTGGGAGACTCATACATTGGCACAGTCTTCCTGGGAAGTTCCTTGGGAGGGCCAACCAAAGCTGAATGCCTGACCCAGCAATTCCATTCCTACAGAAAGATGAATAAATGTTTGCCAAATTCAGGAGTGTTCACAATAGCACTATTTGTAATAGTCTGAACTAGAAAAATGTAAATAAACTGTAGTTGAGAACCAATTTTAACTACATGCAAGAAAGCAAAGCCAGCCATATGTCAAACTCAACATCAGACCAAGTTAGAATCATTCCTGGAATGCAAGGTTGGTTTAATATTAAAAAATTGATTGATGTTAGGTGCTACAGGCAACTTCTTAGAAAAAGGAAAACCTACCATTTTAATCCTAATAAGAGGAAAAAACTTGTAACCTCACAGATGCAAAAAAAATTGAGAAAATTCATTACCCAGTCACAATAAAAATTCTTCATAAAGATTAGAAATAAACTACACTAACATACTAGAGTATGTATACATTTATATCTATATATCGTATCTACAGCTTTGTTAAGACCTACAGAAAATGTCATTATAAATGAGAAAATGTTAGAAACATTCTCTTTAAAATCAGGAATTCAACAACGGTGCCCACCATTATGTAGGAAGTCCTAGCCAGTACAATAAGACAAGATATTAGGGGCAAAATGATTGAGGTGGGAGACATTAATACAAAGCTACTTGCACATGATATAATTATTTATGTAGAACAACTACACATAGAAACTCAAAAGAAGAAACATGCAAATTTCCAGAAATAACAGCAGAGTTTAGAAATGTGCAGATAGAAAATTAATATATAGAAATCAATTTCATTCTATATGCCAGCAACAAACAATGAGAAAATTTATATAGAGAGATGACACTATGTGCAGTAGAATCTGAATATCAAGTAACAAAAAAATATAATGAAAGATGTATACAGTCTCTGATGGGGAAATTCTAAAATTTAAAGAAGATCTAGGGACTTCACTAGTGGTCCAATGGCTAAGACTCCAAGCTCCCAACGCAGGGGGCTCAGGTTCAATCCCTGGTCAGGGAACTAGATATCACAGGCCACAACTGAAAGATACTGCATGCTGCAGCTAAGACCCAGCACAGCCAAATAAATAAATGAATAAAAACAAATATTGAAAAATAAAAAAATAAAAGATCTAAGTCAATGGAGAGACATGTTCTGTTCATGAACAGAAGACATGGTTTCATTAATTTATCCATTTTCTCCAAATTGATCTATGAATTCAATGCAAATCCAACCAAAATCTCAATACGACTTTTGTTGGACTTGATAAAACAATTATGACATTTATATAGAAGAGAATGAGGTCGGGAGCGACCGAGACTCTTACGAAGATGAGCAGAGAGGAAGCTTGTCCCACCAGAAGACACGGACAGTGTGGCGCTGGGCAGGGGACAGAGCAGAGACTCCAGAAATGCACACTCACACACGCGCGTGCAACAGTACGTTCACAAGAGCACAGAAAGTGTTTTCAATAAATAATTGAAAAATTATCTACATAGACAAAAATAAAATTTGATTCTTTCCTCACAACATATACAAAAGTCAACTCCAGATGGATTAGGACTTTTATGTCAAAAACAAAATTTTGAAACTCTTAGTAGTAAATGTAGGTAAATAAAGTTTTAAACCTCAAGGTAAGGAAAAATTCCTTGAGACAAAATAACATTGACTAAAGGAAAGACGGATAACTTTGGCCACATTACAACCCAAATCAAAACCTGTGTGCAAGTTCTAATTACACTATCAAAATGATCTAAATAAAAGTAGGCCGTGCAAGGTCAAACAATGAAACTATGTCATGAATCGAGAATTACGATGAATCAGAATGCATGCACCTGAGATCCAATGGGATGAGAAAAATGAATGAATGAACAAGGTCCTAGACAGTCAATAAAATAAGAAAAAGATATGAAAGGTATAATGGTTGCAGGAAAAAGGAAAACTCACTAGTTGATATAATTCTGTATGTTAAAAATACAATTTTCAAATATGTTAATGAACTAATAGAAATGATAGCCAGATAGCTGGATTTTCAAAAAAATCCACTCACAAAAATCAATTTCTTCTTTGTCAACCAGCCACAATTTGTAGGAAAATATTTTTAAGTTTGATACTATTTAAAATAGAATACAAAATAAAATATATGTAAGTCTAAATCCAACACAAAAAAGTGCAATACCATGACAAAAACAATTCTAAGAGCATACTGAAAGGCATTAAAGGATTTATTTATGAATAGATATTCCACATTCATATAGATTCAAACACTCAATAATGTAAAGAAGTCAGTTCTCACCAAACTGATGGCTTTAATATCAATAAACATTTTAAAAATTTTAACTACAAAAATTATGTTGGTAGATCTTGACAACCTAATCCTGTAACTTGAATGGAAGTGTAGGGGGTCAAGAATAGCCCAGTCATTTTCAAGGAAGAAAAGCAAGGTTATAGGACTTGTCTGACCAGCATGAAGACATTCAACAAAGCTACAGTTATAAAGACCTTGTGGCATTAGCCCAGGGCAGACAAACAAAGCAGTGGAGCTGAACAAAAGTCCAGAAGAGCCTTCAGGTGAGCGGGGGAGGGGCTGCTGGACTCTCATCTCCCACCACCTGCCAAGTCAGCTTCTGGAGCATTCAAGACTGGAATGTGCCACAACAGTGCTTCCAGAAGAGGAGGTCTTCACGGCCTCAGGGTTTGGAGACAAGCCGCAAAAATCACCAACTGGAGGGAGAGCTTGACCAACTGGAGTTTATTAAAAGTTAAGGTGACTTTTGCTTCCGTGGTGGCTCAGTGGTAAAGAAACAGCTTGCCAATACAGGAGATTCAGGTTTGATCCCTGGGTCGGGAAGATCCCCTGGAGGAGGAAATGGCTACCTACTGCAGTTTTCTTGTCTGGGAGAATTCCATGGACAGAGGAGCCTGGCAGACTACAGTCCACGGGGTCACAGAGAATTGGACACGACTGAGCAACTGAAGTACAACGCGGCTTTATATCCAAAGTTACCATCAAGGAGTGAAAAGGCAAGTCACGAAGTGGGAGACAGTGTTTGCCACACAAATGAACTGAAAGAGGAGGAGAATCCGAGAGTAGGTGGTTGTCACCCCTACACGTCAGCAAGGAAGATCTGCAATCCTAAAGACAAAGACCCACTTTTCAGGAGAGGAGACCTAGATGGCCGGTGTGTGTCTGAAAATAAGCCATTTTATTAGTAAATAGGACAAAGCAAACGCACAGCATCACCTCCTCCAGAGGCAAACAAGCCCCCGTCAGCACCAGGGACTGGCACCAAAGGGGGCCCCTCAGCACGACCGCGGTCAGCACGCATCCCTCCGGCCGCGCTCGCAGCGCCCGGTGTTCCCGCCCGCTAGGTTCACGTCCACCATTTGAAGATGTAATCAAGGTAAAATGAGGTCACATCAGAGAAGGGCAGGACCCAATCCAACAACTGCTGTCCTTTTAACAGAGCGGGAACTCTGGACAGAGCGACACACAGGAAGAACATTGCATGAAGCAGGGCAGAGACTGGCACGATGTGTCCGTCAGCCAAGGAACAGAGGCTGCCAGTGGCCGCCAGAAGCCGGAAGAGGCAGGAGGCTCTACAGGCTCTGAGAGCCTGGCCGTGCCAGCACCTTGGTTTTGGACTTCCGGCCTTCAGAAAAAATGTGGTTTGAGCCACAAGTTTGAGGGGCTTTGGTACAGCAGCTAATACTGCTTTTAAGGCTGAAGGCATGTGTGTCTAGTCGGCACCAGGAAGATGCCTGGAGGAAGCACAGTGTGTCACAGAAAAAAATGTGGGAATTGCCCTCATGGAGAGGTGAGTGGCTAAGTGTCAGAGCTGACGGGCCTCGGTGCCAGACTGGACACGGGGTGAGGAGAGCGGGTGAAACTGGAGGTGGCCTGCGAGGGCCCTGCCAGCTCTGAAAGCACTGGCTCCTCGTGCCTGGAGCTGGCGATTCTAGGGGGCGATTCGCGCATGTACTGAACATCTGCGAGGTGTCTGGCACAGCCCAGGTGCGTGGGTGCAGCCAGAACGTGGCCCCTGAGAGCTTACCATCTGCATGGAGACAGAGATGGCCGAGAGGCTGCTAGTGCCGGGGAGAGAGAGACAGACACATTGAGAACCCAGCTGAGCGGCGGGGACACAGCAGCTGCAAGTGTCCTGGTGATCCTGTGGCGGTGAGTGCACCTGGGACGCGGCAGGCGGGGCTGTGGCCCTGGCTGGAGGTACTCTCTCAGCCACATCTGGTGCCAGAACAACTGGAAATAGCACTGGGGTGCAGACACAGACAGGCCACCCCTGGAGACCAGGGGCTGCCCACACCTGTCTACCCGTGTGCAAAGCCCACCCCCAGGCCAGGCTCCTGAGCCACACACGGTCTGTTCCATCAGAAACTTCAGAAAACAGCACAGGGGCCTTGTGCCGGCCAGCACCCACCCTCGGCACGCAGTGTTATTCAAATCTCCAACTCAGCCCCTCAGTGGCACCACATCCCCCAGGGAGAGAGGCGAAGGCTGTCGCCCAGCTGGTCTTGTGCAGGGCACCTGGTGCTCAGGGGGCCCCGGAACCGCTGCAGCAGGACCCCCATTATCCCGACAACCTGACCAGGCCCAGGTGCTCCGAGCTCAGGCCAGTGCCCGGACCACAGGCCCTGCCCTGGAAGATACGGACCCCGGGCTCACATAGGTGCAAGCCCCGCACTGTTACCTGGTGGTCTGGGCGGCTGAAACGGAGCACCCTCTGTGGTCTTCACACTTGGAAGCATGGACGGCAGTGGGTGCACATGTAACGAGTTTGGATCTGAGTGTCTGTCGGACTCAGCCTTGGCGAGAGCGGGGCGGGGGGCCTTATTGTCTGGGTGCTGAGAGGTGCAGGAGGGGAGCTCGATCTTCCCGCCGGACTCCCTGTGGCCACTCTTGGCTTTAGCGCTGCTCTCCACCAGCCTGTGTAAGTGCACAGGCAAGGTGCAAGGAAGTACCTTTTGGTCTCTCAGTTTCAAGTCCTGGTGCAGAGCCATGAGTGGGGGTCCCTGGTCCAGGCCTAGCATGGCTGAGGGGCATCTCTGTTTCAGCGGATGGATGTCCGAGAGCGGAGGCACAGAGTCAAAGCTGGCGATCACTGGCATCTGCTTCCTGGCTTTCCTCATGCCCACACCTTCCACGAGCAAATCGGAGCCCTGGGACGTGGGCAGCTCCACTGCAGGCTGGGGACAGGGGAGCGAGGTCAGGGGGGCCGGCAGGCCCTTTCCTAGTCTTCGGTCAGGTCTGAGGCCTCAGAGAGAAGCCCCAGCCACGCTTCCCTAACTCTAACCCTAACCCTGGTTCCCCCTACCCCAGGGAGGCCAGGTCACAGGGTCTTGCTGCCCTGCCTGCAGAAGGGCTCCCCAGGGGAGCAGCCCCCTGGAAAGACCCATGAAGGAAGGCTGGATCTTCACCCCAGGAGGAGTGGGAGACACGGCAGGAGAGAAGAGGAATGGCCTAGAGGGGCCCCTGTCCTGCCTGGTACCACAGAGGTGGAGGTGGTTGGGGACGAGAGGTTGCAAGAACGGCAAAGGCCAGCTGGGCCACGTGAGACCCGCCCCCCCCCCCCCCGCCCCCCTGCGCCCGGGATGTGCGGAGAGACCATCACCAGGTGGCCGGTGGAAGAGAGACCCCCCCCCCCCCACCTGTCTCCACAGCAGCTCGAAGTTGCCGATGTCGCAGTTCCGGTCGGCCTTGCGGTCCACCACCACCTTGATGGTGTCCTCCTGCACCTGCGCGCACAGCTGCGCCGTGACGGGCGTGGACGCGTGCATGGTGGGGCTGGAGTTGATCTCGATCAGCCAGGGCCTGAAGTCGCGCCCGAGGATGAAGTCGGCGCCGTAGAGCTCGAAGCTGTTCTTGCGTGGCTCCACGTGGTCCTGGGCCACCTTCATGGTGTTGGTGATGGCCCTCTTCATGGACGGGTAGATGACGCTGCTCCACACGGCCCCGCGGCCCCTCTTCTGCAGGTACTCCTGGAATCGGGTGCTGGTCCACATGTTGTGACAGGGCAGCAGGGGGCTGCGGTCCTTGTCGTTCTTCAGGTGCTTCTGGATGGAGTTGTTGCACAGGTGGATGGCGCTGCGGGGCAAGGCTGGGGTCAGGTGTCAGGCGCTCAGCCCCCTCTCCTTCCCGCGGGCCGAGACGCGGAGGCCCCGCCCAAGACCCGATGCCCCGCCCCGACTCCGCCCGATGCCCAGCCCCCGACCCCAGAGGGGTCTGCCAGAGGCCCCGTACCAGACTCCGAGGCCCCGCCCCAGGCCCCACTCCGACTCCACCCGAGGCCCCGCCCCGGCCCCGCCCGAGACGCGGAGGCCCCAGCCCCCGGCTCCGCCAGAGGCCCCACCTGAGACGCCCCCCCCCCCAGCCCTTCCCACAGACCCTGCCCACGAGCGCAGGGCGGATACAGGTGGGTCCCTAAGGGGTCCCCTCTTCTCCTGTTCAACCTGGGGGCCCCGTTGGGGGAGGGGAGGTCTGCGTAGAAGCCAACCAGCCCCGGGCCACCAACGAGGGGCCTCCAGCAAGTCCCACCCTAGGAGCTATTTCCCCTCCTGCCGCTGGGGGACGGCTGGCGCCCCAGAGAGAGATTCACTAACCGAAAATTTCAGCTAATTCCTTTATACCCTGGCCTTGTTCTAAATAAGATTTAAGTTGAATAGCATCTATAGGAGATTGTAAAATACATGCGTCCTGTCAGTCATTTTCATTTGAGCATGTCCTTTGCCACTTGGTTCTGGTGGGGAGGCCCCGCCTGTGACCCATAAGACAGATACAAGAAACAGAATGCGCCCCGGACCCTGAAGACACGCTGTGGGGGCGGACACAGTTCAAAACAATGTCAGGGGCTCTATCAGCCTGGGTGAGGGTTTCGTTCCCAGATGGAGAAACAGCTCAGAGAGGAGGAGGCCCACTGGGCACACAGCCCACAGCTAGCAGGGCCTGGCAGGCTGGAAGGGGCCCTGTGGACCTCCCACTGCCCAGTCACCCAGAGTCCTCCGCCGGGTCCTCCAGGCCTGGTGGGCACTGTGCTCCTTGAGCTGCCGGCTGGGGCTTGTCCCAGCAGCCTGCCCCTGCCTGGTGATTCCAGGTGTGCTCACAGCTCCAGCCTGAGCACAGAGAAGCCCCTCCTGCAAGGTCTCTGTTAAGCCACCTTCGGCCTTCGTGATTCCTGTGCATTCCCCCGTATCCCCGACCAAGACGCCTGTGCACCCCAGGCGCCCCGAGTGTGGCCCTCCATTCAGACAGTGAGGTGGCACCGCCGAACTGTCCAGGAGAATGGCATGTTCCCGAGACTTCACTGGCGGCCTCCGTCGTCCCCACCGCACACATAGCCTGCCCACTCTGAGGCCCTGGTGGGTGGCAGGTTCATCCACCAAGGGGCACCCATTTCTGGAGGTCTGAGCCCCTGCCTGGCACCCCACCACCTCGACACACAGTGCCCCCTGCACCACCCTGGCCTCTCATGGGTCAGGTGCCCTCCGCCCTCTCATTCTGGCAGGGGTGGCTGGGGTCCTCCTCCAAGGACCCCTCAGGCCGCCCTCACGTTGCGTCCCACAAGCTGCCTCATCAGGGGCCACACCCCACCTCCCAGATGCTTTAGCAACTCCCCGACCTGCAGGACGCCCGACCCAGGGCTTTGGGGACTCACAAAGAGAAGGCCCTGCAGGGGCTACTGCAGAATTCGATGGGCTGGCCCCCAGGGGACTCCCAGAGGAGCCCTTCCTGTCCTTCCCGACATGCCGAGTGGGCTGAGAGCGCCGGCCATGCAGAAGGCAGAGCTGCACCCCGAGCGCAGCCCACGTGGGTCAGCAGATGATCACGGTTGGCCCCTCCGCCTCCCCAGCCACCACAGAGGGCGGCTCCATGCCAGCCGGTGCCCCCGAGCACGTGGCAGACGGTGCTTTTGGGATTTCCTGGAGAACATACATGCCCCTTGGGGATGCAGGACCCTGGCCTTAATGGGCAGGGGGCCAGAGCCCGCCTCCTGCAGAGGGAGACTGCAGAACCTCCCTGGCCCAGTTAGGACCCAGCGCCCCACCGGACACGAGACCAGCCTGGCGCTCCGTGCTGGTGGGAACCCGCCCTGAACAGTGCCAAGCTGACCCCACCAACCTGTCCAGTTTGTCCAGGGAGAAGCGCTGCGTTGAGAAGCGCAGATAGCTCTCCTTGTAGAACCAGATGGTCAGCGGGTTCCAGTCGGTGACCAGGAACCACTGCCGGATGTCGAATTTGGTGTCATAGATGAGCAGCGGCGTCTCGATGTACTTCTGCACCACCCACTTGTTGTCCTTGGCAGGCGGCTGGCCTGCAGCCACCAGCTCCAGGATCTCCTCCACGTGGTTCATGCACACTATGTCTAAAAGAGGCCGCCACTCAGCCCGAGCCCCAGCGTGCTGCCCGAGGACCCCCAGGGGCATGGCGCAGTGGCTCTGCCCTCACGGTCAAGGCTGCAGCCAGGGCAGCCCCCCTTGCTCACCCACCACGAGGCCAACCCAGGGCTTCAGAGAGGACGTGAGAACAGGGAGGGCAGGGGTGCGGACAGAGGCCCCGGGAGGAGGCGGCCAGCCGGCTGAGCACTGCACCGGGTCAGCGGAGGGGGGCGGGGGGCAGGCGGCCGGTGGCCTCAGGGGAATCAGCAGGCAGTGCCCGGCTGTTCCAGGGGCTCCGAGGGCCCGTGAGGCTCACACCCAGCGTGACCGGACAGACGGGGCAGCGGGGGAGGCCGGGGTTGGGGTCCCTGGGCTGCAGCGTTTAATGCTGCTGACAGGCCCCGAGCGCTCGCTGTCCTTGCTGGGACACCCCTGAAGCCTGAACTGCGTCACGAGGCAAAGGCCCCCCCCACCATCCTCCCTGCCACCTGTGATGGACAAGCGTGAAGAGAGCTGACTGGTCTCAAGGACAGCTGCCGCGATGTGGGCAGTCGGGCTCTTGGGGTGGGTGGGGGACGCCACCTGCAAGACTGGGGGCAGAGGACACGAGGGAGCTTCCCTCACAGAACGAGAGACCCGGCTCTTCTGTGACGGCAGGGTGAGACCTCCCCACCCTGCAAGCAGGGTCCAGCACGAAGCTGCAGGTCCCGGACATTGTCCTGGACCAAGAACAGAAGGGGTACCAGGGCAGGGGTCAGAGGTGGGGGTCAGGGGCAGGGGCAGGGGTCAGGGGCGGGGTCAGGGGCGGGCTCAGAGGCAGGGGTCAGGGTTGGGCTCAGGGGTGGGGTCAGGGTCAGGGGTCAGGGAGAGGGGGCATCAGGGCAGGGGCAAGGGTGGGGGCACCAGGATGGGGGCACTGGGGTGGGGGTCAGGGGCAGGGGTCAGGAGTGGGGTCAGGGGCGGGGTCAGGGGTGGGGTCAGGGGCAGGGGTCAGGGGTGGGCTCAGGGGCAGGGGTCAGGGGTGGACTCAAGGGTGGGGTCAGGGACAGGGGTCGGGGCTGGCGGTACTTGGGTGGGGCAGAGGATGTGGGGCCACCAGGATGGGGACACCAGGCTGGGAGATAGGGTGTGGGGCGCAGGGCTGTGGGGCAGGGTCATGGGGGGGCACCAGGATAGGGGAAGGGGCTGGGGCACAGCCAGTGACCAGGCAGAACAGGGTGCATTCGGTTCTGACCAGCAGGGTTTGAGGAGTCTGTGGAGCAGCCCTGAGGGGGGCAGTGTGGGCAGCGCGAGGGAAGTCTAGGCTCAGGACAGAGCTGGGGGGGGGGGCCTGCCACAGCCCCAAGGGTGCAGGCTGAGAGCAGGCGGAAGCCCAAGAAAGAGAAGGCTTCAGGATGGAAGATGTTCAGGACTGAACGCAGGAATGTCACAAACTATTAATAAAGATTTTTAAAAATCACATAAGAAGTAACCGCTTATGAATTTACAACAATGATAAAACTCAAATAACCCAAGGGGCAAATAGAATATGCAAACAAAAGGTAATATCTACTTAGATAAACATCAGGTAATGTCTTTTTTATAAGAGAAAGAGAACATCCCATAACATGAACAAGAGGATGCAGGTCAGGTTGTACTGTGAAGGCATTTCCAGAGCCTGAAAATTTCTAAGCTGTAAAAGGACATTTGGGAATAAATAAGCCCAGCATTTAAGTCAGCACCAAGGGGAATAATCCCTCACAGGAAGATAGAAAAAATGCAACTGAAAGATGGTTCTTTGGGAGCGCTCGTAAGATTAGAAAATCACCTTCAAACTCTATTTCTAAATGAAGAACGCACAGTCTTTACCATTAGGGATAAAGAGGAGGACACGGGCATAGCTGTGACCCAGGAAGAAGTAAAAAGCTGAAGCCGGGGGTCACCAGGGACAGGGCTCACGGGGGGAGCAGGACAGGCACCTCCAGGGGTTTCACGACCACCCAAGGACCAGGCCCCACAGATGCTGGACACAGGGACCTCCCTCCAGTCTAGCAGCTGGCGAGCGAGCAAATACAAAACGGAACACAGGAGGCCTGTGTAACTGAGGAACAGAGATGGAACATTCTAAGTAATATTAATTACTTGGCAAAACAGAACAGAAGCTGTGATGAGCAGGGTCGTGGGACGCCTGCTCCCCAGGACCTACCTGTGAGTCCGGAGCCTCCAGGGAGCCCAGCACCCAGCCCCCGCCCCGGGTTGGCTGTCTGCGCAGGCACCTGGCTGAGACTCACCTCGGCCGCGGGACTTGGCCGCAGGCTTGATGATCCAGATGTTCCGAAACCCGTCGATCTCGGTCTGGGGGTTCACAGAGGTGATTTTGTTCAGCAGGGCCTGGCACTGTGAAAAGTGATTTCTGGAACTGGGGATGAAGGCCTCGCCACTACAAAGCAAGATCCAGAAGGCCCGTGAGGTCTTGAGGGCAGTCGCCCCGAGGAGAGGGTGGGGGCAGGCTTGGAACCTGCCCCTGCCCACCCGAGGGCCGCCTGGGAACGTGGCCTGCGGGCAGGTGGGGACCGCCTACTTGAGGATCAGACTTCAGGGACACCCCCGGGCATTGTGCCTGGGCCCAGACAAGGTGCTGGGAGACGAAAGCCAGGGTCCCGGTGCTGGGGACCCCACGTCGGGGTGGGCCTTGCAGGCCCGCACGGGGAAGCCGAGCTGCGGTGGCAGCGGCACCAGGGTCCAGCTTAGTGTCCCGTGGGCTTGACTGTCAATCAGACTGGCTCGTGGCCACGAGCTCACGGCAGCCATGGGGCCGGCTCGGGAAGACACCACAATTGGGGGATGAGGCCAGCGGACGGCACAGTGTCTGCGTGGAGTTAGCTCTTGCATCATGGAACCATGCTCCCCCGCTGGGCCGCAACACAGCCCCCTGTGAGGATGGACTGCAGCCAAGGGTGCTGGGCTCCCTGGCCTCCTGCCGCACCCACGTGATGGCCCTGGCGCGGGGAAGGAACTTTCTGGGACGTGGAGCTGTGTGCACAATGCAGTACCCACCCGACGGGGGAGAGGAGGGCAACTGGGAGGGAGGAGCGATGCGGGGGTCCCCAGTAGTGCGGGAGAGGCCCCCACAGCGGGGAGCCAAGGTTGGGGATGAGGAAGCAGGAGCCTCGTTGGTGCGCGGGATGCGGGTGGCAGGTCGGACGGCGCCTCGCCTCCCTGGTTCTACAGGACACAGTGAAAGGGAGTCCCCCGAGCCACCGGCCTGCCTTGGCGGTGCACACACTCTACCTGACCTCAGGGTGAAGACCGGACCCGGTGGAAGCAGGTGTGAGTCCCATGTGGTCCTGAACCCTCCCGTCCGGCAGCAGAGGCCAGACCAGATGCTGGGTCAGACGAGGCAGGTCCCCCAGAGCCCACCCTGCTGGCCAGGGGCAGAGCCGCCCAGGGGACCGGCGGACGCTGGTGACACGTGCAAACTCGACGTGGGCTCAGAAGGAAGGCCGGGGCTGGTCACTCCTCGGGGAGGGCCCCCACGGTCTCCCCAGAGCACCCTGGGCCTCAGCCTCACGCCGTGGCCCCTGGCAGGAGGGAGTCTGTGCATCACAGTAGGAAGACTGTCACCTCCCCCGAGAGCAGAGTGCGAGGAAGGGGGCGTCCAGCCCAAGGCGGGAACCTGGCCAAGCTCCAGGCCCAGACACCCCATAGTCACCAGAGAACAAGCACCCTCCCCTCAGATGCAGATGATAAGAAAGGGCCCAGCACCTGCCCTTCTCGTCCTGATGACACACACATCACGTGGGTGGACCCCACGTGGGCGCCTCAACACGGAAGGAAAGGAGGCCTGAGCAGGCTGACCACCCGGGTTCCCTAACACGCTCCGCAGTCGCGCTGGGCAGCGGTGTGGGGTCCGCTCCTGCCACCTTCTGGCTACTCCCGGGACTGCGGGCCCAGGGCACAGCCCCGTAGGGGGAGCGGACCTTTCCCACACAGGTGCTCACGGAGGGGCAATGCAGGTCCAGATGCAATCACTTCCAGCCCCTCAAGAGGTTGCCCTGGAGACCACGGGCACTAGACCCCTCCGCCTTCTCCCCGTGTGGACGCCTCCTAGCCTTGAACTTCATACCAGGGGCTGCCTTGCTCAATAGCATGATGTGAGCTACCTGTGGTATTGCAGGCATCAGCAGCAAGTTCCTTACACTGTTGGTTTCTAGACAGCGTATTAAAAAGGTCCGTCTAGTCAAGGCTACGGTTTTTCCAGTAATCATGTATGGATGTGAGAATTGGACTATAATGAAATCTGAGTGCCGAAGAATTGATGCTTTTGAACTGTGGTGTTGGAGAAGACTCTTGAGAGTCCCTTGGACTGCAAGGAGATCCAACCAGTCCATCCTAAAGGAGATCAGTCCTGGGTGTTCATTGGAAGGACTGATGCTGAAGCTGAAACTTCAATACTTTGGCCACCTGATGGAAAGAGTCGACTCACTGGAAAAGACCCTGATGCTGGGAAAGATTGAAAGCAGGTGGAGAAGGGGAGGACAGAGGATGAGACGGTTGGATGGCATCACTGACTTGATGGACGTGAGTTTGAGCAAGCTTTGGGAGTTCATGATGGACAGGGAAGCCTGGCGTGCTGAGGTCCATGGGGTCGCAGAGAGTCGGACACGACTGAGCGACTGAACTAAACTGAACTGGTGGTTTCTAGATTATGAATGAAGTCTCTCCAAAGATGTGTTTTCATTTCCCTTTAGACAAACGCCTAAGCACAGCAGAGCTGTGTCACAGGGCATGTAGGTGCCTAAGTGGATAAGAAACGCCCAAGGCTTTTCTAGACAGGCTACACTGGTTTCTACTCCCCACTCCCCGTCCCACAGTGGATTAAGGCTCTAGGCACTGCGCATCTCGGCTGAACTGTCAGCCATTCTGGCTGGTGTATAGCGGCATCTCCTGACCATGAATTCAGCGATGCTGTCTCCTCGTGTGCTGGTTGACCATTTGGTTTCTTTTTCTGTGACATGTCCAGAGAGACTGTTTTTTATTGATTTATGGGTATTCTTTGTTGTTGTTATTCAGTCACTCAGTCGTGTCCAACTGTTTGTGACCCCATGGACTGAAGCATGCCAGGCTTCCCTGTCCTTTACTATCTGCTCAAACTCATGTCCACTGAATCAGTGATGCCATCCAACCATCTCATCCTCTGTCACCCCTTCCCCTCCTGCCCTCAATCTTTCCCAGCATCAGGGTCTTTTCCAGTGAGTCGACTCTTTCCATCAGGTGGCCAAAGTATTGAAGCTTCAGCTTCAGCA
Source organism: Cervus canadensis (assembly GCF_019320065.1). Classification (NCBI taxonomy): domain Eukaryota; kingdom Metazoa; phylum Chordata; class Mammalia; order Artiodactyla; family Cervidae; genus Cervus; species Cervus canadensis. The sequence goes on along the minus strand of NC_057406.1, from coordinate 652,036 downwards.
TCAGTCCTTCCAATGAACACCCAGGACTGATCTCCTTTAGGATGGACTGGTTTGATCTCCTTGCTGTCCAAGGGACTCTCAAGAGTCTTCCCCAGCACCACAATTTGAAAGCATCACTTCTTCGGGGCTCAAGCTTCTTGATGGTCCAACTCTCACATCCATACATGACTATTTTGGAAAAACCATAGCCTTGACTAGATGGACCTTTGTCAGCAAAGTGATGTCTCTGCACAAGCATTCCTTCGATATCCTAGATCTGAGACCTCTGTTGGACACATGTGTTGTAAATATGTTCCTCAAGTTTATGGCTTGTCTTTTCATTCTCTTTGTGTTGGTGTTTTTTGATAAACAGAGTTCTTAATGTCAATAAAGTACAATTAATCAATTTTTAAATTATGATTAGTGCTTTTAGTGAACCACTTGAGAAATCTTTGCCTTCTTTATAATCATGAAGATATACTCCAATGTTTTGTTAATTTTTTAAACTTTTATATGCCACATCTCACATTAATTGTGTATATTTTGAGGCAGAATTCAAGGCACTCTATCTTTTCATAAGATGTTAATTGCTCAGACACCATTTAAAGGAGAGACTGACCCTTGCTCACTAAACTCCAGCGGCACCTGGAACATAAGTGCTCAGACTGTGAGCGGCTGTCGGGACTAACCGGTTACATCGGCCTATTCACCTACCTCATCCCAGCACCACACTGTCTCACTTGTTGCAGATTTACAGCTGGTCTTCACATATGGAACATAAGTCCTCTAAATTTGTTTTTCTTGATCAAAATAGTTTTGTTTTTTTGTGAATCATTTACTTCGGTGGCTGTTCAGTGGCTCAGTCGTGTCTGGCTCTCTGTGACCCCGTGGACTGTAGCCCACCAGGCTTCTCTGTCCATGGGATATTCCAGGCAAGAACACTGGACTGCGTTGCCACTTCTTACTCCATAGGGATCTTCCCGACCCAGGGATCGAACCTGCGTCTCCTGCATTGGCAGGGAGACCCTTTACCGCTGAGCCACTAGGGTATTTCCAAATAAATTTCAGATTCAGTTGTCAGCTCCTCCTATCCTTTCCCCCTGGGGCAGGGGAAGCCCTGCATGGATTTTGATTGGGGTTACGAGTCTGTAGATTAGTTTTGGGCTTCCCTGGTGCCCAAAACTTATGGGGTGCAGCAAAAACAGAACCAACAGGAAAATATACAGCTATAAGGCTTACATTAAAACAGAGAAGGGAATGGCAACCCACTCCAGTATTCTTGCCTGGAGAAGTCTATGGAGAGAGGAGCCTGGCGGGCTACAGTCCATGGGGTCACAAAGAGTCGGACACAACTGAGCAACTAACACTTACATTAAAAAATGAGAAAAATCTCAAATCAATAAATCTAATTTTACAATTTAAGAAACTAGAAAGAAAAAAAAACCTAAATGCAAAGCTAGCAGAAGGAAAAAAATAATAAAGACTAGAGCAGAATTAACCAAAATAGAAAAACAATAGAGAAAATGAATAAAACCTAAAGTTGGCTAGATCAACAAAGTAGATGAACTTTTAGCTAGTTGGACCAAGAGAAAAACAGAGAAAACTCAAATTACTAAAGTCAAAAACTATACTGGGGACATGACTACTGATTTTACAAAAGTAAAAAAGATTATGAGAGTATTATGGACAGTTGCACATGAACAAACTGGATAACGTAGATGAGTTACACAAGTTTTGAGAAACACCGAACCTGCCAAAACTAAATCATGTGGACACAGAAAACATGAATAGACCTATACTCACCAAGGGCTTCCCAGGTGGTGCTAGCAGTAAATTAGGCGAAAGTGAAAGTCACTCAGTCGTGTCCGACCCTTTGCAACGCTATACAGTCCATGGAATTCTTCAGGCCAGAATACTGAAGTGGGTAGCCTTTCCAACCCAGGGATCAAACCCAGGTCTCCCACATTGCAGCTGGATTCTTCACCAGCTGAGCCACAAGGGAAGCCCAGTGGTAAATGACCCACCTGCAAATGCAGGAGACATAGGAGATGTGGGCTCGATCCCTGGGTCAGGAGGATCTCCTGGAGAAGACCGTGGCAACCCACTCCAGTGTTCTTGCCTGGAGAATCCCATGGACAGAGGAGGCTGGTGGGCCACAGTCCACGGGGTCGCAGAGAGTCGGACACGACTAAAGCAACTAAGCATACACACTCACTAAGGGGTTGAATCAGTGATCAAAGCCCAACAAGAAACGCTCTAGACACGATGGCTTCACTGGGGAAACCAACCAAACGTCTAAGGGAGAGTTCCTACCAGTCCTTCTCAAACTTTCCCCAAAATTGAACATCTAATCAATAAATTCAGCAAAGTAGCAGAATATAAAGTCAACATACAAAAATCAGTTTCTATTTTCTTTTTAATTCTGTGATTATTTGTTTTCCATATTCTGTCACGGTACTCACTACATTCCAGTCCAGATTGTGTTGATCCCTTTAATGGAATCACCTTATTGTGAAATATCCTCTTTATGTCTATTAATATCTCAAATACGATCAGAGATTTTAACTCAGCTCTCACAGTAACTCAGAGGACAAGCAGGTAAAATAATCAGCAAGAGTTTAGGTTTGAATAACTAACCCGACTTCGCTGGTATTTTTTAATAACACACCACCTAGCAATGCAGATACACATTGTATTCAACTATGCATGAGACACTCATCAAAACAGATCAGGGCTAGTCAGGGTCAAAAGCAAGTTCCAGCAAAATCCATGTCTATTCTACACAAAAAAGAACCTTGATGCTTCTCTCTTATCTCACACAGAAATTAAAATTAATCACAAAAAGCTAAAAGTGAAAGGAAAAACAATAAAGCATGTCTTATTGACTATGCCAAAGCCTTTGACTGTGTGGATCACAACAAACTATGGAAAATTCTTCAAGAGATGGGAATACCAGACCACCTGACCTGCCTCCTGAGAAACCTGTATGCAGGTCAAGAAGCAACAGTTAGAACTGGACATGGAACAACAGGCTGGTTCCAAATAGGAAAAGGAGTATGTCAAGGCTGTATACTGTCACCTTGCTTATTTAACTTATATGCAGAGTACAACATGAGAAACGCCAGGCTGGATGAAGCACAAGCTGGAATCAAGATTGCTGGGAGAAATATCAATAACCTCAGATATGCAGATGACACCACCTTTATGGCAGAAAGTGAGGAACTAAAGAGCCTTTTACTGGAAGTGAAAGAGGAAAGTGAAAAAGTTGGCTTAAAACTCAACATTCAGAAAACTAAGATCATGGCATCTGGTCCCATCACTTCACGGCAAATAGATGGGGAAACAGTGGAAACAGTGACAGACTTTATTTTTGGGGGGCTCCAAATTCACTGTAGATGGTGACTGCAGTCATGAAATTAAAGACGCTTGCTCCTTGGAAGAAAAGCTATGACCAACCTAGACAGCATATTAAAGAGCAGAGACATTACTTTGCCAACAAAGGTCCATCTAGTCAAGGCTATGGTTTTTCCAGTGGTCATGTATGGATGTGAGAGTTGGACTATAGAGAAAGCTGAGCACCGCAGAATTGATGCTTTTGAACTGTGGTGTTGAAGAAGACTCTTGAGAGTCCCTTGGACTGCAAGGAGATCCAACCAGTCCATCTGAAAGGAAATCAGTCCTGAACATTCTTTGGAAGGACTGATGCTGAAGCTGAAGCTCCAAAACTTTGGCCACCTGATTCGAAGAACAGACTCATTTGAAAAGACCCTGATGCTGGGAAAGATTGAAGGCAGGAGGAGAAGGGGATGACGGAGGATGAGATGGTTGGATGGCATCACTGACTCAATGGACATGAGTTTGAGTAAACTCCAGGAGTTGGTGATGGACAGGGAGGCCTGGCATGCTGCAGTCCATGGGGTCACAAAGAGGCGGACACGACTGAGCAACTGAAATGAACTGAACTGAATGTTAGTCGCTCAGTCGTGTCCAACTCTTTGCAACCCCCTGAACTGTAAGCCTGCCAGGCTCCTCTGTCCATGGAATTCTCCAGGCAAGAATAATGGAGTGGTTAGCCGTTCTCTTCTCCAAGGGATCCACCCTACTCAGGGATCAAACCTGGGTCTCCTGCACTGCAGACAGATTCTTTACGATCTAAGCCACCAGGGAAGCCCAAAGCACATAGAAGAAATCATAAAGGAGTATCTTCATGATCTTGAGTAGACACTGTTTTCTTAACCAGGACTCTAAAGGCCTTATTACCATTATAGGGAAAAATTAACACTGGACCTCATCAAAAAATACCATTAAGAGGTAAAAAGACAGGTCACACACTAGAAAAAGGTACACTTAGTACATATCTTCAACAAAGGCAACAAATCAGGTTTATAAACAGAGCACTCACTTCTTTCTCTTTAACGATCAAAAGATTTGAAGAAGACCTTCATGAGAAAAGATATGCGAATGGCCAACAAGCACGTGAACCTGGGCTCACCAGGCATCGGAGAAGTGCAGCCTGAGAGCGCGAGGGGACGACCAGAAGGGAGCCCACAGAGCCTGACGGCGTCTGTCCATGCTGTGGGCTGGCCCGTGGGGCTGCGGCACCAGTCTGGAAACCATCTAAGCCTGGCGGTAACTGGCATCCGACTGCCCCTCCGCGGCGGGAGTGAGCACCCTGCGGTCAGCGGCCAGGACGGGACTCGGCACCACCTACGCAGCAGGTAAATCTCACAGGTCTTGGGCAGAAGTCACGTCTGCATGACGCTGTGGGTTTTCATTTCCACAGCGACATGGTGGGGGTGCTGGGAATCGAAGGAGCCGTGGCCTCGCACACTTTCACCCAGCTGGACAAATATCATTAGCACATGGCATGCCCTGTACTGTATTTATAGCCAGTAGAAAAGAAGAGAAAGAAAATACTTGATCCAAAAGAAGGAAAGGACTAAGACAATAGAAATGACCCGGGACGGTGCGTGTGGGCTGCAAGCAGACCCTCCAGAACGAGGTGTGGCTTCCGGCCTTGTTCTCTTGGCCGACAGCCGCTCCCCAAGGGTGCTGGCCTGCCTCTGCCCCGGCTCCCCTCCGTCGGCCATTAAAACAGCTCGCGCCCCTGAGCAGTGGGTCCCCGAGTACTGAGCGGCAATTGGAAGTCGTGGAGAGTCAGGAGGCCTGGGCCTAACAGCTGCTGACTAGTCCCGACCCCCCAGCCGAGCGTGCAGCCTGGCCGTGAAGGGGCCCCCACGCTGCTGCAGGCATGAGCGACGCCAAGGACATGATGGGTGTGGAAGGTGCTGGAGGCAACGCTGCCCACAGGCACCCCTGGGGTGTCATTTTATCAGTCCACTGGGGCCTGCGCACCCCAACGCCCAGGACAGCACCCCAGATGTCCCAGAGGACACACCTCTGCAGACCACCCCTGAAGTCAGCCCCGCGTCCCCTGGGTGACTCTCACATCACCCCGGAGCCCACCAACGGCGTCTTACTGGATGAGTGAGTAATACTGCTGGGTCAGGTCGCTCCACTCGGCCTCTGTGAGGTCCCTGGCGGCGTCCTCGGTGAGGTCAATGTCCTCGTGCTCCAGCCGTCCCAGGTAGGCCTTGCACACCTTGCACGCGACGTCCACGCACTGCCCCGACAGGCCCGTGAGCCTCAATCCTGCACCCTCAGGAACTGAAACCCAAGCAAGGCACGGGGAGCCTCGACCTCCTCCTGTCCCCATGGAACCCTGTGGAACCCGGGCCACCGCCTGCCCCCAGGGAACCCGGGCTTCTGCCCACCCCCGTGGAGCCCGGGTCACTGCCCCATGGGGTGGCACCCCGGGGGTGCTGGCGAAGGCCACCCCAGCTGTCTGCACCTCAAGGCCTTATGGTGAGGGGCCCCACGTCTCTGGGTGGCCACCCTGGATGCCACGCCTGGGTTGGGGCGGGCCACCTTTCCCCTCTCGAAGCCGCCCTCCCAGCGTGCTGTGCCCGCCGCTCTCTGCCCCTCCCCCTCCAACTGGACTCTCAGCCCCTCGATGGAAAAGAAACCACACTTCTGATGAGCTTGTCACAAAACCTCTGCTTCTGAGCACATACTTGGTCCTCAGTGAAAAACAAATACCCCAATTTAAAAATGGAGGGAAGCTGAAAAAATTTCTCACCAAAGAATATATACAGATGATAAATAAGTTCACCACCATATGTTGTCAGAGGAATGCAAATTAAAACAGTTAGACACCACGACACACCTATCAGAATGGTCACGATGCAGAACAGTGACATCACCAGATGCTGGTGAGGACATGGAGCAACAGGAACTCCCATCGTTGCAGGGGGGACGCAAAATGGGGCAGAGACCACTCTGGAGCACAATTTGGCAGTTTCTCACCAAACAAAAAAAACACACTCTTGCCACGTTATCCAGCAGTCATGGTCCTTGGTATTTACCAAATGAGTTGAAAATTTATGGCTGCTCAAAACTCTGTATGCAGCTTTAATCCCAATTGCTAAGACTCAGAAGCAACCCAGGTGCCCTTGGATGCCCAAGTCATCAGTAGATGACTCAATGAACAAACTGTCCATCCAGACTGGGAATGAATGTTACTCAGTGCTGAAGAGAAATGAGCTCCTGGGTCATGAAAAGATGCGGAGGAACCTTAAACGCATGTTAGTAAGTGAGAGAGGATTGAATCACATGTAGTTTATGATTCCAACTCCGTGACATTTTGGAAAATGCAGAGCTGTGGCAACAATAAAAGAATCAGGTGTCAGGGGGTGAAGAAGGAATGAACAGGCTGACCGTGGAGGACTTTTATTGTTGTTTAGTTGCTCATTCGTGTCTGACTCTTTGCAACCCTGTGGACTGTTGTGTCCAGGCCTCTCTATCCATGGGCTTTCCCAGGCAAGAATACTGGAGTGGGTTACCATTTCCTTCTCCAGAGGATCTTCCTGACCCAGGCATGGAACCCACGGCTCCTACGTTGGCAGGCAGATTCTTTACCACTGAGCAGATTTTTAGGGCAGTGAAACTGCTCTGAACAATGCCATATTGGTGGATACATGTCATAGTACATTTGTCCAAACCAAGAGGAAGCCCTGGCGTAGACTGTGGACTCTGATGATGACGTGTCAGTGTGGGTTCATCAGTTACAACGAATGTACTGTCTGGGGGGATGTTGATAGTGGGGTGGCAGGGGCAGAGGGTACATGGGACATCTCTGTACCATCTGCTCCCATCTTGCTGTGAACCTAAAACTGTTCTATTCAAGTGAATAACAACCAAAAAAGACTTATTTGAGTTTTGTAGGCCTAATCCCACAGTGCCATTCCCATGGGCTTCTGCTGGAGGAGCCTGGGGGCGGGGCAGAGCCGCAGCCGCGTCCCGGGAGCCCCGCCCACGGCCCCTCCGCCGGCACGTCCGCACACCTTTCCTGCTGCTGGCGGCGCTCTCGCGGGCCTCCTCCCGCCGGCTCCTCGGCTTGCTCCTGCTGCTCTGCTGGCTGACCACCCACTTCAGGATGCTGGAGGCCACCGTGCGCCGGAAGTCGTCTGCAAGGACACAAGGCCTCGCCCCCTCTGCCTGTGCCGGGGACGGGCCCTCGGCCAGCGCCAGCCACGCTCAGCCCCGACGCCCTGCTCCTGCCGGGGCGTGCGGAGCCTTGCTCCCGCCTCGCGGCCCTCTGGGGAGCCAGGCGCTCCCCACTGCCCCCTTGCCCATACCGTCTGTCCCTACCTCGTCCTCCCGCCTCTGCAGACCGGACTCACAGCCGGGACCTCCCCCGCGGCCACGCATCCACCTGCCCATAGACCCAGAGGCAGAATCGGCCACCCCCTCTCCTGCGCCACCCGGGCTGTGGTCCAGGGGCACCCTCACCACCTCTGCCTGCCCAGCGTCCTCAGCCCTGCACAGACGGATCCTTCCAGAAGCGCCCTCTGCGGACAGCAGCGGCACTCTCCCCCTCAGCGGAGGGGCCTCCCTGGAAGCTGGGTCCACAGCTCTACGTGCAGGTGGCCAGGGGTCCTGCGGCCCCCACTCAGCACGAAGGTGGCTCAGGGTCCCCCAAACTCAGGCTTGGGCCCAGGGCTGGCTCTGGGCGCCAGTCACCATTCAGGGATAGCCGCGGCCGGGAGGCGGGCTTGTTCCCCACCCCGACTCCAGACTAACGCGTGATGAGCTCGCCACAAAACCTCTGCTTCTGAGCACAGACCACCCAGAGGTCTGTAAGATATCCCAGCACTTTCTCATGCAAACCTGCTCCTTCCACACCTCAGGGGAGGCCCCCCCAACAGCTCTGGCCACCCTGGAGACACCCAGAAGGGGAGCGCCCCTCACCGCCCCTCCACCCCTTCCCGTCCTGACGTCTTGATGCACGGATAGCCCTGAGCCCAAGGCCTGTGGGCGCCCTGCCTGCTCCCGCCCTGGAGCCCCCGGCCTGCCGCCCTAGCCCCTCTCCTGGGTCTCCGTCCAGACCCGCTCTTGCAAGGCCCCGCCCATGGTCCCCCACTGACCCTGCCTGGCCTGCATCTGGCCACTCGCTCCTGGGGCCCGGCCTGGGGTCCGGGGGCAGGGCAGTGTGCTGGACTGCGGCCGCATCTCCGTGGCCCATAGATGGGTGCTCAGGAGACACGGGCACCCCCACACGACCCCCCGCCTGCCCTGCCCTGCCTGGCCCGCCTGCCCTGTCCCGTCCTTCTCTCTCCCGTGCCCCTGGGCAGGTCCAACCAGGAAGCGGCCTTCGTCCCCAGCCCAGAGACAGCGCCGAGGGTTGGGATGCAACCGGCCCCCCACCTCCGGCCCTGAGGCCCGTCCTGTGGGCGGGGAGCCAGGCCACAGAGAGGCCCCGGGCCTCCGGGCCCCACTCACCCAGGAACTCCTGCTTCTCACCCTCCGTGCAGAGGCTGTAGCAGCGCGGGAAGAAGGTGTCGGGGTTGGCCTGGACGTACCACGGCAGGCTCCGCATGCTCACACACAGCCCGATCTCCAAAGACAGCGGCAGGTCAGGCCAGCAGGCTGCGCCAGGCCCGCTCAGCCAGTCTGAGAGCCCGGGGGCCTGGCCGGGTGGCGCCGGCTTCAGTGGGCACTTCGGGGAGCAGACCCTCCCTGGCCCCCTGGCGCCTCCGCCCCCCTGCCAACTGGCCAAACACCCAGGTCACCCGGTGAGCTGGCCAGGGCCTCGGGCTCACCCTGTCGTCAGCGGTGGCTGTGGCAGGCCCGAGGGTGGACAGGGCCGTCTGGGGGCGCCCAGGGCAGAGGGTGCTGCGTCTGCCCCTCGTTCCCTGCATGCTCAGCCTCAGGCCCGGAGGGGCAGAGAGGGGGGCACCCCGGTCTACAGTGCGGCCCCCTCCCCCAGTGCGCCCGCCTGACGCCACACTCGTGGTTAGGGAGGCCCAGCCCAGCCTGGCAGCCCATCTGGGGAAATGGGCCCCCGCCCCGAAGTCATGAGGCCATCCGCTGCCTGAGGTCTCTGCAGGGAGCCGGGCCCACTGCACCCCTGCAGGCAGCCCCCAGCCCAGAAGCACCCACTGGCCTGAGGCCTGGTGAGGACGCCTGGGGGGCGCCCCGCGGGCAGCCAGGAGCCTCGTCCTGTCCCCCGTGTCATCTCTGACTGTTGAGGGGACGGTCCCCCTGCTGCCTGGGAAACCCCTTCTACCGAGGGGCATGTGCAGGCCTGTCCGTCCCGGCTGGCCCCACCCCAACCTCAGCCTTCAGGGTAAGCGGGGAATGGCTGCCTGGGGTGGCTGGTGGCTGAAAGGGGGTGAGGGTGAGAAGTGGGTGGCGTAGCAGTGCTCCCAACAGCTGGAAGTCACAGCACAGGTGAGGGTGGCCCACCCCGCCACCCCACCGACCCAGAGCCACTCCAGGGCCCAGGGCCCAGGCCAGGCTGTGGGGGGAGCGGTCACTGGCCCTGTCTGGGGCTTGCCCTGCAGCCCAGAGGACAGTGATTCTGTGGCCTTGGGCCCACCCAGGGACACAGTGGGGGGCGCAGAGGCTCTGGGGAGGTTTGCGGGGAGCAGTGCCAAGCATCTCTGGACACTGATGCCAGGCGGCCTCTGGCCAGGCCAGGAGCCTCCAGTCCTGGGAGGAGAGCTGAGGTGACCGGCGCCCCATGGGGTTGTGCGGCTCCAGAGGCGCTGGCGTTTCAGGAGGCAGGGTGCTGCCCGCCTGCCCGCCTGCCCGCCTGCCCCGGCCCCCACTCACCTTGGTGGTGAAGGACGCGGTCTTCCCGTAGTGGTTCAGCATCTGGTCACAGCTCAGGCTGTGATGGTCGATGACGTCCCTTTTGATTGTCCAGAGGAAGTAGGGCATTTCATTTTTTACCAACCTGGACTGGCAAGAAGAAACCTTTCTCAGTACCCAGCATCTGAGGCGCACGTCTCTAAGGGTGGGGCGGGCCCAGGGTGAAGGGTGCGGGGTTTAGGCTGAGAAGAGCGTGTGGCTTCCTGTCCTGACGGCAGCCTCACACGTTCCTTGGGGGCCTCCCCCTGGCCCGTGTGGGAGCTGCTGTGACCACACAGGGCTTCCCATGCGAGGGGGTGGGGGGCTTGGACTCCGGGCGGCAGGGGCACCAAGCGGGGTCTGAGCTGCCTGCCCCGCAGGTGCTCGCTCTGGGACACGCTGGCTGCAGCCCCGGGAGAGCCCCCTCCCCGGCCGCCAGGACGCGGGCTCCTCTGCTGCCCCGAGCCTTCAGAGTGCAGGGGCCCAGGACGGCGGCTGAAGCAAGACTGGGAGTCCTTGGTGTCTGCGCTCTTGTGCTTGGTCAAAAATTCTAACCAAATAAAGAGATATGAGGAAGGGAAAAGATTCTCCATAATCCTGCCCCTGGAGATGACCGGACACCTTGGAGAAGACTCTTTGGGTCACGCCCGCAGACAGCATGTTAGAACCACCTGATGCCCGGGGCTCAAGTCAGCCCGCCTTGAGCCCCGTGTTCCGGCAGGACGGCTCCTCCCGCACACCGTCACACAGCGCTGCCGCCGGCGGCGGGCCGGGGGCCACAGGGAAGAGGGAGCTGCTGGGCCCAGGCTGCCAACGCCACTTCCCAAGCTCACCCGACCCGGGTCCCTGGACTCGGGCTCAAGGCCTTGGTCCCTCCTCCTGCTCTCAGCTCCTGTAGCCACTTCCCCAAGTAAGTCTCATCTGTCACAGGGCTGATGAAGCGTCGCAGACGGATGGATAGAGCGCGCGTGGGGGCCACTCAGGTGCCCGGGGGGAGGCCCGGCCTCCGGTCCAGTGCTGACACCCCTGCCCCCCAGGCTACCCGCACCCCCGACCCATGGCGCCTCCCCAGCCTCATGGTTGACTTTTGCAGAAAGGGATCCGCACCGGGAATAGGCACGATGCGCCCACTGGCCTGTCAGGCCCTTGCCCGTTTTCCATTCGATCAACACCCTCTCTGGGTGTGCGGGCACTTCACACACTCTGAGCAGGAGGTCGGTGCAGTCTCACGCCCTGCAAACTTCTTCCCGCGTAGCTGGTGTTTGCTCTCTTCACAGGGTCTTCCGGGGGCCAGGAGCTCTGCACGTCAGTGTGGTCAGTGCATCCCATTCTCCTCACAGTGGACGCTTTCTGGCCTGGTTTTAACTTTCTTTTCTCCCCTTGAGTCTCAGCGACCCTCCGTTACCTGCCGGCCGCCTCCCACAGCCCCACACAACTGCCTCCCTGTCATCGCCAGCTCTGCCCAGCCCGTGATGGCTGATCTGCCGCCCAACCAGCATTGAGGCCTGGGAGCCCAGCCCTGGGGGGCTCGCTCCAGCCGGGGTGGGCCACGTGCAGCAGACAACACCTCCACCACCACTGCCTGGGGGCTGTGCGACCCCATCCCACGGGGTCTCCAGAGACGGCAGGCTCAGCTCATCTGCTCACACGGGAGCACGGACGCGGGGCCCACGGGGAGGCCCAGGTGGACGCGCGGACGCGGGGCCCACGGGGAGGCCCAGGTGGACGCGCGGACGCGGGGCCCTCGGGGAGGCCCAGGTGGACGCGCGGACGCGGGGCCCACGGGGAGGCCCAGGTGGACGCGCGGACGCGGGGCCCACGGGGAGGCCCAGGTGGACACACACACAGCACATGGACGAAGGGACGTCCTCAAAGCGGGTGTGACTGTGGCTTTGCTGCCGCCCTCACCTCCCAGGGTGTAGCACAGAGGAGGAGGTAAACGTCTGGCCGAGGCGCCCCAGGAGCCCACGGGAACCTACCATCACATCGTGGATGTCGTCTGCTTTCTCTAAAGCCACATCTTGATTCTCTTTGCCTTCAGCATGTTTGTTGTCTGCAAACACAACATACAAGCAATCAGCAAGTCATTGACCACAGCCGGGCCCACCACTGGGCACAGGGCAGAGCAGTGCCCCCTCAGGTCCCGTGAGGAGCACGGCTAAGTCAGGCTTGGGCCGTGGTGCCCCCCTGAGCGTCCACTGAACCGACCTGGGCCATGAACTGCGGAACAAGTGGGGTCCAACAGCTGCTTGCAGGCCGAGCGGAGACCCTGGAGCCAAGAGGGCGCAGACTCCGTGGGGAGGGGGCAGGCCCAGCTGGGGTCAGGGAGGACCAGGTGGGCAGGGGCGGGAGGAGGAAGCACGGCAGGGGGCCAAGCGGGGGCCGGGAGGGAGCTGGGCCCCGAAGAGGGACTTCCAGGCCCGGCCGCCGACGGACAGTGGACAACGTCCAGGCACAGGGACGCCTGGACGTGGATGGGGACACACGTGGAAGTGACCAGAACCGGGGCTTGAAGGGGCTCGTCGACGCCTGGACGCCTGGGGCGGGGCCGAGCGGCGAGCCCCTCCCCCGGGAGGCCACAGCGCAGGGCCCGCTGCTCCGCGTGGAACCCACACACTATGGGTCTCCGTGACAGGCACACACGTTTCACGCAGAACACACACGCCGATACTCTACCCGGCACCCCTTCCCCGTCGCCGTCAGCGCTCGGCACGAACTTGGTCAGAAAGTGGAACTTCTTTTCCACCCAGCCCTTCCTCCGCAGGGCGGTCCGGATCACTGGGTAGTGTCCATAGATGGAGAAGATCTTCTTTTCCTCAAATTGCAAGTGTATTTGAAATTAAAGAACAGAAAACGAGTTAACCCTGTCTCTGTAAGACAGTCTGCAGTCAGGGTGAGGGACGGTCCTGGCGGGAAGTGCTCCGTTCCACTCTGAGAGTCAGGGCAGCCGCCAGGGCAGGGCAGGCAGCCCCCCGGCAGGCCCACCTCTGCTGTGTGCCCACGGCCCCGGGCGTGGGGGCTTTGCACGCACAGGCCTCGCTCACACTCAGCCAGAGGAGGCACAGCCAGGACCTTGGGGCTTCTGGAGGCTCAGACCTCAGCTCGGGGCAGGTCGAGGTCTGAAGGGCAGGCCTTGGGGGCGGCCCGGGACCTGTGTGCTACTTTCCCGTACAAAGGTTACCGGCCTGCGCATCTGGGGAGCGGGAGGTGCTTGAGGTTTGAGGAGGGGTGGGGGGCACTCAGACACCCGGGAGGGGCCAGAAGGGCGGCGCCCCCACCTGGGCCGAACCAGGGACCCGGACCCCGCCCACTACTGTGGGGAGGAGCCAGTTGCCCGGGGCCAGGCAGAGGGCAGAGGCAGACAGCCCTCTGCTTCCCTGCAGACAGTCGAGCGAGGACTGGCACGGCCATGCGGGGCCCGGGCCCACGCTGCCGAGGACACACGCAGACACACGGCGTGGGCAGCAGTGAGCTTGTGAGAGCAGGACGGGGCAGGAGGGGAGGCAGCTCACTCACGGGGTCCCTGACCAGACTTGGAAAGGCAGGGGGCCCTGGGTGGGCCTGGCCTAATCAGGTGTGCCCGAGAAGCGGGTCAGAAACCGAGATGGGCAGGGACTGTCTCTGCCCGCTGCTGCCTCTGAAGACGGCGCCACACACCCTATAGTCTCACGGAAATCGATCCTGCCGACAAGCCCACAGAGCTCCCAGGAGGGTCCTCCCGCCGTAGGCCTCCAGAGGCGACCCCCCGGCTCGGTGCCTCGACAGACGCGGAGCAGAGGGCCCGGCCTGCACCCTGACCCACAGGAGCCGGGAGATAGCACGGGGCTGTGTCTAAGCAGCTAAGGCCATGGTGGTTTCACACAGCAGTGGCGGGAGGGCCAGGACCACCTGCCAAGGACGTGTGGGCCTGTGGCCAGATGCTGGCAGCCAAGTTCCAGCCCCCTCGGGGGACCGCTGGGCCTCCTTCTGCTCAGATCACGGGTCCGGAGCCTGGCCTCGCCCGCCGCAGGGCGAGGGGCCGCAGCGAGGAGGGGCGGGAGGTGACGGCAGGTCAGCGCCCACAGCTCCAGCAAGACCTCCTGCCCACACCCCCAGGTTCTCTGCTGATCTAGGGTCAGACTGAACGACTTCAGAAAACTGGCTTAACTGTAATAACCCAACAGAGTATAAAACATAAGGGAACTACAAAAGGACAACAGGGGGTCCCAGACATCTAACACAAGAGGGACGACGGGATTTTAAAAGTAATCAGTCCACAAGGAGGCATGAAAGGAGAGGAAAAACGAGCAGAAGCCAAATGAATGAAACCCCATGGGAATACGCCAGCAGTTTAATTATGGACGAATACACAAAATGCTCCAGTTAAAAGGTAAGAAGTGCCAGACTACGTCTTTTTCTTATCTCAATCTATGCTGTCCACAAGAGAAAATCAAAAGCACACACCTACAGATAGGTAGAGAATAAAATGATCCAAGTATGAGACAGAATAACCTTTGCGACGAATATACATCACTGAAGTAAAGAAAAGCTTCGTACAATGCGAAGCAGACATTCAGCTTGTCAGAACACATTCGTCTGCACCCATTAACAGAGCTATAAATTATACACAGCAGAAACTGGGAGGAACACAAAGTAGACAAATCCGCAACTACACTAGGAAATTTAACATGCTTCTCTCAGTAAATTAAAGAACACAGGACAAAAACAAACCCCTGAAAAAACAAAAACAAACCCCTCAAGTCTAGAGGACTTGAAGAACTCAAATGAAAACCTCTTCCTTGATGACTGTGAATAGCGCACTCTACATCAACATCTGTATAAATTAACAAAACGCTAGGCAGAAAGCAGGTCTGAATACATTTCAACGGAAATATATTATACCAATTACATTCTCAACCACAGTTAATCAAGCCAGCAAATCAGTAACAAAATAACCAGAAACAACCCTTTTTACTGTTGTCCAGTTGACTGCTTAGCTGTGTCCGACTCTTTGCGACCCCAAGGACTGCAGCACGCCAGGCTCCTCTGTCTGCCACTCTCTCCCAGAGCTTGCTCAAATTCATGTCCATTGAGTCAGTGATGTTATCTAATCATCTCATCTTCTGTTGTCCCCTTCTTCTTTTGCCTTCAATCATTCCCAGCATCAGGGTCTTTTCCAATGAGTCAGTTCTTCACATCAGGTGGCCAAAGTATTCATCTTCAGCATCAGCCAAGGAATTTCATCTTCAGCATCAGTCTTTCCAATAAATATTCAGGACTGATTTCCTTTAGGACTGACTGGTTTGATCTCCATGCTGTCCAAGTCTTCTAAAGCATCAATTCTTTGGCACTCAGCCTTCTTTATGGTCCAACTCTCACATCTGTACATGAGTACTGGAAATACTGTAGCTTTGACTATATGGACCTTTGTCGGCAAAGTAATGTCTCTGCTTTTTAAAATACTGTCTAGGTTTGTCATAGCTTTCCTTCCAAGGAGCAAGTGTCTTTTCATTTCATGGCTGCAGTCACCATCTGCACTGATATTGGAGCCCAAGAAAATAGTCTCTCACTGTTTCCATTGTTTCCCCATCTATTGGCCATGAAGTGATGGAACTGGATGCCATGATCTTCGTTTTCTGAATGTTGAGGTCTCAGCCAACTTTTTCACTCTCCTCTTTCACTTTCATAAAGAGGCTCTTCAGTTCCTCTTCACTTTCTGCCATAAGGGTGGTGTCATCTGCGTATCTGAGTCTATTGATATTTCTCCCAGCAATCTTGATTCCAGCTTGTGCTTCATCCAGTCAGGCATTTTGCATGATGTACTCTGCATGTAAGTTAAGTAAGTAGGGTGACAACATACAGCCTTGGCGTACTCTTTCCCAATTTTGAACCAGTCCATTGTTTCATGCCAGTTCTAACTTCTGCTTCTTGACCTGCATACAGTTTTCTCAGGAGGCAGGTGAGGTGGTCTGGTATTCCCTTCTCTTTAAGAATTTTTCACAGTTTGCTGTGAGTCACACAGTCAAAGGCTTAGCATAGTCAACGAAGCAGAAGCAAATGTTTTTCTGGAATTTCCTTGCTTTCTCTATATCCAGCAAATGTTGGAAATTTGATCTCTGGTTCCTCTACCTTTTCTAAACCCAGCTTATACATCTGGAAGTTCTCAGTTCACATATTGCTGAAGCCTAGTTGGAAGGATTTTGAGCATAACCTTGCCAGCATGTGAAATGAGTGCAACTGTCTAGTAGTTTGAACATTCTTTGGCATTGCCCTTCTTTGGGACTGGAATGAAAACTGACCTTTACCAGTCCTGTGGCCACTGCTGAGTTTTCCAAATTTGCTGATGCAATGAATGCAGCACTTTAACAGCATCATCTTTTGGAATTTTAATAATCTACCTGCCTAGAAATTAAGAACTATACTTTTAAGTAACCCACTATCAATGAAAATAGTATGAATCATTAAATACTTTGTATCTCATCAAAAATACTACAAAACGAAATCTACTGAAATGCAACTAAAGCAGTACTTAGAGGGATATTTGTAGCCCTAAACGTTTATATGTTTTAAGGTCTCAAAGGAAAATCTGAAGTTAAATCTAAAGGTTAAATTCGATTTATAGGAAACCCCAGAAAGGACAGTGATGGGAAGCACAAAATGTTCATCCATGGTTGCCAGGATTTGGGAGTAACTAGGGCGAGAGGCGGCTTCTGCGAGGGCGGCCGTGCTCTGCTGTGGCTGCATGGGTCGATGCAGACTCCGTCCGAGTGTCTCCTGGGCTGCTCTTCTCTGCAGGTGCATCCAGCCCATCGCAGCCCCCGCTGCGCGCTTACCACCCCCGCACTCCCAGCTGTGCGCTGCGCTTCAGAAGGACGTTAGGGCTGAGCGCATCTCCACGCGTCGCTGTGTGTTGGGTTTCTCGGGCTTCCCCGCCGTCCTGGCCTGAGCAAGGTGACGCACGGTACGGACGAGAGTCATGTTCTCAGAGTGGAAGCTGTGGACCATCTGAAGAACGCCTGCCCTTCCTTATTCCCCCTGAAGGCTCCAGTTCTGGCGAAAGCTGGGCCCCTCCCTTGGGGACGTGGTGGGTGTCCCGGGGCCCCGTATGAGCACCAGAACTCCTCGCACACACAAGCGTCCTCACCACGTCACTCGGGGGCCTGGGCCGAGGGTGGGAGGGCGATGTGGGAGTTTGTCCCTTGTCTGAGACATGTGTCCACAGTTGCAACCAAACAACGGGGACAAGCTGGCCAGGTGGTTGTAGGAGAGGCTTTTACCGTGTGCGTGTCTGCACCTTCTGCATTTCAGAAGCATCACTTAGTTCAGAAGTAAAGGTCTAATGTACCGTGACTCTGGCACAAGCCTCACGCCAGTGCCAGGACTGGGGGCACACCTCAGCGGCGGGGCATGTCACAGGCTACGGACTCCCTCTACAAACCCCAAAATGAATTCCATTCTTAAAAAGAACCCCTTCCCATGGAGCCCCAGAGAGCGTTTACCTTGATTGCCTTGTCGGTTAGTTGTTTTGCTATTTTGAATCTGTCTAATTTGGGGGAAGAAACCAAGTCTTGGGAAACGCCTTGTTTTAATTCTGCAAAAGGAAAACAGACATGAAGGCAAAGGCAAGACCAAACCAGTTACATTCACACCCAGGAGATACCAGTCTGATCCCTGTGTCCAGCCCCCCATGGCAGGCAGCCCTCAGAGACATTTCATAATATTCCAAATGTGTATATACTTAATAATATAGCTTCAAATGTATAAAAACACAAGTGGACAGAGATTACAAAAAAAAAAGGCATAGAAAATCCAAATTCATATTGAGATACTTCAATGAACCATTTGTCTCAGGAAAGGAAGGGCTGCCTGGGTGGCACTAGGAGTAAAAAAATCCACTTGCCAACGCAGGAGACATAAGACATGAGTTCCATCCCTGGGTCAGGAAGATCGCCTGGAGGAAGGCATGGCAACCCACTCCAGTATTCTTGCCTGGAGGATCCCATGGACAGAAGAACCTGGTGAGCTACAGTCCATGGACGTGCAAAGACTCAGACAGGACTGAAGTGACTTAGCACATGCTCAGAAAAGGAAAGCATAAACAAAGAATCAGTAAAATATAGCAGATTTGAATCAATCAGCCCTAAATGACATCCAGAAATCAAATCCACAGCTGAGGACACACTTTCTCTTCACACATCTCTTCCAACATAGATCACACACTGGGCCACAGGGTCTCTGCAAACTTCAGTGGATCAAAATGATATAGATTAAATTTTTTACCACTGAAGGAAACTAGAAATTAATAACAAAATGGTAACTAGAAATTTTTCTAAACGTTCAAAAATTCAGTTCCATTCAGTTCAGTCGCTCAGTCAGGTCCAACTGTGCGACCCCATGGACCACAGCATGCCAGGCTTCCCTGTCCATCACCACCTCCTGGAGTTTGCTCAAACTCATGTCCATTGAGTCGGTGATGCCATCCAACCATCTCATCCTCTGTTGTCCCCTTCTCCTCCTGCCCTCAATCTTTCCCAACATCAGGGTCTTTTCCAATGAGTCAGCTCTTCACATCAGGTGGCCAAAGTATTGGAGTTTCAGCTTCAGCGTCAGTCCTTCCAGTGACTATTCAGGACTGATTTCCTTTAGGATGGACTGGTTGGATGTCCTTGCAGTCCAGGGGACTCTCAAGGGCCTTCTCTAATACCACAGTTCAGAAGCATCAGTTCTTCAGAGCTCAGCATTCTTTATGGTCCAACTCTCACATTCATATATGACCACTGGATAAACCATAGCCTTGACTAGACGGACCTTTGTCAGCAAAGTAATGTCTCTGCTTTTTAATATGCTATGTTGGTCATAGCTTTTCTCGCAAGGAGCAAGCGTCTTTTAATTTCATGGCTGCAGTCACCATCTGCAGTGATTATGGAGCCCAAAAAATTAAGTAGCACACTTTTAAAATAAAGCATGGCTCAAAGGAGAAATCAGGTGGAAATGATGAGAACTGTGCGGCAGTGAAAACATGGCCCATCACAGTGTCAGAACACAAACGAAACTATGATTAGAGTTCTAAAAATACAAAGGTTTCTAATGTTTGAAAATCCATAACATAGTCCATTGATACAGTAAATAAAAATATGTAGAAGAAAACATGATAAAATGTAATAACTGTTCATTTTAAAACTCTCAGTAAACCAGGAATAAAAGGGAACTTCCTTTCAAACTTATAGAAGCAAGAATTCATGGGTGTTTAACTCATAATTTTTGTGAATGACCACTTAAAACATACTACTTGTACATTTTAAAGGGGAAATATTAACCAATGGGGCTTAGAGGAAGGTATCCTGGTGAACCTGGATCCATTTAGGACTTCTGTTATAGAAATATAAATTCAGTTCTAAAATGAAAATTAGTATTTTGAATAAATTTGCCAAAGAAAATTTGACAGCTAAAGAAATGTGAAAAAGTAAATCATGGCTTTTTGTTTTGTTTTGTTTTTAAAAAAACTTATAGCAACACCATACTTCATGGTTAAACACTGAACACTCTCCTCTGGAGTTTAGAAACAAAAAAAGATGTCCACTATATCACATCTACTCAACATTATACTCAAAGTGCTAGCCCATGCAATAATGCAAGAAAAGGAAATAAGAGGTATAAAGACTGAGAAGATCTGCAGGTGATGACTGTGTATGGAACACATTTAATTGTTACAGTTAGTAAGTATATTTACTAAGGTCACCAACCACCAAGGCAGGAAAATGAATTCAACTGTATTTGCATACATTACAGACAATTAGAAAATGGAACTCAAAAATGCCATCCACGGCAGTGTTAAGCATGGACTATCTGGGAATGATTCTAACAAAGAGGTGGTACACACTTGTAACTAAAAGTGGGAACCTTGCCAACAAGATTGGAAGAGCTGATGTTCATGATCAGGACACTGAATACTAAGATATTAATTCTCTTCCCAGCTGATCTATGTATTCAGTGGAATCACACAGCAGGATGTGTGTGTGTGTGTGTGTGTGTGTGTGTGTGTGTGTTGGGGGAGGGGTAAATTAACAATTGATTCTAAAAATGCTAAAGTCCAAGAAACCCTGCATATATATAGAAGAAAAAAACAGAAAAATAGTGACTTACTATGAGGCTACTGAAATTAAAGCAGGTGGTTTGAGGTTAGGATAGGCAGATAGATCAATAGAACAGATAGAGGCATCCAGAGCCTGAACTTGACAGTCACTTTCAGAAAACCCAGGGGGACGGGCAGAGGACAATACTGACTAGATTCTGCTCTGCGCTCCCCTTCCAACGACGTGGGCTCTGATGGCAGCCTGTTCGGTTCACCTGGCTCCATCCCTGCTTCGACCTTGGCCTCGGGCACCTCCTCCTTGCCCCCTTCTACCACCTGGGCCCCTGCCAAGGGGTATAAGCCAGGCTGGAAGCGGGGAGCACAGATGGGGGGGAGGGGAGGAAGGGGAGTCTGGAGTGGAGAGGGGACTCTCAGGTTGGGCGGGCAGGGCTGGGGAGGAGGGAGAAGTCTGGGGTTGGGGGGTCCTGGGGTTGGGGGGGGTCCAGGGTTGGGGGAGTCTGGGTTTCGGGGGCAGGGCTGGGATGGAAGGGGAGCCTGGGGGAGGGTGTCTGGGGTTGAAGGGCAGGGCTGCGGTGGAGGGGGGAGCCTGGGAGTGGGGGGGCCGACTTGGGTTGGGGGAACGCAGGTCCCGGCCCCCAAGGGCCGGGATTCAGAGGTGGAGGGCTGGGCGGGCCTGGAGTTCCGAAGGAAGGGTAGGTCTGGGGCTCCACTGGAGTGGTCTGGAATCCCGGAGGCGGGGGCGGGGGCGGGGGCAGACTACGGGCCCAGGCCTAGGGTTCGGAGGGAGGCGGGCTCTGTGCTCACCCGGGCCGGTCCGCGTGCCCCCGCCCCGCGTCGCGCTGTCTCGCGTCCTGCGGTTGCCCTGGGCGACAGACCCCGGCGGCGCGGCGCATTGTGCAGCCCGGGGGCGCCGGCGGCGGGGCCTCGCAGGCATGGCGCGGCGGCCCGCGCGGGGCGTGGGGCTTCGCGGGCGCCGGGGCGGCGGGGTGCGGCGGGGGCGGCGGTGGGGGCGGCTCCGGGCGCGGCCCCGAGCGCAGCTCCGGGCGCGGCGGCGCGCGGGGGGCGTCGGGGGTGTGGGGTCCCACGGGCCACAGTTGAGGGCACCTAGGCGGCGCTCCTGGAAGGGGCTGCAGTCCGAGACGCTGCCGCGGCTGGCGTGGGAACCGGGGCGCGGGGCACGGAGCATGGTGTCCGCGGGGAGGGGGGCCCACGAGTGGCATGCGCCCTGCCCGGGGTCACGCAATCTCGCCCCGCGCGGCTGTCGGGGTCACACAGACCCGCCGTGGCAATCAGAGTCCCCCAAGTCATAAAGACCCGAAGGTCACACACCTGGGACCCCGCCCTTGCAGGACTAGCCGACCATCCAGGTCAGGCTCCGCCCCATCCAGTGTTCCTGGGAAGATGACCCTAGCCCTCCAGGAGCTGTACCATGTTCCCTGGGTCACTCGTGGGGCCTGAAGTGCTGCCCCGGGAGTTCCGAGCACCAGCCAGCATCCCAGCCACCCAGATGTCCAGCTTCTCTGGTCCAGCATCTTTGTAGAGGGAGGGGTGAATAGGAAAGATCCACCTACCCCATCGGCACCTTCCTCCTGGTAACTTTCCAAAATCTAGATGTCATCTTTATTTGGTTTAAACATCTTTATTTTGCATTTAACTTCCCTAGATAACCCCAAAGCGAGGCTCTGTGCCTATTCTGTGGGGGATTGGGGGTCCCGGGGGAGGCACCAGTGCCTTTCCAGCCTCCTCCCATCCCACCTGCAGACTGGCTCAAGGTTATGGTAAATCATGAATTAAAAGCATCCCCCCACCATGCTTTACGTCTTAGTTGTTTCGGAACCTGGGCACGGAGATGCGGGGCGACCCAAAGTGAAATAGGCCACTGGCCACAATGACATGTTAGCATTTATTGCTCAGGCAGTATTAAATTATATCACACAAAAATGTAAATTGACAGAGACAGGACTATGCAGTTTAAAACCCCACTTGTGTGAATGCTTTGTGCTGTCTCTGAAGTTAGAAGTGCCTGTGTAGCCCCAGGCACTCACTCCAGCTGTCAGGCTCCAACTTCCTGGCCTCCTAGAGACATCCCTGTCACCTGCGCTACCCCCGTGGCTTTCACCCAGCCTGAGGAGCTGGGAGGGGGAGTTGGCCCCCACGGGCTGCACGTGGGTGGGTGTGGTCTGCTTGTGTGCAGACAGCCCCTCAATGCTCCCGTGCTTGTTTGGGGACTTGACCAAGGCCTGTGTCTGCCCGGCCTGCCGGGGACACGAGGCCATCAAGGCATGGAGATGTGGCCTGTCCATTTTCAGAGCTGTGGACAGGCTCAGCCACAGCCGTGGCCCATCCGGAGGACACTGAGCTGCCACAGCGATCAGGGTGGACTTCTGTGTTGACAGAGGCTTCAGGACAAGAGCACGCTGACCACCACTGAGCTGGGTCTCTACTGGCCGTGCGGACAGCCCAACATGGATGAGGGCCCTTCCAGAAACACTGGGGTTAAGTGTAAAAAGAGGTCAGAAATACAGGCCTGTGGGTTTCACACGGGGACACTGCGGGTCGAGTGGGGGCTGCCGGCGCCTGCAGCTCTGAGGGCTCTGCAGGCTCTGGGGCAGGCAGGAAGCAGCTCCGCCCGCTCCGGGGGAAATCGAGGCTTGGCAGGCTGCCCCCCTCGCCTGGAGGACAGAAGTGTGGAGATGGGTAAGGTCCATGCAGGGATGCAGGGCTGAGCACACAGCAGGTGCAAATCAAAGCAGGGCAGGGAGGCCGAGCACGGTGCAGGCGAGCATGCCGGCAGCCTGGGGCCCGGGGCTGCCCAGTGATCAGCGCCGGCAGGGTTCGGCTCCGGCCTGGCCCTTCCTCACCAGGGGCCCCCGTGCCGCGGCTCCTATGGTCAGGCCACCTCAGCAGCACTGAAATGATCACCCCTCAATAAGCACAAAGCAGTCAACATTTGCCTATTTCACAATTAAACCACAAGAAATGAGAAAACTCCACCTTGAACCTGGCCCTCCGCAGGAAAGGGGAGGGGCGGGCTGGGGTTGCAGCTCGGGGGCAACTAGCGTCTGGGTGTTAGGGTGCCGGGGCGTGGGCCCTGGGCCTTGGCGGCCCGTGTGTGGTCACTGGGCCATCTGCACCACGACGGCTCTCCACGCTTTCTCCTTGTCGAACTCCTTCAGGGGGCTTCTGGCCACCTGCAACTGAGGACAGCGTATCTGTCCGGGGCCGCCCAGCCCATGCAGGAAGCAGGAGAGGCCCTGACCCCCTCACTGGCCCTCCCAATTCTCCCAGACGTCCCCCCCCCGTGCTGTCCGCAGGGGCTGGGCTGGCACCCACACCTGCCTCGTGAGGCCTCTTCCTGCGTGCCCGCATCCTGCACCCGGCAGGGCAGTCTCGGCACACGGCAGGTGCTCAGTAAGTGCTGCGGACGGGCAATAATGCTCTCCAGGGCACAGCGGCAAGTCCCGCCAGCTCTTCCTGGGGAAGGGGACAGATGCCCCCCATACCAGGAGGCTGGACCTGGCCCTGGAGGCTGTGAGGCAGCTCCAGGGCTGTGACCCCCGGGAGGGAGGGCGTCTGAAGCAGCCAGTGGTCGCCAAACAGGGTGGACCGCTGCCCGGATTGCCTTCCTGAGCCCCAGAACGGCAGCTCTGGAACCAGCCGGGAGGAACCACTGGCTTGACGCTGCATCTTGACGTCCTGGCATGGAGCCAGGTGGACCTCACATGGGGCCCGGGGACACAGCGGTCCCTGCGGGAGACTGACCGCAGCCGGGTGGGAAGGACAAGCGAGCAACACCGCCCCAGCAGCGCCCAGCGGATGGGGGGCCGGTGGTGCCGGGCTCGCCCCAGGAGGTGCCGCGCGGAGCGCAGGGGAGCCCCACTCGACTCGCCGTGTCCCCCCGGGAAACCCACGGGCCTGCGTTTCTCACCTGTTTTTACACTAAACCCAGTTTTCCCGGAGGGGCCCTGGTCCATGCTGGGCTGCCCTGCACAGCCCATAAGTAAGCCGGGTGGGCCCAGGGGGCAGCCAGGCAGGAGGAGTGTCCCGTCCACCCAGGGTGCCCTCCCCAGGTGCCCAGGGCATGGTGCCGCCTGGGGGACAGTGGGCAGGTGTGTCCAGCCAAAGTGCCGCAGCAGACAGACAGCACCCGGAAGGAGCCGTCCACTTGTGGGGATGAGGGGCGGGGCCCGGGCAGAGTGCAGCGGCCGTGAGCCTGGTCGAAGGGCTGGCGTGAGTCCTCAGAGCCCGCGCCACGGGCCCTGGACGCACATCTACAGGGGGTGGGCTGGGCTCCCCTTCCTGGCCAGGCTGCTGGAGGGAGAGCCCGGTGATCCCTGAAGATGCTTGCCAAGTTCTCAGCTCACTTATAAGAGTAAAACTGGAAGCATTCAGTCCATAATATCTTTTCAGAAATGGATTTGTGTTTGCCTGGCTGGCTTAAAAACTGTATAAACGTATTGCACCTTTTCAAGAGTTTTCTTTGTTTTAAAAAGAGAAAGTGACCCAACAGGTCTTGAAAGAAGTCAGCCTGGGTGGCGTCGCTTTGCCCAGGGTCCCAGGATGGCAGGCCCCCCTTCCCCTTCCCTCCGGACGGGCTCAGAGGCCACTCACCTCCCCGGCCACCGGGCGCTCCTGCGGGCTGGGCAGGGCGCCCGCGGCGTCCCAGGACGCGCCCACCTTGAAGCGCACACACTGGATGACCGTGGCTGTGTTGAGGCCCGCCTGCAGCAGCAGCTCCAGCATCAGCATTAGCAGCAGCGCGTCGTAGGATTGCTGGGGGCGAGAGGTGAGCAGGAGATGGGGGAGAGGGCGGGAGGGGGGGATGGCAGGCCGCACACCCTGCTCCCTCTCAGCCGCTACCCCCCCCCACCCCACTGTGTGGCCCCTCGGCCGGGAGGCTCCCAAAGCAGAGACCCTGAGCCCTGGGGTAGTTACATGGAGCGGTTTCAGCTTCCCATTCCTCGGGGGCCCTACTGTGTCACCAGCCAGGGCAGTGATCACTGCAGTGAGCCAGAGCTGAGGAGCTCAGTTCTGGTCTGAGCTCTGTCATCCTGGACTTAACAGAAGACCCGCACAAACATGACCCAAAGGCAGCCAGGCCCCCGACGGTGCTGCCCGGCTCATCTTCTAGGCCCCCCAGCAGGGCCAGAGAGGAGCTGCTGAAATGATCTATGGCCTCCCGGAGGGTGCCTGGTGACGCAAAGGCGAGTTCCGTGTGAGACGCCAGTGGAAGCCCAGAGCCGGAGGAGAAACAGGGACACAGGCTCCAAAGAAAGACCGGCAGACCAGCTCCAGCAGAAGCCGGGGGGCCTGTACTGACTACTGGGAGGAGGCGTCTGCCCGGGACCACAGGAGCAGGGGGTGGCACGCCTTGGGGAAGGGGCTGCCAGCAACCCTAGGAGGAAGCCCTAGGGTCTGTAAAGACACCCACAGACCACTGGCTCTCTCCTCACACTGCAGGGTGACCTTCCAGCCTCAGAAACGCAAAGCAACCAAACGTTAAGACAAAGAACCCAGGTAGGGTCACTGTTTAAAAAAAAGAGACTCAGTGTCTCTGACGTTAACCTGCATACTTAAGGGTGAGTCTAGTTTTTCTAAAAACTCAACACTGTGTTTTCTTGAGTCAGGCAGGGTGATTCTAAAATTCACACAGGAACTTTCTGGTAGTCCAGTGGTTAAGAATCTGCCTCCCAAAGCAGAGGATGTGGGACTGATCCCTGCTTGGGGAACTAACATCCCACCCGCTGCTGGGCAGCTCAGCCCAAGTGCCACAGCCACCGAGTCTGCACTCGAGGGCCCGCGTGCCCCAACGAGAAAGAAACGCATGTGCCGCAATGAAGACTCCCACACGCTACCACCGAGTCTGCACTCGAGGGCCCGCATGCCCCAACGAGAGAGAAACACACGTGCCGCAACGAAGGATCCCACACGCTATAACCGAGACCCGACGCAGCTCAAAATAAAACATTTCTTACAAATCTAAAAAATAAAATTCATATATAAGAACAAACAAGTGACAGAAGTGAGGAAGCCCTGAAATGCAGGGCAGTTGGCATCAAGCCAGCCAGGTGGTGATGGCCTGGTGCCAACCTCCAGGGTGGGCAGAGCGGCACAGATTGGCTGCGAGAGGACAGTCATGGCAGAGAGAGACCCAGATAGACAGAAACTCAGTGCATGAAAAAGGCAGAGTCTCAGACGACAGAAAAAGATGGGCTTTCTAATACAAGGGGCTGAACCTCTCATTCACAGATGAGCTACTCGAGTAAAGTCCGACTGGGCCCACTCCTCGCGCCATGCTCCGGGTTAAACTCCAGCACAAACACAAGTGTGAGCCTTCCTAATTGTGACTCAAAATCCAGAAGCAATGAAGGAAAATATGGACAAATTTAACTGTGTAAAACACCAACAAAACTTCCACATGAGACAGATCACAGCAAGCAGAATGGAACAGCTGCCTAGCTGAGGCCGCTGTTTGCATCTTCCGTGTCTGACGGAGGGCTGGGCTTCCTGTGTTGACAGCGTTATTAAAGCCCGCAGGAAATGGGCAAGAGACACAGGCAGAGCTTGTAGGAGAAAGGCAGGGCCTGGGACAGAGGAAAGGGCCTCAGCGACCTGTGTGTTCAGATGCGTGCTTCAGCCCCCCTGCCACAAGACTCCATCTCTCAGCCGTGTCACAAGTCCCGGGGGACACCCTTCCCGGGCTATGAGGGGACAGATGCCCTCATACCGCTGGTGGGAGGAAAGAGAGGAGCCTCCAGGGGATTTGCCAACATCCAACTAAACTATAAATGCATCTATCCTTTGGGTGATGAGGAAACACCAAGATAAATTGTTTAAAAAAAGAAAGGTAAGGTGCAGAGATATATTAGAGTGACCTGTTCTGTAGGAAAGAAGGAAACTAAAGATACACACAGTTGCCTGTGGGAGCAGCGGGGGGCCGTGGGTGGGACCACAACCGCTCTGAGTTTGCCTCCGGTTGATTTCACTTTTGAACCACATAAAAGTTTTATATGTTCAAAAGTACTAACAAGAGGGAAAAAAGCATCAAAGCCCCAAACTGAATACAAACAGAAGCCGTTAAACTTGGCTCTGCAGCACGGCCACCCAGCGGGGGTTCCTTCCCGGAACGAGTGGGTGGAGGAGCCGTCAGCTCGCCCAAGGGCATCACTGCGAGCACGTGTGTGCAGTCAGATCAAAGATGGCAGCAACCACAGTCAGTGCTACCAGGAAGCACGGTCTCTGGACTAAGAGAAAAATAAGGCAAATATAAAACAACAGAGGCTGGGGGAACCCTAGAATGTAAAATTTTGAATTAGAGATACCAACATACATTCAGGATCTGTAAGTACACACATTTCTCAGTTCTGTCCACTGACAGGGCTTAGGCATGATGATACCCCCGCCGGAATGGGTACATGGCTCCCCTCCCAGGGCGAGGGCGAGTTGGGGCGGGGCCAGGACCAGGTGAGCTGGGCCATCTCGAGCGTCTGATGGGAGAGGCTGATGGGCTGGCATCTGGGAGCCCAGAGAACAGGGACGCAGCGCTCTGTGGACAGTGACCAGCGCACGTCCCCCGGGGGCGGTTCTTGGGCAGACACAGGTGCACACACCCCGACCCCATCTGTGGCCCAGGGAGTGTGCCGCCAGCCGCGCTGACCCACAGATGCCGGCGCTGGGACTTCCTTCCTTCAAGGGGTTGCAGCTCCTGGGAAGCCCGCCGGCAGCACTGCAGACTGGCCAGCACGCAGCGCCAGCACTCCTGGACTCACTCCTGCCCACACTGCAGCACACAGACCCACGGGGGCATCTCCCAGGCCACAGGCCGGCACTCCAGAAAGTCAGTGCCTGGGGGGAGCGGGGGCTGCCCCAGATCCGAGGACACCAGAGTGCAAGGGTGAATGAACCTCACTGCTCTGAGGACCACAGCCCTGGGAGCGTCTTCTCGGGACAGTCCGAGGGAGGCTGTGCTGTCAGCTGTTAGGCCAGCTGCCTCAACTGTGCCAGGACTGGCCTTACTGCTGACATGCAGAGGATCGAAGGCCAAGGGTCACCTCAAGCATCTGCCACTCCCTTTCAGATGCTTCCAGAAAACAACGCCTGTGTGTGCTCTGCCCACCCGTCAGCGCACACCACACACACACACAAACCACCAGAGAACCTCAGTGTTGACTGTATTAACCTTCAACTCTCCTGATATGTTTGAAATTTCTCTTAACACCGTCTTACTGGGATCATCCAGGGCATCTGAGACTAACCCTGCCTGATGCCTGAGCCTGTGGGGGAGACACTGGACCCCAGAGAATCCCCTTAAAAAGGAGGTTCTCGCTCCCTTCAGCTTACCCAGGAACCAATGGGGTCTCTCATGAGACTGGATGAATGTGACTCTAAAACACAAATGAACGCAGAAAGGGCTGAGAAAATAAGACACGCCTGTGAAGGCAGGCGTTCCGGACCTGGGCAGCAGCTCAGCGGCACTGTGTCTCTAAGGGTTTAATTAAAATAAAAGCACACAGACCTTGAAGGCTGGTGGGTAGTCTTTGAAAACGTCCATGATTCTCATGATGCTGAAGGACAGGTACCCAGAGGCCGTGAACAGCAGCGGGGCCGCCAGGCTGCAGACGGCGATCAGCACCTCCACCTGGGGGAGCGGGCGGGGCGGGGCCGGGGGCCAGCGTCACTCAGGACTCCGCTGGGTCTGCGGGTCTGTGGCTGGCGGGGGGCCTGCTGAGTCTCTGTGCCCAGTGTGCCCCTTGATTCAAAACGCACTGTGTGTTGAACTTTCTCAACTGACACACAATTCACTCTGTTCATAAAACAGCACTTAATGATCTCTGGCCTCCTCCCCATGCCCTCCAACCTGCTCCTCTGACCTCCCAAAACAAGCCACGCAGCCCCAGGAGTCGGCCGAGCTGGGATGCTCACACCTTGGGGCATTCAGACTGGATTCGGCAGTTCAACACCCACACCATGACAGGACGCCGCCTCTGCTGAGTCCCTAGAATCTCTCCCGACTCTCATGCCAGACCTGCCGTGGCTGCTCATTTCCAGACGGGCCAGCCCTCGGACAGTCGCCCGGCCTTCCTGCAGGCCCTGCAGACGCCCCTCGGGTGCTCACCCCCACCCCGCTCAGGCCAGCAGGTTGCGCAGGAGGTCCCTGGGCCCAGCCGGGTGTCACCTACCAGAGGCCTGCTGGGACACTCCGCCGTCACGTGACTGGCGATGGCGCTTGGGAAACACTGAGAGCGGAGGAAAGAGAAGGCTTCAGAGCCGACACCCCACGTCCGGCCCCAAACCTGCCCTGCCCCCCCGTGCTCATTCAGGCCGGCCACTCGGGGCTAGAGGGTGCGGGGGAGGCAGGGGAGGCACCCTGCGCCCCGCTGCTCAGCGCCACAGCGGCTGGGGGCCAGGCCGGGAGGCGGGCACCCCGCCAACACCGAGTGCCTATCTCCTGCTCCCTCCCAGCTCAGCGGCAGCCCAGACTGTGACGCGGACTCAGTGGCCGTGTCCAGGGCAGGGTCTGCGTCCAGCTGCAGTCGTCCCTGCCGTGTCCTGGCCCAGCTGGGTCTGCTCGCAGCTCAGGGTCCAGGTGAGGATGAAGCTTCGTGCTTCTCGTCTCTGGGGAGCCCTCAGCTGGCCCTCACCTGTGCCTCATTCGTGACATTTCTGGGCCGTCACCAGGGCAGGCTGCATGGGCTCAGCTGGGCTGTCAGACGCAGGGGCCCTGGAGACACTGTGCCACCGCACACCACGCTTCGACCACGGCGGGGGCCTCCACTGGGCCAACGTCCCTGCCGCTTTGTTAGTAACAAATGCCTGTGCTACTTATTTTAAGGAGCCAGATCTAACTCTACACGACCCAGGCAGGGGGAAGTTCGGGGGCTGGACTTCCTCAAGGTCGCCAACCCCCGAGCCCACCTTCTGGCCATCCACCCGCCCGCACCAGGCACCCGGCACCCTCCGCCGTCCCGGCCAACACGGCCTGCTAAGCCCAGGTGTGTCCAAGCCCCAGCCAGCCGTCCACGCAGCCACAGAGGAAAGGGAAGCGCCCACACGCTGGGTGTGGGAGCACCAGGCTCCGGAGGACTGTGCGGTTGGGGCGTCACACGACACGGGGAGACTCGGGGCGCGGGGGGCCCTGGTAACTGCCCCAAGCGGACTGGGATCCAGGCACCCCAGCACGGCAGGGCCGCAGCGTGGCGGGGCTGGGCAGGCGCTCCACAGGGGGCTTCCCAGTTTAAGGGGCGAATAGCATTCAATTGCGTAAGTCAACTGAGACTTGCTTATGAGAGGGTGGACGTTCCGTCTGCAACAGCGACCCAGCGGTGAGCACTTGCCAAGCTGAGCCTTCACTTGTTGCAGTCAGTGTAAAATAACACACGTGTCCTTCATTTAAAATGTGAAACAAAATGAATGCTATACATTATAAAATTATATAAAATAATGAAACAAGGATTTTCCTGGAAAAATAATACAAAAAAATAAAATAAAATAAAACAGCTAGGCTAACAGGCTGACTCGTTTCCTCCCGGGTCCCAAACAGCCCGGGTGCCCCGGCACTCCCACTGCGATCCTGCCTGACCCCTGAAGCTGAGCTCAGAGGCTGGCCACCCCCACGGGCACCGCCGGTGTACTCACGGCCACTAAGATCCAGAAGAACGTAACCGAGAGGTGCGGGCCCGAGACGGCGTCATCCACGTTCAGAGCAATGACCCCTCCGAGGATGGCGGAGACCCCTGCAATCACCTCGATGACCTGGGGGCAGGCAAACATCGAGGGTCAGCATCTCCCAGGGGGTGGGGCGGCTCCCCAGGGCCCCCGGGAGGCGGGTGGGGAGGCTCCTGCAAGCTCGGGGCTGAGGAGCAGGGTGCCCCCCCCATGCAGTGACACGCAGGATAATCTCCAAAGGAATACTGAAAATATGCATTCCAACACAAATTTGTGGGAAAAGGAAGGAGGAAGCTTCCACCAATTCAAAGGAAAGTGGGAAAAGCCACAGAAAATAGGAAAAAGATGGAGAAATACATAAATACGAAGGTGCCAGGAATTGTGCTCCGGGTGACCCGGCTCAGTCCACACAGCCCCTATATGCCACACAGAAACCACCCAGATGTGCAGGAAGAAAGGGCTGGAAGGAATGGAAGACACGGTGAGGAGATATTAACAAGAGACAACTCGCGTAGTTAATGATGCAACTGTCCTGGCAAAGGCCACGACTCTGGAGAGTTGCTCGTAATGGTTTAAAAAAAGGGGGCGGGGGGCGGGGGATGGGGGGACAGGCGTAAGGAAGGGATTCTAAAGTTGTGTGTACTAAAAACCAGCAAACTCTATGGTGCAAAGCTGCAGAATTACAGAGACAGATCCGTAATCTGCACTCAGGTTGGGAGGTTTTTAACAGACCTTTCAGTAATAGAACAAGTGGACTAAAAGATTTTGGAAAGGGCTTAAAACACAGTTAACATGGGATTTATGGAACAGGGGTGCACTGCCAACCAGGGCGGTGCCTGTGATCGTGGACACGCCCACTCCGTATTTATCACGTACACCCCCTCCCCCCACCACTCCATGAAACCAAGTAGAGGGGAAAAAAGCCTTTCTTACAGAGTAGGATTTCAGGACCCGAGCAGGAAATGTCACTTCACACAGAATGTTGGTGCTGTCAGAGATGGAACCCTGTAAAGAAACAAACCCTGTTACAGGGGTGGCCATGTCCAGGCCACCGCTCCAGGGACGGTCTGAAATGGGAGTTTCTAGGCAATGCTCCTGGATCTTCAGGCTTAAGAGCAGAAGTTCAAACATGGACTTTCTCTTTGCACATGGAAATGTGTGATTGCTGAAGTCCTAGTTTACAAGGTGATACTTGAGGTTGACTTGGGCTCTGTCTGTGGCACTGCTGGGGGTGGGGAAGGTACTTGGTCAGAATCAGACGAGGGAAGAGATGGTCCGCATCTCTCTGTTTGCCTCCCCGGGGCCATCGACCCCTCACTCCGCAGCCAGGTCTGTGGTGCAGCTGTGCCGCAGGCTGGGCCCACCTTCTGCTTGCAGTGCGCCTCACTGGACCGTGCAGAGATGATCACTGTGGCCGCCATGAAGAGCTCCAGCAGAAGCAGCAGAATCAGATTGAAGTTGATCTGCCCAAGGAAAACATACACGTTTATAAAATTGGCTTCTCCACTTTGATCCAGTAAACGTAGACAGCCCCATGAAGGGGCTCAGTGGCCTCTTCAAAGCCCGGGCAACATTTCCTGTCCAAAGTTAGATATCAGGCAAGCCTTTTCTTTCTTGGTTGTGGATTTTTGTTCTTAAACCACTGTTGGTTCACAGGCTGGATTTGACCTTGGGCTGTAGCCTGCCAACCCTGACCTCAAGCTTCCTTGGCAGTTGTTCCCTCCTGGGTATTTATACTAAAGGAATGAAAACTCACATTTATAACAAAACCTGCCCATATTTACAGTAATTCTGTGCATAGCTGCCTCAAGTGGAAAACACCAGGCTGTTGGGGGTTACAGGACTGACCCACATCCTGACTGTTGGCAGTTACAAGAATCCATGCCTGTGTTTAAATTCACACAATACACAACAAGTCAATTTAACTGTGTGATATAAAACCATAATACCTACTACTGTGGGCAAGAATCCCTTAGAAGAAATGGAGTAGCCCTCATAGTCAACAGAAGAGTCCAAAATGCAGTACTTGCGTGCAATCTCAAAGATGACAGAATGACCTCTGTTCGTTTCCAAGGCAAACCATTCAATATCACAGTGATCCAAGTCTATGCCCCAACCAGTAATGCTAAAGCTGATGTTGAACAGTTATATGAAGACCTACAAGACCTTCTAGAACTAACACCCAAAAAAGATGTCCTTTTCATTATAGGGGGCTGGAATGCAAAAGTAGGAAGTCAAGAGATACCTGGAGTAACTCTTGCAGTAAAGTGATGCACTCAATATGGCAGCAAATTTGGAAAACTCAAGAGTGCCCACAGGACTGGGAAAGGTCATTTCTCATTCCAATCCCAAAGAAAGGCAATGCCAAAGAATGTTCAAACTACCACACAACTGCATTGATTTCACACGCTAGCAAAGCAATGATCAAAATCCTCCAAGTCAGGCTTCAACAGTACATGAACCGAGAACTTCCAGATGTTCAAGCTGGATTGAGAAAAGGCAGAGGAATCAGAGATCAAATTGCCAACATCTGTTGGATCATAGAAAAAGCAAGAGAGTTCCAGAAAAACATCTACTTCTGCTTTATTGACTATGCCAAAGTCTTTGTGTGGATCACAACAAACTATGGAACATTCTTCAAGAGGTGGGAATACCAGACCACCTTACCTGCCTCCTGAGAAATCTGTATGTAGGTCAAGAAGCAACAGTTAGAACTGGACATGGAACAACAGACTGGTTCCAAATCGGGAAAGAAGTACATCAAGACAGTATATTGTCACCCTGCTTATTTAATTTATATGCAGAGTACATCATGCGAAATGCTCAGCTGGATGAAGCACAAGCTGGAATAAAGATTGCCAGGAGAAATAGCAATAACCTCAGATATGCAGGTGATACCACCCTTATGGCACAAAGCGAAGAGGAACTGAAGAGCTGCTTCATGAAAGTGAAAGAGAAGATTGAAAAAGTTGGCTTAAAACTCCACATTCAGAAAACAAAGATCATGGCATCCAGTCCCATCACTTCATGGCAAATAGATGGGGAAACAATGGAAACAGTGATAGACTTTGTTTTTTTGGGCTCTAAAACCACTGCAGATGGTGACTGCAGCCATGAAATTAAATGTTTGCTCCTTGGAAGAAAAGCTATGACCAACCTAGACAGCATATTAAAAAGCAGAGACATTACTTTGCCAACAAATGTCCGTCTAGTCAAAGCTATGGTTTTCCCAGTGGTCATGTGTGGATGTGAGAGTTGGACTATAAAGAAAGCTGAGCGTCGAAGAATTGATGCTTTTGAACTGTGGTGTTGGAGAAGACTCTTGAGAGTCCCTTGGACTGCAAGGAGATCCAACCAGTCCATCTTAAAGGAGATCAGTCCTGAATATTCATTGGAAGGACTGATGCTGAAGCTGAAACTCCAATACTTTGGCCACCTGATGTGAAGAACGACTCATTGGAAAAGACCCTGATGCTGGGTAAGATTGAGGGCAGGAGGAGAGGGGGACGACAGAGGATGAGATGGTTGGATGGCATCACCAACTCAATGGACATGAGTATGAGCAAGCTCCAGGAGTTGGTGACAGACAGGTGATCTGCTGAAGTCTATGGGGTTGCAAAGAGTCAGATACGACAGAGCAACTGGACTGAACTGATAAAACCAACTAATCAGGAATTCCCTGGCAGTCAGTGATTAGGACTTGGCACTTTTACTGCCTGGGCCCAAGTTCAGTACTTTTTTTTTTGCTCTGTTGGGTCTTCACTGCTGTGCGTGGGCTTTCTCTAGTGGAGTCAAGAGGGGGCTCTCTAGCTGCGGCGCTCAGACTTCTCATTGCGGTGGCCTCTCTTGTTGGCAGCTGTCGGGTTCTACAACACGCAGGCTCGGCAGTCGCGGTGCACAGAGTTAGCTGCCCCGCGGCAGACAGAAAACTTTTAACACTAATAATGAAAGCTGTCCCCTCACCACAGTCATCATCGAGATGACTTTACAAGTGAGTTCCATCAGACTTTCCAGAAGCAGTGACTTCTCGTGTCAAGATGTTGCAAAAAGCAAAAAAGAGGTAAGAGTTTCTGCGTTCATTTTATGAGAACAAGGAAAACCTTGGTTCTAAAACCAGACGAAGGAAATGTAGGTCCATTTCACTCAGGAAACTTGATGAGCAACCCTAACGAGGAGACTGGTTGGTCGGCCCATCAAAACACTGAAAATAACACACTGTGATGAGGTAAAGCTAATCTCCGGAAGGAAAGTTTCAACACCAGAAAAATTAGTGCATTTAATAAAGTAAATGAGGACAGAGCATCTCAATAAGTTCAAGAGCAAGCAGCACATGTTTGTATTTTTAAAACGAAAAACTTACAGCAAACCAGGACTTGAAGACAAGGTTTTAACTTGGTGAAAGTTATGTATAAAACACTTAATGGAGGGACTGCTCTAGTGGGCCAGTGGTTAGGAGGCTGCCTTCCAAGGAAGGGGATGTGGGTTCGAGCCCTAGTTGGGGAACTAAACTCCCACGTGCCGCAGAGCAACCCAGCCCACGCCCATAACGACTGAGCCCTCAAGCCAAAAGCGAGTCTGCAGGCAGCGCAGCCAAAGAAGAAAAAGAAGGAAGTTCACGGCAACTTTAGATCCAGCCCATTTAAAACCAGGAATAAGACAGAAAGGCCCAAGGTGCCAGAAGCCCCGGGCAAAGCTATGAAGACACCGGGACTGAGGGGCAGGCTGAGCAGGGCGTTTAGTGTCACTTGTGGTGACACAGGCCTGCACAGAAAACCAGCGCAACCAAGAGGGACGCTCGGAGGATGCGAGTCCAGCAAGGCTTCCGGACACAAAGTCCTCTTATGAAAATCCACTTCTAAAAATGGCTACCATTTCAATGGAGTCTAAATTAACACATGCCATGTCAGTTGATTTGACAACATAAGATGCTGTCACTGGGGCAACTGGATAAAGGACACCCAGGAATGCTCTGTACTGTGCATGCAAATTCTTTTCAGTCTCTAACACTTCAAAATAAAGGGGAAAAAAAAGAAAATCAGAAGCTTCTCTCTGCACTAGGAACAACCCATCTAAAAATATAATTTGAGAAAGAAGACACCATTCATACTAGCAACACGCCCATGAATTATGTAGAGACTGTCTAATACAGGAACATTCCGACCCTGATAAAGGGCAGATGCTGTGAGGGGGGAGACAGTCTGTGCCCCTGGTGGGATGACATCACACAACAAAGCTGTCAGTTCTTACCAGGTTACTCTATAAACTTCAACTAATTGCAACAGAATCTCAGTTGTATTTTTTGGGAACTCAGCAATCTTCTCCTCCAACATATTTGAAATAAGAGCGGTCGACTTTGAAGGAGGAAGACAACTGAAGTCACGAAGCCACACTGAGAAGCCTGGCTTCGCCTCGGCCGCCAAGCAGCCCACGGGGGTGTAGGCAGGGGCTGGCCCACGTGGCACGGCCCGAGCTGCTGACCACGGGGAGACCCAACTCAGGAGAAGCCGAGGACGGGAGCAGCCAGCAGACAGAAAGGAGGTTCAGGAGGGCACCTGCCTGGGAAGAGGGGTTCAGAGGTGGCAGTGATCCGAGGGTGACCTGCGGCAGCTGGGAGCCACGCCACAGTCATCAGATGGGAAAACGGGATGGCTGGAGATGCCACGTGCAGGGACAGCTGTGCGACCAGGCAGCTTTTGGCCGTGGGGAGGATGGACCCCGCGGTGTCCTGGGCTTGGCTGCGTCAGGTGGGTTCACGGCCCTCCCGGGCATCCAAGGAGCCCATGGAGATGTGCCACGTCGGCCTCATTTGCTGAGGGAAGAGTCAGAGGCCAGGGAGCTGGGTCCTTCCCTGAAGAAAGCAGCGCCCAGGAGGACACAGAGCAGCCTGGGTGGGGAGTGCGGGCACGGGGGCAGCAGAGCCTCTACTGGAACCCCGCGTGGCCTCCCCCTGGGAGGAGGAGGAGACAGGCAGAAGGGGGAGGGGAGCAGCCCCCTCACCCTGGTGGCCTCACGGCGGGGGGCTTCAGGGTTTCCTGTTTCATCGTACATGACCCTGTTTGGACACTGGGAGTCCGACCTCGTGGTCCTGGGGTCCTTCCGTGCGTTCAGGTGTCCGAGCTTCACGTCCTCCACGTGGCCTGGCTGGGCCTTAGAGGTGCAGGAGCCCATGGGTCTGGTTAGCGATGGTGGGGGGATGCTGCGGCCCAGCCCCGGGGGAGGCCACCGGAGGAGGAGCCCTCCTGGGGGAGCCCTGGAGGAGGGGAAATGCCGTGCATAGCTGCGCACATCTGCAGCCTCTTCATCCACTCTGTGTGGGGCGCCGTCCTGGGTGACGGGTGCTGGATTATGTTCTGGTCTGGGACTCCTGCCACCATCAACAGGGCTGCTAGGAACACGCTGCCTGGTCACCCGTGTGAGTGTCTCTCTGAGGTTTGTACCTCTTTCGAAATGACCTGAAAATTCCAGGCCTTTGCCAAGAGCCTGCGCAGCAGCAGGAGTTGCAGGAAGTGAGGGAAGCCCCCTGGGCCCTTGCCCGACTGATGCGGGGAACGTCATCTCCTGTGGTTTCAGCTGACCTCCTCTGACGGGTGGGTCTCGGCTCGGCTGCCTGCTGGCGAGCCCCTGGCGCAGTCAGCTACAGCCCAGGACTTTCTCCCAGGGCTCCGCACGGTGGCCTGGAGCCAGCCGCTCTGACAGAACCTGTCCCCTTCCTCACAGCGTGGGCTCTTGTGTCCGCGGGACAACTGGCTGGGCCTCATGGTGGGCAGGTGGCAGGGCCAAAGCCGAGTCGATCACAGCTGTGTGCCAAGCCTGGGACGGCCACACCCTGGACTGCTCAGGCTGACTGGATGCAGGCGCCCTCCTCTCCTGCCAGGGCAGCTGTGCAATGGAGGGGGAGACCCCCACCTGAACTTCAAGGGGGCTCCGCCCCGGCCCTTGGGTACCACCTGGATCTGCTGGGGCCTGCCTGTGGGTGGACTTGCTCTGGGCCCACAGGCCGGCAGCACCTCCATGCAGAGTTTCTTTCGTGAAAAAGCATCGCAATTGTCAGTGAGGCTTTGTGACTTGCTACAGTCTCCAGACCTTCTGTTGCATTTATTCCCAGGAACTTGATACTGTATTTCATAAAGTGCTATCTGTATTTCAGTAACATTTTCAACAATTTCTGTTTCTGGCACAAATAATTGTTTTACATGGATTTTCACATCCAACAACCTTGCTAGGAGCACTTAACGGTCAAATGTCAAGAAAGCAGAGACTCATCTCCTGCAGGACAGGCAGCAGACAGGCTCCTCTGAGACCTGAGCGTCTGTCATCTTCCTGCTCAGACGCCGGGCTGGGGTGTCTCTGGCCACGGCCTCCGTTTCCCGATCTTAAAGAAACGCGTGCACTGTCACACACAGAGCAGCGATATCCCTAACCAGGTCCTGTTTCCAAGAGATTCTGCTCTGCTTTTTTGTGATTTAAACAACAAGGCTCTTCCATTTTTCTTAGCAGAACATAAAGTAATAATGGGACTTTAGTCAGCAGCATCACACATTTAACAAAATACGTTATGTACTGCTAAATGTTTAAGACCCTGTTTAAGACTCCTTTGAAAAGACCCTGATGCTGGGAAAGATTGAAGGCGGGAGGAGAAGGGGACAACAGAGGATGAGATGGTTGGATGGCATCATCAACTCAAAGGACATGAGTTTGAGTGAACTCCGGGAGTTGGTGATGGACAGGAAGGCCTGGCATGCTGCAGTCCATGGGGTCGCAAAGAGTCGGACACAACTTAGCAACTGAACTGAACTGAACTGAACAGAACGTTTAAGAACTGTCATGAAAGCAATACAAGAAATCAGTGTATCCATCCACTGACACCAATGAAAGCATCGAAGACAGTTATTTTCTTCAGAAGCATAGGTGAAATTCTCAGACTCAAGAGCTACGGTACACATCCCTACGTAACTGCCCAGCAGACAGCTCGCCAACACTCGCTCCAGGCCCACAGGGCTGAGCAGACTCAGGAGCCAAGCCCGCGGCACCCGTGAGTGCGGGAGACCGCATGGCTCTCTGCGGACTCACATCTACTGCTGACGGGTTCAGGACAAGCTTACAGCCGAACCAGATCAGGCAGGTGGTGGTGACAGCAAACGTGGACACGAACAGTATCTGGAAGTTGGGGATCTGGAAGACAAGACGGGAGGCTTTCCTTCACCTCTGTGTGACGTTCAGCCTCATTCCCGGGCACTGACCACCACCCCGAGGTCAGGCACTTAGCATCAGCAGGGGTGACTGTGAGCTCGGCCCCTTAAGCCCTCATGGGGGCAGGAAGAGGGGGTGCAGGGCTGCAGAGGGTGTGCCCCAAGGGCGGCCTGGGCCCACCCCCCCAGCCCTCCCACCTGCGTGCCCTGCCATCCGGGGCCTCTGGTACCGCCCTCAAGCTATGCAGGTGGAAGGCTGGACTCACCGCGCTAACATTTCTCTTCGAGACAGCGAAGCTCACGATGGCTGAAGGGATGCACTGCAAAGAGAGAGTGGGTGAGCGTCCTGCTGGCCGCTCCGTGTCCTGAAAACCCGCAGGGCCCGAAGCATGTCCCCTCTGCCCAGTGGTCTCACTCAAAGCTGGAGGGGTCTGGGTCTTTAAAAATAATTCTTCTGGAAACAGCTTTAACTGTTCTGATGATGGAAAGGCACCTGAAGGTGAAGACTGTCCTAGCCAGACGCGCCTGGAGCAGATTAGTTTCCTATCACCTGAGACCAGCGCGGCTTGCTAAGAATTACCCAGGAGACCCTGAGCCCCTTGGGGTCCTTGTTGGGGGCCCCCACTGCACCCTCCCAGGAGCCGAGGACAATGAAAAGGGGGAGCCTGGGTGGCAGGGAGGGGATGGGGGCCAGCCTGAGCCTCGGGGATCATGCCAGTGTCGCTGCAGCCCCAGGACCCCCAGACCTCAGAGGGAGCAGCGGCGACACAGCCTGGCAGGAGTTGGGTGGGGGCTGGGCCAGAGGAGGAGCCAGGGGGACCATATGACCCGCCCCCACCCCGTCACCCCTGACAATTCTGCTGGGACATCTGTCTAGGTCAGCGTGGCCCTGGAGCCACCTGGGTCAGAGGTCACTGTGACCCCCAACCAGGGCTGCTCCAGTAGTGAAGAGCAAGGGCCACCTAGCAGGTTCTGGAGAGAAGGGCAGCAGGTGAGTGGAATTCTTTCAACGGGTTTTCTTTAAGAGAGCGGAGGCTGTGCGCCCTGCAGGGGTATAGGGTAAGGAAACGTAGGTCTCGAGTTTTCAGACACTTGGGAGTGCTGACGGGGCTGGAGCAGGGAGCAGGTGCGCGAGCCCCGCCCCCCCAAGGCCCCAGGGAGCGTGCCCTGTGCTCGAGCTGGCCGGGGTCACCGGGTGTTTCTCCGTGCGGGCCAGCGGCTCCCCTGGGCCTCAGCACTCTGAGCCCAGAGCAGGCACAAGCTCTGGGGAGGGCAGGTGCAGCCCCCAAACCACGGAGGGGGTTCCCTGCTGGCTCGTGGGACAGCCCAGAGCAGCTCGCAGCCGCCTGGGAGAGATCAAAGGGCCGCTTCTCACCCTGGAGTTGGTGGAGTAAGGCAGGCTTGCTTCATTCATCCGTTTCAAAAGCGACAGAAGCCAAAGTATACAGAGAGATTTTTTGAGTGAGAAGTGAGCACAGATACGGGTCAATCTCAGAGTCAAGAACTCAGTGCTGACGGAGGACCACTACTCACCGAGCCCGCAGCACAGCGTAGGTAGTCCATCTCCAGAGGAAACACGTTTCCCAGGTAGAGAGAAAACCCCGAGGTCACGAGCAGGCAGCTCTGCAGGACAGCACGAACGCCGGTGACGACAGCGGGCCTGAAGCTCAGGTGGTGGGACAGGAAGCCCTCTCCCACACCTTAACTCTGCCCACACCAACACCCCAGCTGGATCCTGCTGGACCTGACTCCCTCCTGAAGGACAACAGCTGCCCACTCTCCCCCAGGCTCAGGCTGTGGGCCTCAACACTTACTAGGGGGACGGGAGACTCTGTCAAAGCTGAAAGCAAGAAGCAGAGGTGCCGCTTCCCAGACAACGCCTGCACCTCAATGCACGCAGGGGGCCTGGGGACGGAGCCAGCACACAACCGTGTCCTCCTCAAGGAGGCGGAGATGGAAGCTCACCCCACGGAGAAGGCCATGGGGCAAAGGTCACAGGTAGAGGTCTCTCAGACCCGGGGTCTGAGGGGGGCCTTGTGCACCGTGGAGTGGGAGCATGGGGCCTGGGGGTGCGGGGACAGAGGAGCCCTCGCTGCACCCCCAAGTGAGGAGCAGACAGCTGGGCCACGCGCTATGGCCGAGGGCACAGAGCCCCGGGCCCTGGGAGTGAGAGGAGGCTGACCAGCTGCTGGCCGTCCACACAGGGGCGGGGGGAGGAGACTCCTCTGAGACACAAGTAGTGGGGGTTCCAGTCTCAGTGGCGCAGGGTCGCAATGTAGGGGGAGGGCAGGCAGGACCACTGGGGTGCTGGCCTGTAGGGCCTGGGCCCGGGGAGAGGCAAGGGCCCAGCCTGGATCCTGGATCTTGGCCTGGGCACACGGGCCCCCAAGGTCCTGCCCACGGAGAGGTGGGGCCAGTGGCCAGCCCCGGTGACCGTGCTTGCTCAGGCCAAAATGGCTCTTGCTGTCGTCCGAGTGCCTGCGCAAGCTGTCAGAAAACGTCCTGGGACCCCAGGCACGGTCCGCCGGGCCTGCCCCCAGCTCCTGTCAGCCCTGCCCCTTCAGCCCCTCGGTCTTCACGGTCCCGTGGCCCTGGCATACTGCCTCAGGACCCCCTTCCACTGTTCACCCTGCCAGAGGCCCGTCCTGAGAGCAGAGCCCCTCCTCCCATCTCTGCAGAGCCCCCAGGAGGTGATGGGCATGCAGACCACCCTGGCCCAACAGGTGACCTGGCCGACGGGCAGCGTGGGCCCCAGACTGTCCCAACCCTGCGGGACACAGGGTGGCCACCAGGAAAGAATCCAAAGAACAAAAGCAAGCCAGCATGTCACACCCGTGAGGCTCTCAGATGCAGCAGTGACCCAGGGCCCCGGGGAGCCACACGCAGGCAGGGGACCCTTGGCGGGGAGCACTCACCCCCACCAGCACAGAGAAGACCCACGTCTTGCGGCTGAAGCATGGGGGCAGCCTCGACGACAGCTGAAGGTCGCCGGGCTTGGTGTCCGGGGCGTAGCCCGCGGCGTCCGGCCTCCCGCGCTCCAGCGGGGGCATCCGGTCGTACGCCAGGCCCTCCCGGCACTGCTCCTCACGGGCCATGGGCCGGCCGGGGCAAGGCTGGCGTGAGCGGCTCAGCGCAGCACTCACCACGCAGCCCTGTCTTTATTTGCGATAAGATTACAAATTACACTTTGATCACTCTGAAAAAACTCCCACAGAAGTGATTTTCAGTAAATACTTGTTTTGGGCTTCCCTGCTGGCTCACTGGTAAAGAGTCCACACCCAGTGCAGAAGGCGCGGGTCTAACCCGCAGTCTGGGCAGGTCGCACACGCCAAGGGGCAGTTATGCGCACGCGCCACACCCACGGAGCCTGTGCGCCCCAACAAGGGCAGTCACGGCAACGAGAAGCCCACACACCACAACTCCAGAGTAGACCCCACGTGCCGCAGCTAGAAGAAAGCCCGTGCAGCAGCAGAGACCCAGCACAGCCAGAGACAAATTAAAAAACTATTAAAAATTTCTTAAATATTTGTTTTCAATAAAAGAAATATCATGCGTATGGAAGTACTGTGAATTTGAAGAATAAAATGAACACTTAATTTCGCAAGTGAACACAATCACTCTCCCAGTAAAACCACCCTGACCAGTCCAGATCCATGGAGGGACTCAGGCACCTTGCTGAACTGGGGCTCCCTCGGCTCCTCCCCCCCACATCCCACTGTCCACTGGCACCTGCAGCCACAAATCCCTTGATGTGTCGGTTACCCCAGGTCCAGGGTGGTGACCAGACAAGAGATCACAGATGTACCCCACCCAAGGGGTTCCCAGCTGTCCACGCACTTACCTCCGTGGTGATTCTGGCGGCGGGAGCACCGGTCTCTGGGTGATGGGCTCCTGTTACTGAGTCACTGTGCCTTGGCGTCCAGTGAGAACTATTCACAGACGGAACAAAAGCCCAGCAAAACTGCACTTAAGCCAGGGAAGCGGGACTGCTTCCTGAATTTCAATGAGGGCATGAAGTGCGGGATCCTGGAAGGTTCTCGGCGGTTGTGTAACTGCTGGCCCAGAGTTCCACTCCATCCTGTGCCAACCCACCAAGAGCAGGGGGGCCTCCGCTGCTCCACTTGTGGCAGACAGGTTGTGAGCACCAGAGTGGGCCTCTCAGGACAAAGAGCGTGCCCGAGCGCAGAACTGTTCCAAGCTCAGGATCCCAGAAGGCCCGACAGCCCAGCGCTTGACTCTTTTGGAAACAAGCACGCTTTTATCCAAAGTCTTACTCTCCATCCTTTCTGGAAGCCCTTTTCCATCCCTGCCATCACACAAGGAAGGCCCTTCACAAGGTCACACACCATTTGCATGCTGCGTGACTGGCCTGGCCCTTAAACTGTTTGGGATTCTGACCCATGGGTTCCTGTGCGCCGTGAGGGCCCCGCTGTGCCCGCTATGTCCGCTCAGCGCGGAAGGGAAGGGACGGGCGTGCATTTCGCCCAGCCTCTGCTTGTTACTCCTCCATGGCTCAGTCGTGTCCGACTCTCTGCGACCCCATGGACTGCAGCACGCCAGGCTTCCCTGTCCTTCACTATCTCAAGGAGTTTGCTCAAACTCATGTCCATTGAGTCAGTGATGCCATCCAACCATCTCATCCTCTGTGGCCCCCTTCTCCTCCCGCCCTCAATCTTTCCCAGTGTCAGGGTCATCAACCTGGTCAGAAGTTGCAAAGTATCGATACTCCTCACTGTCATTCAGCCTTCTCTATTTGCCATTGCTTGTGAACTTCACACACAGACAGTGCGCTCCAGAACGAAAACCACAGTCACAGAAAATGAACCCAAACGATCACATGGATCACAGCCTTGTGTAACTCAATGAAGCGATGAGCTGTGCTGTGCAGGGCCACCCAAGACAGACAAGTCATGGTGGAGAGTTCTGACAAAACGTGGCCCACTGGAGGAGGGAACAGCAAACCACATCAGTACTTTTGCCTTGAGAACTCATGAACAGTATAAAGGCAAAAAGACATGACATCAGAAGATGAGCCCCCAGCTCGGTTGGTGCAGAGACTCCGGTGCCCCATGATCACAACGTCAGTCTCTTGTGTTCTCAGGAGCCGAAGCCTTCCACAGAGCTGGCCGCTCAGACCACAAGCCCACATCACGCCCAAGCAGAGGCTTCAGCTTCCCATCACAGGATGCTCAGAGCCTCAGTTCTTCAACCAATCAAAAAGTATTAGAATTAATTTTCACAAACTGTGAGGTCAAGAAGGGATTTTAAACATTGAAAACCTCCCAAACCTCCTTATGACTGCCTTTTAAAGCAATTAAGTGCAACTAGCAGGGAGGTTGTCAACCAGTGGAACTCTTCGCTTCTCTCTTTGTTTGAAAAAGAGCATTATGCAGGTTTCACCATGTCTGTGCATTTCCAAAGTCGTTCTCTAAGAAACACAAATAAGCAGTCTGGAATTAGAGATGGTGGGACAAACGCCTCCCACGCATCCTGGGAAGAACTTCCTCACCTCCTGCAGCAACACCAGTCTCTAGAACAAGCCCCACCCCTCGCACGAACTCTGTTCCTAAAGTGCCCCCCTCCCTCTGTGCTGCCCAGGTCCTGCTCATGCATCAACATTCACCTCGC
The DNA here is from genome assembly GCF_019320065.1 of Cervus canadensis. NCBI lineage: Eukaryota > Metazoa > Chordata > Mammalia > Artiodactyla > Cervidae > Cervus > Cervus canadensis. Next base: position 607,309 of record NC_057406.1, on the reverse strand, counting down.
CGTTCAGCACACACTTGCGGGATGAGCGGGACAGGCCACGGCCCTTCCAATGTGGAGTCCACAGCCTGATGGGGCACACAGGGGCTAATCGGGTGTCTTCTGTGGTGATGCACCTGGCTTCCTCTGTGATGGCAAATAAGTCCAGGGAGGGTGTGGGGGGCTACTTGGGGGAGTTAGGGTAGGCCTCACTGGGGGGGGGGGCAAGGAGGGCAGGGGAGCAGCAGCGCCCCAGGTGCAGAGGCACTGAGGTCATGGCAAGGCTGGAGGGCGGTGGGCACAGTGACCCCGCGAGGCAAGGTGCAGATGAGGCGCCCAGGCATGAGGCTCCTGAGGACGTGGAGACGGCTGTGGCTTTGACTCCGAGATGCACTTGCAGGGCAGGAGAGTGAGCGTTCAGCTGGGTGGAGCACAGGCCGTGGCACAGCCGCTGAGAGCAGGTGTTGGTGGGATGGAGGGGGAGCCGCCGGGGTGGTGAGAAGCCACCAGATTCTTGACAGACTGAAAAGTCAAGCTGACCTGCCATCCGATGATGCGAGATGAGGGGAGCAGGAGTCCGGGGACTGGAAGGTTCCCGGCCTGAGAGGTGCAGCTGCCTCACCTGAGACAGAACACAGAGAGCAGGAGTTCTGTCCACGGGACGGTTCAGCCACAAGCCCATGCTCTGCGACAAGAGACGCCGCCGCAGTGAGAAGCCTGCTCGCCACAACTAGAGAAAGCCCACGCGAATCAACAAAGACCCAGCTCAGCCAAAAATAAACAAAAACTTTTAAAATATTGTATATGCAACTAATTGGTGCTTAGAGTAATATATGGTCTTAAATGCTTGTGTTAAAAATGAAGAAAGTTCCATTCCAAAATTCATGATCTAATTTTCCAGCTTAAAAAGTTAGAAAAGCACAAATCAAACTAGAAGAAGGGGAAGGAAGGAGAAGAGGAGTGGAAGGGGGGAAAGAGAAGGGGGAGGAAGAGAAGGCAGGAAATAGTGAATAGAAAAAAGTCAATGAAACCAAAAGATATTTTTTGAAAAGATAAATAAAATTGATAAACATGTAGCTAGACTGATGAAGACAAACAAGAGGACAGACATTAATTACCAAAGTTAGGAATGAAAGATGGTTCATCACAGTGGATCACAGAGACAGTAAAAGGATAGTAAGGAAATACTATGAACAATTTATGCCAACAATTTGACACGTTGGCTAAAACGGACAAATCCCTTAAAATTACCAAAGTTCATGCAATATTGCTGAATATCGGTAACAGCCCTTTAACTAATATAAAAGTTGAATTTGTTAAAACAGATATATGTGTTTGATAGGCCACGAGGCAGGCTGTTCCAGTTAGCACAGATTTCAAGCCAAATCAGGTCTAAGCCCGGAGGACTACCCCGCACCGCAATAAATGAAAAATTCCTCATCACTCAGGCACAAACATACCACCCTTGACCAAATATCACCAAGCTGGATCAATACATAAAACAGATAATACACCATGACCTGGGAAGTTGAGCTTCCCAGGAATGCAGGGTAGTTTAACATTTCTCTGATGGTAAAGCGTCTGCCCACAGTACGGGAGACCTGGGTTCGATTCCTGGGTTGGGAAGATCCCCTGGAGAAGGAAATGGCAACCCATTCCAGTACTCTTGCCTGGAAAATCCCATGGACTGAGGAGCCTGGTAGGCTACAGCCCATGGGGTCGCAAAGAGTTGGACACGACTGAGTGACTTCACTTTCTTTCTTTCTTAACATTTGAAAATTCAATCAATGTAATTCATTCTCAACACGCTAAAATAGAAAAAACAAGATGTCATTACACTAGATACAGGGAAAGCATTTGAGAAAACTCCACACCCAAGCACTGTAAGAACTCTCAGAAAAGTGGGCAGGGGGTACTTCTCCAACTTGATACAGTGAATTGAAGTCACTCAGTCGTGTCCGACTCTTTGCGACCCCATGGACTGTAGCCTACCAGGCTCCTCTGTCCATGGCATTTTCCAGGCAAGAGCACTGGAGTGGGTTAGCCATTTCCTTCTCCAGGGGATCTTCCCGACCCAGGGGTCGAACCCGGGTCTCCCGCACTGCAGGCAGACGCTTTACCATCTGAGCCACCAGGAACATTTGCCAAAGCTACACCTACCAGCACCGAGCAGCCAAACGTTCAGCCGGCTCGCGCCCAGAAGGAGGCAAGCACACCTACCCAGCTTGCCTGCACGAAGCCCGGCCAACCTGCTCCAGGTCCCGCCCACCAGCACAGGCGTGACGTCACTCCCACAGGCCGCACTAACGGTCGCAACCGCCCACCACTCTCCGCGTGCAGCACACCCATTGGCTGAGCTCCACCGGCTGGGAGCAGGCGCCGCAACCCTATTGGCCAAGCTCCAGGGAGCGCTGGCGCGAGCGCGGCAGCCCATTGGCGGCAGGAGCGGCGTGCCGCGTGCGGGCTCCTCAGGCTGTGGCGCTGAGGCTGGGCGCCCAGGCCATGCTGCGCCTCGCGGCCAAGGTGGTTTCCTTCTTCTGGAGGAAGGCGGACTGCCCAGAGGAGGAGGCCGGGCCTCTGGGGCCCGAGCTCGTGGAAGGTGCCTCGCGGGGAGGGCGGGCTGCGCGGCCCCTGAGGCGGCCCGGCCTCACTGGACGCTGCCCGGGCGGGGGCGGCTGGTGACCTAGTAGTAGCCCCCGAGGCTCGCGAAGCCTGGTTCCCGCGCCTGCACTGAGGGTGGGGGTGGGGAGTGGCCCGGGCCAGGTCCCAGGGCGTTGGCATGACCAGACCAGGGTCTGAGAGACCCGGGAGTCACCTTTATATTGTCTTCTCCCTCGAAGCTGAGGCGTGTCTCTTTCATGGCGATCTCTTCCCAGCGTAGGATCTGTGTCTCCTTTCCGCTTGGTTTTTTCGCGCGCTGCGAGCGCCCTGACACCAGCCCCTCTGGACAGGTTCCCGCTCTCTGTCCATGCCCCAGCAGTTGGGTGCGTCGACGGCTCTGGAAAGGGTGACCCCGGCTGTCCTAAACTGTCCTTTTAGTCCGTGGGGTCTTGCTCTTCTCGAAATTGTTTTCGAACCCAGTTCCTGAAGTCCAGGCAGTACTTGTGATTCTGGCACCCGGAATTACACATTACCCAAGGTTCTTGTCATTTTCTCCCAACCCCTCCTTCTGTCGGAGACTTGAGCGCTGGGTAGTGAGTCTCTAGTTGCTTTCTGTAACCTCCAAAACCAGGAAATTCTCCGCAAGAGAAGCCAGAACGTCAGTCATGGAACTACTTGTCGCAACGTGCTATTAGCCGTCCCCCGCCGCCGGCATTCTGGCCTCTTCAGCAAACTGCGGCCTGGAGCAGGTCGCTTCACCCATCCAGGCCTTGTCTGTCAATGCAGCCCCTCAAGCAGCAGTAGGATTACAGCTCGGCCTCAGTGGGCTTCCAGCCGGGCCGGGGGGCACTCGGGTGTCTTCTGGGTCTGAGAAGGAGCAGGAGTTCTAGGCCCAGGTCTCCTGAGTGGATGAGGGCAGGCCAGCTCTGTCCCAGACTTGCCCCCCAGGCCCAGAATTTTCCAGTAGTGCCTGCCTGGGATTGAGTGCTCAGTTGTGTCCCACTCTTTGCGAGCCAGTGGACTATAGCCCACAGGCTCCTCTGCCCATGGGATTCTCCAGGCAAGAATACTAGAGTGGCTTGCCATTTCCTGCTCCAGGGGATGTTCCTGAGAAGGAATTGAACCTGGGTCTCCGGCATTGCTGATAGTTTCTTTCACCATTGGGCCATCTAGGAAGCCATTCCTGGTATGATGAAATAATACTGGATCTCCTACCCCTGCTGCTGGTAGTATTGGTGATGAGAAAGACAATAGTGGTGATGAGAGTGCACAGTAGTGACTCCCCCACTGCTGCTCTAAAGCAGCCCCCAGCCTGTGCCAGCCACGCAGAGGTCTGTGCTTTGCACATTCTGTCGTGTGATAACCTTCACACAGCTCTCTTGGACTGTAACTGTCTCCATTTTACAGATGAGGACAGGCACAGACCTAGACCAGGGTTCCCCAGATGGCAGGGCAAGAGCTGGGCATCAAACCCAGGCAACATGGCTCTAGAGTCAGAGCTCTACCTATGGTGCCTACCACCTGTGCCCCTTGGAGTAACCTGGGAAGTCTGCCTCCAAAACCCTACTTTCTGAGCACTCTGCTCTCCAGGGAGGTTCTCAGCCCACAGGGCTCTTAGCCACAAGGATGCTCTGAGCTCCACTGTTCTCTGGGAGGCTCAACTGTAGTGTGCACTTGCTTTGTGGTCAATGTAACCTTTCTGTTTACCTGTCTCAGGTGACACCAGGTTGAAAACTGTCCAGGGTGTTGTGACAAGATACTGCAGTGATTATGGCATGATTGATGATTTGATCTACTTCTCCAATGAGGCTGTGACTAGCAAAGTGCTTCTAAATGTCGGACAGGAAGTTATTGCGGTTGTGGAAGAAAATAAGGTGTCAAATGGACTGAAAGCAATCCGGGTAAGACCTGAGTTGTTGAGGAAGAATTTTCTCCACCTTGAGCTTTGCACCACCATCCTCCTCTCAGAGACAACCTATAGTTTTGTGCCATGGAGGAAATCAGTGTTACCACTTCGTTATCTATTCTTCTAGTCATTTAAAAAACTATTGTTACAAATGATAGCTATTTGGACCCTTTGTTATCCAGTTAGCAAAGATAATTAATGAACTCTACTATGCAGCAAATTTTTCTTTAAAAAAATATAGTAGTATTATGCTCTAATTCCCTGATGTTAGTCAGAGGGTATGCATGTTTAACATTTTAATGGTTATCATCAAATTATCCTTCAAGAACTTTGTGCTAATTATACTCAGGAGCAGGATGAGAGACTTGTCACCTATGTTGGCAAGGATGTGGACTTAGGCATCTTTGAAATCTTCACCAGTCACTTTCATAAATGATCTTATTGTTTTAATTTGCATTTAAGCCTTAAAATAGACTAAATATTCACATTTTTTTCCTGTGAGTTATTTTAGTGTCCTTTATACATTTTGTTTGTTAGATTCAGCTATTTAAAATTAAACTTTCTACATTACAGGATTAAGTTTCATTCCATGTAGTTAATGGGTCTGTCTGTTTCTTGTGGCTCTGGGGCTTTGTATGAATCCTTAGAGAGGCTTTTCATACTTCTCAGTACAGACATGCACTCAGGTTTTCCTCTGAAAAATTGTTTATTGACATTTAAATGTTTAATTTCCCTGGAACTTATTGGCTGTGTGGACTGAAAGAAGGAACCAGACGTTTCTTTCCTGGTAGCTTGCCAGTCATCTGCTGAGTGGTCCAGTCTTTCCTATGAGTTGGAAGGTCCCAGCATCCCGCCTACCTGGGACCCTGTCTGGGCCCTGTCGGTCCCGATGCCTCACCCGGACCCCGTGGCACAGCCACGTCTGGGCGGCAGGCTGGCCTCCCTCGTCCTGTCTGTGGAGGGCTTCTCCAGGCTCTCGTCTTATCCTGGTGAACATTAGAGTCGTCCTGCTGTTTCTCCTCCTCGGCGCAGACTCACCTGGACCAGCACGGAGTGCATGGATCCACTGAGGTCCAGTGACGTGGATTCGGGCGAGTTTCACCAGCTACAAATTAGGTCCACTTATTTAAGCCTTCCTTTGTGTTCTTTTTGTTCACTTATGTTCTGCAGATTCCTTCTTAAGTTTATTTTTGAGAATTGTATTGATTTTATTTCATCATCAGTATGATTTTATTTTGTATTTTCAATCTTTTTCTTCCCTTATGGGAAATCTGTTGATTTTTGGTATATAACTTGGTATCTGGTAAACTTACTGAGTTCAACTACTTTTTTAAATGGTCATGACATACCATCTACCAACCATATGTCGCTATTTAGATTTATTAAAATTAAGTAAAATTTAGAATTAACTCCTCAGTTTCATGAACTACATTTTAAGTACTGAACATGACTGGTGGCGCCAAATCGGATGCTTCCAACATAAACCATCTCTATTGGGGCAGAAGGGCCTGTGGAGTTGCTGTGCTCTGGAACATGCCACCCCCAGGGAACAGCATTCTCCTCGTGCTCCACCTGGACTCTGGCTCTTCAAACACAGTACTTCCTTGTTTGTCTTTAGCTCTTCTGGAAGATGCCTATGTCACTTGATTTACCAACACTAGGTAGGATTAACTGACTTCCACTGTGAAAGTTGTGGAATTGGCTCATTTCTACTAGCCTCTGGATTTATTGGCTTATTTTTTGTTTAGGTTTTTTAAATCATGGTAAAATGTATATAACATGAAATTGTTAACCATTTAAAATTTCTTGATGCCATTCAGTGGCACTGAATACATTCATGTTGTTGTGCACCCATATCACTACTTTCACAACTTTTCTTCGTCCTGAATACAAACTCTATACCCACTAAATAATAACCCACAGTTCTAGTTTCTGTCTCTATGAGTTTGACTATCCTGGGATGCTTCATGTAAGTGGAATCGTGTGTTAGTCCTTTTATATCTGCCTTATTGGACTTACTATTTTCAGAGTACATCCACGTACCAAGTGTCAGCTCTTCATTCCTTTTTATGGTTAAATAACATTCTGTTGTATGTATAGATTATATTTTGTTTTTCCACTCACCTGCTGATGGACATCTGGGTTGTCTCTACCTTTTGGTTGTTGTAGATAATCCTGCTAGGGAAAGTACCTTTTGAGTCCCTGTTTTCAACTCTGGAGTCTTCACCTTGCAGTAGAATTGAATGGTCATATGGTAATCCTGTGGGCTTCCCAGGTGGTTCAGTAGTAAAGAATCCGTCTGCCAATGCAGGAGACAGGAGATGTGGGTTCGATCCCTGGATCAGAAAGATCCTCTGGATTAGGAAATGGCAACCCCCTCCAGTCTTCTTGCCTGGAAAATTCCATGAACAGAGGAACCTGGGGAGCTACAATATACGGGGTTTCAAAGAGTTGGACATGACTGAGAGACTGAGCATGTGTAAGGTAATCCTATATTTAACTTCTGGAGAGTCCACCACAGTTTCCCCACCAGCAGCACAGAGCTCCACTTTCTCCAGGCCCCCACCAACGTGAATTATTTTCCTTTTTTTTTTTTTTGATAGTAACCAACCCAGTGAATGTGTCTTATTGTGGTTTTGATTTACATTTTCCTAATAGTAACACTGAAAATCTTTTCATGTCTTTATAGGTCATTTACAACAACATGTGTCTTCTTCAGAGAAATGTCTTTTCAGTTCCTTTGCTTATATTTTAATCACTATTTTCTTATTGAATTGTAAAAGTTCTTTATATATTCTGATATTAATCTGTTATCAGATGTGTGATTTACACATATTTCCTCCCATTCTGTGGACTTTTTCACTTCTCTTTTTAAATTTATTTATTTTTGGCTGCATTGGGTCTTTGTTGCTGTGTGTGGGCTTTTCTCTAGTTTTGGTGAGCAGGAGCTACTCTCTAGTCACATTGCTCTGACTTCTCATTGTAGTGGCTTCTCTTGTTGCAGAACATGGGCTCCAGGGCACTTAACCTTCAGTAGTTGTAGTGCAGGGACTTAGTTGCTCTTCAGCAGCATATGAGATCTTCCCAGACCAGGGATCATACCGATGTCCTCACATTCCAAAGCAGAGTCTTAACTACTGGACCATCAGGGAAGCCTCTTCACTTTTCTCAGTAATATCCTTTGATGCACTGAAGTTTTAAATTTTGATGAAGTCCAATTTATCATTTTTAAATTATGATAAATTTAAATTAAATTTAAACTAAAATTATCATATTTTATTTTTTAATTTAATTTAAATTAAAATTTAATTTTAACTTTTAATTTAAATTAAAATTATCATTTTAAACATGAGCCTGTGCCTGATGTCACATTTAAAAAATAACCCAAGATCATAAAGTTTTTCTCCTATGCTTTCTTCTAAGAGTTTTGTAGGTTTAGCTCTTAAATTTAAATCTTTAACCCACTTTTTAATAGTTACTGAATATGGTGTTGGATGAGAGTTTGACTTCATCTTTTACATGCTGGGATCCAGTTTTCCCAGCGCTATTTCTTGAGGAGATTGCACCACATGGAAGACCTTTTCTCCTTCGAATGGTCTGGCACCTTTGTTGAGAGTCTTTTGACCATACATGTGAGGGTTTATTTCTGGGCTCTTTATTCTGTTTCATTGGTGTTTTGTATGTCTCTACAGTCTTTTAATTATTGTAGCTTGGTAGTAAGTTTTGAAATCAAAAAAGGTGAGCCTTCCTACTTTGTCCATCCTTTTCAAGATTGTTTTGGCTATTCAGGGTCCCTTGAGATTCCATATGAATTTTAGGATGGGTTTTTCTGTTTCTTCAAAAACCATCATTGGGATTTTGACCAAGATTGCATCGACTCCATCGATCACTTTGGGCAGTATTGATGTCTTCATGTTAATCTGTGGACGTGGGGTGTGTTTCCACTTGTTTGTGTCTTCTCTAACTTCTTTCCTGGTGAGGGCTTCCCTGGTGGCTCAGACGTTAAAGAGTCTGCCTGCAGTGCGGGAGACCTGAGTCCAATCCCTCGGTCGGGAAGATCCCCTGGAGAAGGAAATGGCAACCTACTCCAGTATTCTTGCCTGGGAAATCCAATAGATGGAGAAGCCTGGCGGGCTCCGGTCCATGGGGTCGCAAAGAGTCGAACATGACTGAGTAACACTTTAACTTCTTTCAGTCACATTTGTAGTTTCAGTGTATAAGTCTTTCACCTTCTGGGTTAAATTTATTAAGTATTTGATTCTTTTTTGATGCTATCATAAATGGAATTGTTTTCTCAGTTTTTTTGGATCATTTATTACAGGTAAATAGAAATACAGCTGATTTTTGTATGTTGATTTTGTATCCTATAACTTTGCTGAATTTGTTTATTGGCTCTAACAGGTGTTTTGTAGATTCTTTAGCATTTTCTGGATGTAAGATCTCGCTCAGTAATGTTTGACTCTTTGCAACCCTGTGGACAGTAGCCTGCCAGGCTTCTTTTCCATGGAATTCTCCAGGCAAGAATCCTGGAATGGGTAGCCCCATTCCCTTATCTAGAGGATATTCCTGACCCCAAGGATCAAACCCAGGTCTCCTGCATTGTAGGCAGATTCTTTACCATCTAAGTCTTCAGGGAAGCCCATATTAGATCATTTGTTGTTGTTCAGTCCCTCAGTTGTCTTCAACTCTTTGCAATCCCATGGACTACAGCATGCCAGGCTTCCCTGTCCTTCATCTCCCAGAACTTGCTCAAACTCATGTCCATTGAGTCGGTAATGCCGTCCAACCGTCTCATCCTCTGTCGTCCCCTTCTCCTCCTTCATTCAATCTTTCCCAGCATCAAGGTCTTTTCCAATGAGTCAGCTCTTCTGATGTCAACTTCAAATAGATAGTTTTACTTCTTCCTTTCCAATCTGGACATTAAAATTTCTTCTTCTTGGCTAGTTGCTTTGACTGGGACTTTCAGTATTCTGTTGAACAGAAGTGGTAAAAGCACACATCCTTGCCTTTTTCCTTATCCTGGGGAAAAGCTTTCAGCCTCTCACCACTGAGTGTCATGGGAGCATTGGGTCATATGTGGTCTTTATAGTACTGAGGAAGTTCCAGTGTCTTCCTAGTTAATTGAGTATTTTTATCATAAAAAAGGTGTTGGGTTTTATCAGATGCCTTTTCTGCACCAACTGAGATAACTATGTAATTTTTCATTTGTTCTGCCAGATTGCTGGATGGTGGTGACTGGTTTGCATTTGTTGAGCCATGTCTGTGTTCTGGGAGGAACCCCTCTCCATCACGACGTGCAGCCCCTCACCATGCAGCTGCATTCGGTTTGCCTGTGTTTCACTGGGATTTTTGCCTCAGTGTTCATAGGGGGTCTCGGCCAGTATCTGGCTTTCTTTGTGGTCCTCGGCATGTGCTAAGTGGTGGTTTGTCTGTCTTGCAGGTGGAAGCTGTCTCTGATAAATGGGACGATGACAGCAAGAGCCACGGTGGGGGGCTGTCGGACCCCAGCCCCCGGGTGCTCATCGGCTGCGTGACCTCGCTGATGGACCGCGCAGGCTACATCAGCCAGACCACGTACTTCTCCCTGGAGAGTGTGTGCGAAGGTGCGCTGGGCAGGTCTCTGCTTCACATTTACAATCAGTTTTTGTGGTTTTTAAAAAATGTTGATGGATAGAGTTGAGGTGACTGCTCGCATCACTGAAAGGGCCGTGTCTGGGTTCCCTCTGGAGGAGGCTTGTGGTGGGAGCAGCAGCAGGCGCTGGTGCCACAGTGCCCCTCGTCTGTGGCGTCTGTCGTGCAGTTGCCGACTCCTAGGTAGCTGTTCCTTTTCCATAATTGTTGCTCCTGACCTAAGACAGCAATGTCATAGATGTACAGAGGTACTGTGATTTTTTTTTTTTTTAGTTGTGTCCAGTGTTTTAAAATAGGACTTGGGGATAACCTGGTACTTTTCTGAGAGTACATTTTTAATTGCATCTGGTTTTAGCTGATATTCCTAGATGGCGCCGTGATAAAGAATCTAGTTTCCAATATAGGAGAAACAAGAGACCTGGGTTTGATCCCTGGGTTGGGAAGATCCCCTGGAGGAGAAAATGGCAACCCACTCTAATATTCTAGCCTGGAAAATGCCATGGACAGAGGAGCCTGGCAGGCTACAGTTCATGGAGTCAGCAGAGTCAGACTCAACTGAAGGACTGAGCACACACACATTAGCTGATCTAAGATTCTGTTTTTATGCTTAAAGAAATAATTCGTCAGCATAATTTGTTGAACAACTATTTATTGTGTGCCTGCCGTCTCCAGTGGTGGGTAGGGAGCAAGGCAGGAGGAGACCCAGATGAGTGAGCCCTTGCTGTCCCTCCTGAGGAGAAACAGCCCTATACATGCTTTATCCTCAGGCAGGACTTAGAGGAGCTTGGTGGGGGGAGGCCCGTGAGCTGGACACTCTGCTGGGCTGTGTAGTCGAGGGGCCGTGCCCCCTGTCTGGATGACCCTTCAGTGATTGATGTGTCCAGTCCAGGGACCAGTTTTCATCTCCCAGCATCCCTGAGGTCCTCAGAGTGTTGCTCTGAAAGCCTCGACCCAGCACCTGGTTCCTTCTTCCTGGGGCTTATCCCAGACCTCTGACCTACGACCCACCTCAAGGCTGGACCCCTTTACCTAGATCTCCCCCTTCTCTGACCCTAGGCCTGCCCTATATGGACCACAGCCTTGCCCTCTGCCTTCTGGTTGGGATTAACCTGGGGGGAGCACCAGCAGGTTGAGGATGTGGGGAGTGAGATTGGGCTCAGCACCCCCACCCTGTGGCCTGTCCGTGGCTTCGCTCCTCTCCTGTGACCATAACCAGGGCACCAGGCAAGTGAGTGGCCAAGCTGGTACACAGTGGAGAAGTGAAAGGGACATTCAAATTGGTGAAGATTAAATCATTTTAAAATGTGTGTGTGTATATATATATCAATTAGCACATTTATTTTATATTGGTGGGCCTTTACTGATATTCAAAAACTATTTGCAATGCTAAAATTCCTTCTAAAAAAAAAGAAAAACAATACCTGGGTACATTAAAGAATAGTAAAACAATTTAATCTTGACTGTGTAGCCATTATATTCTTTGTGTGTCTTAACATCTTTTCATTTCTTAGCAGCCCTAATACCATGTCACTGGTATTGTTCTGAGGAACGTACATTTTTCAGTGTTATCTTAGCTTCATTTTTTCATACAGTGGCCTGGAGTCTTCCTCAAAGCTGCATTTTATGGTCGATGAACTTGAAATTGTAGGCACCTTTGATGGGCTCTCCCTGTAGGCTTTTGTATGCTCAGTCGCTAAGTCATGTTAAGCTCTTTGTGACCCCCACGGAGTGTAGCCCACTAGGCTCCTCTGTCCATGCGATTTCCCAGACTAGAATGCTGGAGTGGGTTGCCATTCCCTTCTGCTGGGGATCTGCCCAGATCAGGGATTTAACCCTCATCTGCATTGCAGGTGAATTCTTTACCACTGAGCCACCTTTTAATTAAGGAAATACTAGTAAGCTTAAAGCAGATTCTGCTGAATGTGAGTTTATGAACAAGTCTGGGTTTTTTCCTACTGAAATATCCAACTTTTTTAGCCCAGATGTTTCACAAGTATTGGTTTTTACCTCTGTGAGTACAAAGGTATTCAAATATTTTCATGAACTGAAATCTATCAAATAAGTCATCTCTGTGATTTTTTTTAATCTTACACCAAATTTGGAAGCTGTAGACTTGTTGTAGGCCTTAATGGTTTTAACTTATTCACTGCTGAATATCAGTGTATCCAGCTAAGAGTGAGGGCTTGATTGAACGGCTCCTCACACAGGTGGTGGGCGTCATGGCCAGGTGCTCAGCTCTGCGCTGAATCAACACATGGGGCCTCGCTGCTTCAGGTTCTTGGTGCTTTTATGGGAGTGAGTGTCACCATGTCGTGTTTACAGGCTGTATTCCCAGTAACTGCAGTTCACAAAAGCCTCAGAACTGAAGTTTTTTTTCTTTTGTTCCATCTCCCGCTCAACCCCCCACCCTGCCGTGCCGCACAGCTTGTGGACTCTTGTTCCACAACCAGAGTGAACCCCGCCCTCACCAGTGAGAGCACCGAGTCCTAACCACTGGACCATCTAGGAATTCCATAAAGCTGAAGATTTGTTGCTTCCACATTTACTGAGTACTGTAATTAAAAATTGCCAACTGATTTTGAACAAAGTGTAACCAAAATTTAGAGCCCTCACCTGAAAAAAGGGGAAGGAGCACCACTGAAGGGTTGATTTACAAAGCACTTTTTCAGAGGTTCAACCATTTGTAAAATTCAGGCTGCGAAGAGGACCAGGCCACCAGGCCCCACGATCTGTTTGTTTTAACACTGGCTTTGCCACGGGGCTCTGAGGCTGAGTTGCCTCCGTGCCTCCGTCAGTCTCCATGGCTGCAGCCTGTCCGTCCACTCACCGCCCGGCACAGCGTGGGGGAAGCCCTGGGCCTGCGGGCACATGGTAGTTCCTGTACTTGTTGCCCCACGGGTGTCTTGGTGCACAGGGACCTTGTTTCTGTTACAGTTCCATCAAAACTTGCACTTATGTGTGTTATCATGGTAAAAGCAAATAATCTTTTCTCCAGTGTTGGGTTTTTAAACTGAATTACAGTCGCTTTCACAATAACGTCAGATATATCTCCTTCAATAGAACAGTCTTCCAAAAATCTTTACTTTGACTCCATGATTCTGATGGGGGAAAAAATGAACTAGTTTTTTACTTGCCTCACTGTTCTTCTCTTTAAAATAACTTTTATACAGCTAACAGTAATAGCTGTTGCTTCACTTCTCATGTATGTTGGAAGATACAGAATTAAAAATTAGCAAAATTATCAATTATTTGATAAATTAAGGCATGGCTTACAAACCAACAAGTAAAGATTTCTCAGTGGTGTGTTAACTTGTGCTTCTGGGCAGCATCCTCCTAAAAAACTCACCAACCTGGAAACTGGCGCCCAGGAGCTGTGTCTCCCGTGGGTTTGTGCTGCCGTGCCATGCTGGGTGGCCCCTGTGCTGAGAAGCAGTGTCTGTAGGTGTTTGGGCTGCTCTCTGCTTATCATCAGCTTTCTTGAGAAACAGCTCAGTATTTTATTAGGCACTGTTGTCTTCTCAGCTCAATAAAAATGTTTATTACAAAAGAACCAAAAGGTTATCAGCAGGTATAGCCCCACCACGAACCACGGCAGTTCAGCGGCTGCCTCACGTCCCTGCTTCTGTGGTTCCCGTCTCTGCCTGCCCCGCCAGTTCCCAGGCATGCTGAGGGGGCTCCCAGGGCTCCCCTGCCTGAGCTGGGGCGGTCGCGGCTGCCCAGGCCTCGGGCGCGAGTGCACCTCCCTGCGTCGCCACGCACCCACGTGTCCCTGACGAGGAGGGTGGGCGCGCGCTCCCAGTGTCTGCTGGAGCCGGCAGAGGAGCGCCATGAACACCCACGCCTCCTGAAGCTCACCTCAGTGCGGTTGTCAACCACGGTGCTTGGTCACGTGTTAGATGTGTGCTATATATGCATATGTGTATAATTGCTATATATGTATAACATAATATATATGCCTGTGTATTATATAGCATATAATTGTGTATTACATATGATCACATACAGTATATATAGTTGTATATAATTAACATACATAATACATACCTTATATATTACATACATATGTAACAACCATGCTCTGAAAGGTAACTTCAGAGTCTCTTGTACACTTTTTTTTTTCTTGTACACTTTAATGTTTCAATGTCACCAAGTAACTTGTCTGGTTTCCCTGCCTTGGAGGTTTCCAGCCCTGCAAGGGAGACTGGGTGGAGGCTGAGTACTGGATCCGGCCAGGCACATGGAGCAGCGAGGCCATCTCAGTGAAGCCGCTGAGGTACAAGCGTGTGGACCGGGTAGGTACCAGGCCTCGAGTATCCGTGGGTCCTGGGTGCAGCGGGAGGTCAGATTAAGTGAGAGTCAGAGAAGACCCTGACTTCTTACCAAGATGGCCGGAGGCCGGCCTGCATGCAGGCGTACTTAAATTCTAGGTCACGGGGGTACTCAGTGTAAAGTGTCTGATGGTGGGACACAGAGAGCGGGTGTGGGCTCTGCCTGTGCTCCTCGCAGAGCTGTGGTCTGGGGAGTCGGGGCTGGAGCAGAGGAGGGAATCACGCTCGCGAGTGGAGGTGGAACCTGCCCTGGGCTGCTCCCGAAGCCTCGGCTCCAGGCTTCTGCCTGGCCTGCGCCGTCTAGGGCGTTGCTTCTCACCGGCGACCAGGCCCGCGCCTTGCTGGCCACAGCAGCCCCACCCTCCGGGCGCTGGTCTCCGCCTCACTGTGCACGTGCTGCCAGCCCCAGTGTTCTGCTTGCAGGTCTGCGTGTCCAGCCTTTGTGGGAGGAATGGGGTGATCGATGATTGCATCTTCTTCACCTTGGACTCCCTGAAACTTCCGGAAGGCTACATGCCCCGCAGGCACGATGTGGTCAGCGCAGTGGTGGTGGAGAGCAGCCAGTCCTGCTATGTGTGGAGGGCACTGTGCATGACTCCAGTGCAGAGGTGGTGAGCAGGCGGGAGCGGGCCCAGGGTGCGTCTGAGGGTTGGTTCAACAAAACAAGATCCCCTGAGCCAGCGGGGTTGGAGGGAGACCTCCTGGGTGCTGAGGGGTCTTTGTGTTTGACTGAAGGCTGAGTGAAAAATGGCCCCTTGAGCCTGATCTCATGTTGATGATCTTCATGTTTTCATGGGTTTTGTGAGTTGTACTCTTTCACACACTGGTGTTTTGCAGAACATGTTACACATGGCAAATTTTTAGAGTTACTGAATTTGCTGTATCCGTATTCTTCTCTCTGTGTCCCAGTGACCTTCCACCTCTGACGCGTGTTTGTGAGCACTCCAGGCATTCCCGAGCTCGGGTGTGAGCAGCAGCCCTGCCCTGCGTCCTGCCTGCCTCTGCTCTTTCTCCCCAGTGCTCAGTTAGGGCACTCATACACGGTTTCCTAAGCAGTCCTATTTGTCCTGTGGTCCCACAGGAGCAGGTCACATGTGGGAGGAGGGTCTGTGAGCCTCAAGTCGGGGAGCCTGTCTCAGGAGAAGTGGGCTACCGGCCTGGCCAGGAAGGTGTGCTGCAGATAAGGTGTGGGCAGAGCAGGGGACATGCAGGCGGCCCTGCCGCGTCCAGACCACCTGTGGGCACGTGCTCCTGCCCCACGGGGCTTGCTCCCCTTTTGGAGAATGACTTGGCCCATCTGCGGAGCAGTGAAGTGTGTGAGACACATTGCCCTCGCCCCTACCAGCAGAGAGGCTGAGGAGTTCTGGCTTCAGCCTGTCTGATGGGCCCAGGGGTGTGAGGACCACCCTGCCACGTGATCGTGCTGGCCGCCAGCTGCCTGGAGCAGAAGCCGGGGCCCTGCCCATATGGGTGTCATGGTTGCTCAGAACCTCGTGCCGCTCTCAGGAGACCCCAGGTCGTTGAGACGCATGATTCCGTGACCGTCCTCTTTATGCCGCCGTTAACTGGGTTCCTATTGGCTGTGGGCATGGGCGGACCGTGGGCGGGTGGCCGGGACTGGCCCAGATGACCATCCGGGAGAAAGAGCTGCCAGCACACCCTCAGGGCCAGTGTGTCCATCAGCAGGACTCTGGATCCCTACTGCTCCACCTGTCTGCCTCTCTGCTCAGTTCCCTTGCCCTGCCCTGCAGCCCTCTGTCTCCAGAGGACTCACGTCTGCTGAATGGAGTGGGTGGGGGCATGGGCAGGGGCTCCCTGGCTGTGGGTGGCAAGCTTCAGGTGAGCCTCTTTTGGGCCCCGGCTGCAGTGGCCTCTGCTCCATCCAGGGCGGGGACCTGGTCCCGGGCGCGTGATGACAGGCATGTCCCCCTGCGGCTGGAGCGGCTGTCCTCGCAGGGAGCCCGCGGCCCAGCAGGTGCTCCCCGAGCACTGTGGCCTGTGCCACTGCCCTGACCCTGCCTCCTCCTGAGCTGGTCCCGCCTTCCGGCTTTAGCCCCAAGTCGAGGGTGCCGCCCCGCCCTCAGACCCACTGTCCTCCGCCCACTCGAGGGTCCAAAGGCCAGCAGCAGTGCTGTGTGCGCAGCAGGGCCCGTGCTCCTCCAGGCCCAGCCTGTGGTGCTGTCCAGGCCCGCCCCCCAGGCTCTGGGTGGGTTGAGCCCTTTAGCCAGTTCTCAGCCCCTGGGTGGTGGGCGGGCTGTAGGACAGATGGCCACTGCCACAGCACGCTGGGCTGGGGGAGGCTCGGCAGGGCTGGCTATGTGACCAAGGCGAGGAAGACGGGATGGGGTGTGTGACTGAAGTGGGTCTGAGGGGGTGGGCAGGCTGAGGTCGAGGATGTTGCTGGTGTGTGGACAGGGGCGGGTGTGAAGGAGCCCATTTGTGAGTGGCATGGGGTGGGTCAGGGATGGGAAGGAGCTGCGAGTGAGTGGTGGATGCAGCACCTGCAGCTCACAGCCCTGTCAGCACAGAGGGGCGAACAGTCCCTCCCAGGGGAGGGCGGCGTCTGCCCATTTTCTAAAGATTAAAATCCTCCTTTAGTTTCAGATACTCTGAAGCCAGACTCTTCTCCCCAATGAAATGGGTCCCTAACAAGCCAAGTGCCTCCCTCCAGCCGAGGGGAGGGTCTGAGGAGGAGCATTGAACGCCCTTCCCTCTGGGTGCAGCGGGCTTGGGTCCCTGGGCCGCTCTGGTGGAGGCAGCCTGCTCTCAGACCCTCAGTATCACTGCTGGTCCCCCTCTCCTCTGGAGTCAGCAGGCTTGTGGTTTCTTCATGAGGGTGACCTCCTGTCCTGCCCAGAAGTCCTCAGGGTGTCCTTCCACGTCTCCTCTGGGGCTTGGCTCCATGCCCTGTCCCCTGCGGTTGGTGCCACCCGGCGGGGCGGGGCCTCCACACACCCCTGCCCGCTGACCTGACAGCGTCCTGTGGTGCTTTCTCCAGGGACTTCTCTCCCACCACGGGGACTGCTGAAGAGGCCTGTGGAGCCCTTTTGCTCAAAAACAAAGGTGACATTGAAGTCACAAGGATGACAGATTTTGGAACTCTGCAAGAAGGAGAAAGCAAAAATATGGTGATCTGCATAGAGTAAGTTTGCCACTTGAATAGAATTACACAGTTGGGTTTTAAGCTGTGATCGAAGAGTTTCTGTAGAGTGAACTTTACTTTGCCTGTTTGTTTTTCATTTTATGTCTGTCTTTCTAGATTTTCCGCCCTGAAGTAGCCTTTTCACTTACACTCGATTAGAAGTATTTTCAATTGTCATTCTCTTGTTAGATTGAATTCTGTTTTATGGTAATAGTGTTTTACTTTAAAAATCCTGTCTCTGTTCACAGCTAATTTTCCCTTTCCAGGAATAAAGGAGACGTTCCTCAAAACTTAGTCAGCTGCAAGCTGGGTGGCTGGGATAAAGCTCAACAGTTCCGATTTCAAATGCTGGATAAGACCCCACTGTGCCCTGAAGTGTCTCCTGTTTGTGTTCCTCAGAAGGAGAAGGATTTTGCAGATGGAAATATTAACTCGCTAGACAGCTGCGGGGGAAGCACAGCCGGGCAGCCCCTAGAGAGCAGTTCAGTGAACAGCAGAGAAGTCTCTTCAGGTAGCCGTCTCACTGATGCCGTCGGGTCAGCCGCACCAGCACCTTCGGGCCAGGGGCTGGTGCAGCTGCTCCCGGGTCTGGGCTGGTGGGGGCGGTGGCTACACTGCTGGCGCTGGCTCTGGACCCTACTCCGGTAACTCGGGGCTGACGACTGGAGACGCGCCCAGTGTGCTTCAGACAAGCCACTTCCTCTGAACGATTCCAAACTGGGGAGAGGCTGCCTGTGCACCTTTGCCTGCTGGTCAGTGTGTGTGCTAGACCCTTCCATCAACACCACCGCTGTCAGAACAGCTCACCTTTGGTCTAATTTTGGATTTAAATTTCATCTCCCAGGTGATTGTGCCTGTAAAGGAGAAAATGGACTAAAGGAGAAGAACACATCACAGAAGCAGGTGACAGAGTCCGAACCTGATGGGCTCATCCCTCCAGGGGGAGAAACTCGGATCGTGATCACATGTGATGCAAAGTACGTGGCTGGAGGGTGTGGAAGGAGTTGACCTTAGGGACGTGTGCACATGTGTCTTGTTCTGTTTCACGTGTGGTCCTTCTGGGTTGGATGTTGTGAAAAGGATCGGTGGTTATTTTGGTGGGACAGAATCACAAGGAAAAGCACTGGAGAAAAGTGGTCCAGTCCAGGGGGCGAGTAGGGGTGCCCGCCAAGGGGCTTAGCCTGGCAGAGGACATGAGCCCCCTCAGTCCTGGGAGCCAGTGCCCCAGCCTCCTGCTGCTGCTCCTCGAGCCTGCCTTCAGCGTGCCCTGAGCCCTTCCTGCCCCACCCCTGCCCCCCGCGCAAGCTGACCAGACGGCGGCTCCTGAGCCCTTGCGGGCCCTTCCCCTCTTCTGCCTCCGTCCCTGTGTCCGGAGCCCTGGGCTCTGACTCCCAGTAACCTGTCAGCTCGGAGCTTGGGTGCAGCCCTTCTTCCCTGTCTCATCTTATCTGCACCTGCTGGTTCTACGTTGGTCCAAGGGTGGCTCTGATTAGATCAGTGCCTCGCTTCAGGCCAAGGGTGACCCTGCACACAGAGGGCAGTCCTCGCGTGAGCAGTCAGTGCTGGTGCCTGTGTAGCTCTGTGATGTGGCCCAGCCTCGAGCAGCAGAGGGAGGCGGGCCACAGGCAAAGGGAGACGGCGTCTTGTGTAGCACGGCTCTGATCAGACTTGGGGACACTGAGTGTATGTTTCCTATTCTTAAGTCTGAGAATCACAGACAATACTATTTTAGGTTTGTGATTTTATCTTATACTGTTCATGGGGTTCTCAAGGCAAGAATACTGAAGTGGTTTGCCATCATTCCCTTCTCCAGTAGATCACATTCCGTCAGACCTGTCCACCATGACCCCTCCGTCTTGGGTGGCCCCACACTGCATGGCTTAGTTTCACTGAATTAGACAAGGCTATGATCTGTGTGATCAGATTGGCTAGTTTTCTGTGACTGTGGTTTCAGTCTCTCTGCCCTCTGATGCCCTCTCTCAGCACCTACTGTCTTACTTGGGTTTCTCTTACCCTGGACGTGGGGTAGCTCCTCTCGGCCGCACTTCTGTGCCGTCGCAGCCATCGCACTCCAAGAGTGAACATGAGTGAACATTGACATTCTAGGAATCAGCAAGCTAAGATGGACTGGAATGGGTTATATCTACTACTGTGGGCAGGAATCCCTTAGAAGAAATGGAGTAGCCATCATAGTCAACAAAAGAGTCCGAAATGCAGTACTTGGATGCAATCTCAAAAATGACAGAATGATCTCTGTTCATTTCCAAGGCAAACCATTCAACATCACGGTAATCCAAGTCTATGCCCCGACCAGTAACGCTGAAGAAGCTGAAGTTGAACAGTTCTATGAAGACCTATAAGACCTTCTGGAACTAACACCCAAAAAAGATGTCCTTTTCATCATAGGGGACTGGAATGCAAAAGTAGGAAGTCAAGAAACACCTGGAGTAACAGGCAAATTTGGCCTTGGATACAGAATGAAGCAGGGCAAAGGCTAATAAGAGTTTTGCCAAGAGAATGCAAACACCCTCTTCCAACAACACAAGAGAAGACTCTACACATGGGCATCACCAGATGGTCGACACCAAAATCAGATTGATTATATTCTTTGCAGCCAAAGATGGAGAAGCTCTATACAGTCAGCAAAAACCAGGAGCTGACTGTGGCTCAGATCATGAACTCCTTATTGCCAAATACAGACTGAAATTGAAGAAAGTGGAGAAAACCACTAGACCATTCAGGTATGACCTAAATCAAATCCCTACTGACTATACAGTGGAAGTGAGAAATAGATTTAAGGGACTAGATCTGATAGACAAAGTGCCTAATGAACTATGGGCGGAGGTTCATGACATTGTACAGGAGACAGGAATCAAGACCATCCCCAAGAAAAAGAAATGCAAAAAAGCAAAATGGCTGTCTGAAGAGGCCTTGAAAATAGCTGTGAAAAGAAGGGAACCGAAAAGCAAAGGAGAAAAGGAAAGATATTCCCATTTGAATGCAGAGTTCCAAAGAATAGCAAGGAGAGATAAGAAAGCCTTCCTCAGAGATCAATGCAAAGAAATAGAGGAAAACAATCAAATGAGAAAGACTAGAGATCTCTTCAAGAAAATTAGAGATACCAAGAGAACATTTCATGCAAAGATGGGCTCAATAAAGGACAGAGATGGTAGGGACCTAACAGAAGCAGAAGATATTAAGAAGAGGTGGCAAGAATACACAGAAGAACTGTACAAAAATGATCTTCATGACCCAGATAATCTCGATGGTGTGATCACTCACCTAGAGCCAGACACCCTAGAATGTGAAGTCAAGTGGGCCTTAGGAAGAATCACTACAAACAAAGCTAGTGGAGGTGATGGAATTCCAGTTGAGCTATTTCAAATCCTGAAAGATGATGCTGTGAAAGTGCTGCCCTCAATATGCCAGCAAATTTGGAAAACTCATCAGTGGCCACAGGACTGGAAAAAGTCAGTTTTCATTCCAATCCCAAAGAAAGGGAATGCCAAAGAATGCTCAAACTATCACATAATTGCACTAGACTCACATGCTAGCAAAGTAATGCTCAAAATTCTCCAAGCCAGGCTTCAGCAATACGTGAATTGTGAACTTCCAGATGTTCAAGCTGGATTTTGAAAAGACAGAGGAACCAGAGATCAAATTGCCAACCTCCAATGGATCATCAAAAAAGCAAGAGAGTTCCAGAAAAACATCTAGTTCTGCTTTATTGACTATGCCAAAGCCTTTGACTGTGTGTATCACAATAAACTGTGGAAAATTCTTAAAAGAGATGGGAATACCAGAACACCTACCTGACCTGCCTCTTGAGAAACCTGTATGCAGGTCAGGAAGCAACAGTTAGAATTGGACATGAAACAACAGACTGGTTCCAAATAGGAAAAGGAGTACGTCAAGGCTGTATATTGTCAGTCCGCTTATTTAACTTATATGCAGAGTACATCATGAGAAACACTGGGCTGGAAGAAGCACAAGCTGGAATCAAGATTGCCGGGAGAAATATCAGTAACCTCAGATATACAGATGACACCACCCTTATGGCAGAAAGTGAAGAAGAACTAAAGAGCCTCTTGGTGAAAGTGAAAGAGGAGGGTGAAAAAGTTGGCTTAAAGCTCAACATTCAGAAAATGAAGATCATGGCATCCGGTCCCATCACTTCATGGCAAGTAGATGGGGGAACAGTGGAAACAGTGGCTGACTTTATTTTTCTGGGCTCCAAAGTCACTGCAGGTGGTGATTGCAGTCGTGAAATTAAAAGATGCTTAGTCCTTGGAAGGAAAGTTATGACCAGCCTAGACAGGATATTGAAAGGCCGAAACATTATTTTGTCAACAAATGTCCGTCTGGTCAATGCTATGGTTTTTCCAGTGGTCATGTATGGATGTGAGAGTTGGACTATAAAGAAAGCTGAGTGCAGAAGAATTGATGCTTTTGAGCTGTGGTGTTGGAGAAGACTCTTGAGAGTCCCTTGGACTGCAAGGGGATCCAACCAGTCCATCCTGAAGGAGATCAGTCCTGGGTGTTCATTGGAAGGACCGATGTTGAAGCTGAAACTCCAATACTTTGGCCACGTGATGTGAAGAGCTGACTCATTTGAAAAGACCCTGATGTTGGGAAAGATTGAGGGCAGGAGGAGAAGGGGACGGCTGAGGATGAGATGGTTGGATGGCATCACCGACTCAGTGGACATGGGTTTGGGTGGACTCCGGGAGTTGGCGATGGACAGGAAGGCATGGCATGCTGCAGTTCATGGGGTCGCAGAGTCAGACATAACTGAGCGACTGAACTGATTTTATCTTGGGAAAATGTTACATTGCTTATTGTAAAACATCCCTTTTTTCCTGTAAAAGAATTATTAAAAGGCTAACGGTGACTGGTTTGCTACCTCTGTGACTTTCCCTGAGTGAAAAGGGAGGTTGTATTAGATCTGCCTGTCTTAACTTATAACACACACTGAATTGTGTCTTGTTTTTCCAGGAATTCTGGCCGCTGCAGGGAGCTCCTTCTGCTTTGCTTCTCCAATTTCATAATTGGGCGATACCTTGAAGTAAATGTTGTAAGTGAGGAGGAGTCACTGATAGCCATCCGTGAACCCTTTTCGTGGAAGAAGTCTAAAAGTTCCCAGGTGTTAGCTTCCACCAAAACCACAGTCGTCGTGACCACACAGAAAAGGTACCATGAGCAGAAATGAAAAAGCAAGCCCTGATCTCGGGCTCGCGATGAGAGGGACACACACGGTTGCTGTTGTTGAAGG
The DNA here is from genome assembly GCF_019320065.1 of Cervus canadensis. Taxonomy (NCBI): domain Eukaryota; kingdom Metazoa; phylum Chordata; class Mammalia; order Artiodactyla; family Cervidae; genus Cervus; species Cervus canadensis. The sequence goes on along the minus strand of NC_057406.1, from coordinate 584,453 downwards.
GATGCAGACGTCCAGTTAAAGGGGTGTAGCTGTGGCCCAGCCTCTTACATCACTGTGCTCGGGGCACGCTGTGAGGACCAGGCGGGGAGCCTGTGACCGCAGCTCGTCTCGGGGTGACTCTCAGGGCAGGACGGGGCTTGACCCTCACCCTCAGCTCCTGCCGCCTGTCATGTTCCCAGCAGCACAGCCGCTCACCCTCAGAGACAGCCCGTGTCCCACATGGGCACCCCTCAGGAAGGGGTCAGTGAGACGTGGCTGGCGTAGCCTCTGTGAGCTGTCCACAGCACCCAAGTGTCACTTATCAAGGGCAGCTTGAGGGTCACTTGGCTGCTTGAAGCCCTTTTGAAGATGTGACACCTTTTAAAAGTGAAATTAAGAAAAAAAAAACCTGTAACCTGCCATCTACGTGTGGCTGGCGGTTGGGGACCACCCAGACTTTAACTAGGGCATCGTCTGGAGAAAGTGCTTTTTGTCTACCTTTCTCATCTGCAGTAACAAACCCCAGAAGCTCTAAAAAGCAGATTTTGCTTTTTCAAGTTTGGTGCCAAAAATCATGACCTATAGACTGGAGGGTTTTCATGACTTCGTCCTGTGGGTATGTGGCCTCAGCTGCTGCCCCAAGTCCCTGGGATGATGGGTGCTACTTTTCTGTAATGGGAAGCCCTGAATTTCTGCTTACACCCTACCTGGGAATAACTGAAGATAAGATGCGGACTTCAGCTCAGCTGTGGGCTAAAGGAAGACCTGTTGGACTGTTGTGTGTTGTCGGCCTTGGGTTGGAGCACTGTTGACTCCCAGCATGCACAGGGAGCCGCGTCCACTCCCAGCATGCACGGGGAGCCGCGTCGTCCCTGCCCAGTCTCTCAGTCTCTCTGACCTGCTCTCTCTGTGAAGCGATAGTCCCGCCCCCGCCCTGCCTGTGATCGTAAGGATCTTTCTTTCCACCGAGCTGGGTCTTTGTCTTGGTGCACCAGTGCTTGGTTGCTCTACGTGGGCTTTTCTCTCGTTGCTGTGAGCAGGGCTCACAGGATGTCTGAGGGCTGACATTGCAGTGGCTTCTCTTGCTGCGGAACATGGGCCCTGGGGTGCGCTGGCCTCAATAGTTGCAGCACGTGGGCTCAGCAGTGGCATGCGGGGTTAGTTGCCCCACAGCATGTGAGATCTTAGTTCTCAGGGCAGGGATCAAACCCATGTCCCTTGGATTGAAACGTGGATTCTTAACCGCTAGACCATTGGGAAGTCCCAGTTAATGAGGATTAAATGTACAGTTTCTGGCTCTGAGCAGTTAGGAGTAATAAATAAGCAGTAACAGTCACTAGGTCTATGAACAGTGGTCAGGTTGGGTGGCTCTAGGGATGGAAGCTGAACACAGGAGCAAGAAGTCACATGGTCCGCAAGTGGTGGGTCCCCAGGGCAGGGCTCCAGTTACAGGAGCTTTCTAGAGCTTCCAGCTGTCTTCAGTGGTGCTGCAAGCAGCTTTCTCATCACAAGTTGACTTAACTGAAAAAGTAAAATAGAGCAGGAGCACACATATTTAATCCCCTGGTCAGCTTTTTCACTTTGAATGTTAATACATTGTTCCTGTTCAGGAGCATCCCTAAAACAAACATCTGTTTCCCACCATCAAAGCAGTGACCCAGACTGCCTGTCCTGATGGCCTGGCTCTTTTGGAACTGCCACCGTCTGCATCTGCCCACCCCATCAGTAGGCAGGCTGCTTTAAGCCCTTCAAGACCTAGACCCAGCCACCAGTGGCCAGCAGCCTCCACACAAGGCAGGGCCTGGGAGCAACCAGACCAGGGGCAGCCACACCCACCACTCAACAGCAGTCAGCCCACCATGACCGGAGGACCCACACAGCCCACACAGAGGGCGCCTGTAGCTGTGAGGCATGTGGCTCTGGTGCTCAGCGGGGACTGTGCTGCTGGGTGCACAGGACATCTACAAAAGGCCACTTTTCCAAGGCCAGGAAACGTAACCACCCCCCCAGATACTCAGAAATAAAAACAGCAAGCTGGGCAGAGGAGGGCTTCCCTGGTGCTCCAGTGGTTAAGAATTTGCCTGCCAATGCAGGAGACACAGGTTCAGTCTCTGCTCTGGGAAGATCCCACTTGCCAAGGAGTAATTAGGCCTGTGAGCCACAACTGCTGAGCCTGCATGCCCCGGGGCCTGTGCTCCTTAACAAGGGAGGCCACTGCAAAGAGAAGCCCTCGGGCCGCAATGGAGAGGAGCCCCCACTCACCACATAGAGAAAGCCTGCATGCAGCAGCAAAGACCCAGTGCAGCCAGAAATACATAGTGTTAGCAAGGTGACAGAGGGATGCGTTCCAAATACAGGAACAGGTAAAACTCCAGAAGAAGAACCGAGCGACGTGGAGACAAGCCTCCTGCCCAAGAGATTTCAAGGTAATGATGATTGCAGAGATCAAGCAACTTGGGAGAAGAGTGCATGGATGCAGCGAGAAGTGAGAAGTTTTCAACAGAGTTAGAAAACGTAAAGAACCAAACAGATGGAGACTGAAGTAACTGAGATGGAATATGCCCTAGAAGGAATCAGCATTGGATTAGATGATATGGAGGAATGAAACAGCAAGCTTGGGAGACAGTGGTAGAAATCACTGAGGTGGAACAGAAGAAAGAGAAAAGAATAAAAAGAAATGAGGATAGATTAAGAGACCACTGGGATGACGTCAAGTGTGTAGACATTCACGTGATAGGGGTCCCAGAGAGAGGAGCGAGAGAAAGGGGCAGAGAACACAAGTGAAGGCGTAACAGCTGAAAACTTCCTAACTTGGAAAAGAAAACAGACATCCAGGTCCAGGAAGCACAGGGAGTCCCAAACAGGATCCACCCAAAGAGGAACATAGCAAGACACACTGTCGTTAACCTGGGAAAAGTTAGAGGCGGAGTATTAAAGGCAGCACACTGGGTACAAGGGCACTCCTGTAAGACAGTCCGCTGATTTCTCAGAATCTGCGGGCCAGAAAGGAGTGGCAGGATATATTTAAAGGGATGAAAGGGAAAAAACTAACGCCCAGGAACACAACCCAGCAAGGCTCTCATTCAGATTTGATGGAGAGATCAAAAGCTTTACAGACAAGCAAAAGCTAAAAGAATTCAGCATCACCAAACCAGCCTTACAAGAAACGTTAAAGGGACTTTAGCAAAAAAGAAAAGGCCACAAATGAAAGTGTGAAAGTCATGAAAGAACACTCGTAGGAAAGATAAAAATATATAGTAAAGCTTGCAAAAACAGCCTTGTATAAAGCTAGTAATAAGGTTAAAAGGCAAAAGTAGTGAAATCATATGTGCCCGTAACAAGTAGTTAAGTGACAGTGTCAGTTGCACAGTTGTATCCGACTCTTTGTGACCCTATGCATGGTAGCCCACTGGGCTTCTCTGCCTTGGGAGTCTCCAGGCAAGAACACTGGAGTGGGTTGCCATACCCTTCTCCAGGGGATCTTCCTGACCCAGGGACTGAACCCATGTCTCTATGTCTCCTGCATTGGCAGGTGAGTTCTTCACCACTAGCGCCAACTGGGAAGCCGAGTAAATAAGGGATACACAAAAGATGTCAAGTATGATGTCAGATATGATAATCATGAGGGAAGGGAAGTAAAAATGCAGGGTTGTTTAAATGTGTTTGTACTTAAGCAGCTTAAATAACCATAGATGGATGGATGGATTGATGGGTGGATGGATAGATGGGTGGATGGATGAATGGATGGAAGGTGGAAATGGATGGATGGAGGCTGGTTGGATGGAGAGGTGGGTGGATGGATGGGAGGGACAGATAGATGGATGTATGGATAGATGCGTGGGTGGGTGGATAGCTAGCTATCCCCAATGTGGGGAATACAGTCAATAACGATGTATCAATATCTTTGCAGAATGACACATGTTAACTATGCCATGATCGTCCTTTTTGAAACGCACAGAAACATCAAATCACTCTGTCGCTTAACAGAAACTAACAGTGTTGTAGGTCAGTTATACATCAAAAACAAAGTTATAGAAAAGGACGTCAGATCTGTGGTCACCAGTTTGGTTCAGGGGAGGGGAATTGAATGAAGGAGGTAAGAGGTGCAAATCACCATTAACCAATGAGTGAGTGCTGGGGTGTGACGCGCAGTGGGACGGGTGCAGTCAGCCCTGCTGTGTGCCACATGTGAGGGTTGTTCACGGAGTGAAACCTGGGAGTTCTCGTCACATGGAAAACTATCTTTTTCTGTTTCTCCAACTTTGTGTTTGCACGAGACGGTGAGTGATCATGATTTCTTGATGCATATAAATCAGGTCATTATGCTGCACACTTTAACTGTCTTCAGTGCATCTGTCAGTATCTCTATGAAACTAGAAGGAAAAGAACAGTTGAGCTCATTGGAAGCTTCGAAACAGTGTTTCTGAATTCCCTGGTGTCTGGAGGCTCCTGGTCATTGGGCCCATTCTCCTATCGCAGGCAGAGCAGCTCTGTTCCTGCTTACAGGAGGACAGGCCCGGAGAGCAGGTCCCAAAGCTGAATGACACTTTACAAACCGAGAACCGAGGCCAGAGCCCAAGGGTCAGTGGCTTTTGGTGAGAATGTGTAAGTGAAGACATCTGGTAGGAAGTGCTGTGTGAGGAAGGATTGTTTTTGACTTGTGACTCTCTTTTGTAAGGAACTCACGACGACAACTTCCCAGCTTCCTCCCGCAGTACCCGATACCAGACAGGCTTAAGAAGTGTGTGGAACAGAAAATCGACATCCTGACCTTCCAGCCGCTGCTTGCGGAGGTAAGGATTGTGTCTTAACGCGAAGCACTGATTCTTCTCCGCACTCGAGCTGTTTTCTGACAAACTCAGGATGAACCCTTGTCGAGTTCAGAGGTCATGTGGGCTGGTTTTCACCCTGGGGAGCTGAGAGTGTCAGAATATTGAGTGTGGAGACCATCGCTGGGTCCCTCTGGAGACGGTCCATCCTCACAGCCTTATGGACTTACATGCACCAGGGCTCTGGGGATACCCTCTCCCCACCTGGCCTTTCTCCTGTGTGGCTGAGCCTCTCGGCAGCTCTCCACTCCTGCCGGAGCTCTGAGCACTAGGAAGGCCTGCAGCCGTGCAGAGCAGTGCGGAGCGGAGGGGGCTACCCTCCCCAACCCCGACCCTCGGGCGTCCTCTGCCGGGACGGCTCCTCCTCACCCTCCCAGTGCTGTGTGTTCTCAGGCTTCCTCATGCCTGCTGGAGGAGGCCTGCTTCGAACCTGTCTGCTGTGACGGGAGAAGGGCTGGGAGTCTGAGGGCAGGGCAGTGCTGAGTGAGCCCCGGCAGGGCTGGAGCCTGTGTGTGTGCAGCGGGAGCAGAGATGTCTGCTTCACTGGCAGGGAGGAGGGGAGCGCGGCCCTGTCTCCAGGAGGCATCTTCCCAAGAATCTGGGGGTCTGTTGGCTGAGGACAGGGTGAGTGGAGTGAGAACTGGGCCTGTGTTGATTCGGGGCAAGGGGGGAGGAGAGGCCATGTGGGCCCTGTGTCAGAGGAGAGCTTGAGCCCATGACTGTGTGGCAGCTAGGAGCACGCCTGACACTGTAAGACAGACTGACGGACAGACGGAGCCTCCGTCTGCTGGGCCCTGTGTCCTCCGCAATGAGGATGCCGCAAGGGCACCCGCAGCAGACAGCACCCGAGGCTGGCTGACCACAGGGAAGGGGCAGCACCTGGAAGCATGTGGGCGAGGCCGCGGGTGGCTGCAGTGATTCCTGTCGGCCTGAACTGAAGCCGGAGCAGCAAACCTGCCCTAAAGTAGCTCAGAGCAAACCTGGGGCTGAGAAGCAGATCCCAGGGCGGTGCTCGTACAATGTCCTGTGGGCCTCCTGTGACTTGGCCTGGGCACCAGGACGGGACCTCCTCGGGAGTGCAGTTCCCAGGAGAAAGTGGCTCCTTTCAGCAGTGGTAACATCACAGAACTGAGATAGCGCACCTGTCACTCAGCACTTCTGCGCCCTGTGACCTCCCCCCCCCCCACCCCGCAGTGTGGCCCCTCCTGGGGCTCCTCCCATCTGCTGGGGGCCTGCACAGTAGGTTCCCCACTGCCCTGTCTGGGAGGGGCCCTCTGGGCCCGGGAGGCGTTGCTTTCCTTCTCACCTTTATTCTTTTGTACAAAGCCTGTATTTTCCCCTACCTCCTTTTAGGGTTTTCACTAGTTTTAAGGCATTTAATTCACAGTGTGCCTTGCTGTAAGTTCTTCACGTTTCTTGGCTTGGGTTCTTTGAACTTATTGGACAACCAGAACTTACAGTTCTCAGATTTCAAGGTTCTTGGCCATTCTGTCTTCATGTGTTCCTTCTGCCCTGCTCTCCAGGCTCCTCTGACGGGCACGTGCGGCCACATGAATTAGCCCAAGCTGCCGGCTGCTCCCTTCACTTCTCTCCGTCTTTCCCCTCTGCGCTGCATTCTGAGTAGTTGCTCTGGCTGTGTCTTCACAGCCAGATGTTTCTTCTGCAGCATGTGATCCCCTTCAGACACTGCAGTTATTGCCTCCACAAGTTCAGTGAGGGTCTTTTATATCTTCTGTATTTCTACTTAATGGACTTCCCTGGGGCTCAGATGATAAAGAATCTACCTGCAATGCAGGAGGAGAATACAGGAAACTCAGGTTTGATCCCTGGGTGCGGAAGATCCCCTGGAGAAGGGAATGGCAACCCACTCCAGTATCCTTGCCGGGAGAATTCCGTGGACAGAGAAGCCTAATGGGCTACAGTCCATGGGGTTGCATAGAGTAGGACTTGACTGAGTGACTAACATTTTCACTTTAACTTCTCTACTTAATATGTTTCATCTTTCCTCAACTTTCTTTTCACTTCCATTTTTTCCCCTCCACTTTTTGAATGTATATAGTTAAATATATAAAATATATAAATATGTAAAAGAACTGTTTTATGTGTTTGTGTACTGATTCTATCCCAGGGTTTTTGTGGGTTTTTTTTTCTTCCTTTTGAACCTCTTATTTTGTTTGGAGTTTAGCTGATCAGCCATGTTGTGATAGTTCAAGGTGAACAGCGAAGGGACTCAGCCATGCATATACATGGATCCATTCTCCCCCAGACTCCCCTCCCGTCCTCAACATTGAGCAGAGTTCTGTGTGCTCCACAGCAGGTCCTTGTTGGGTATCCACTTAACAGCAGTGTGTACATGTCCCTCCCAAACTCTCTCACTATCCCTTCTCCCCATTCTTCCCCCTGGTAACCGTAAGTTCCTTCTCTAAATCTGTCAGTCTCTTTCTGTTTTGTAAATAAGTTCGTTTGTATCGTTTCTTTTTAGATTCTGCATATAAGGGATATTTCTCCTTCTCTGACTTAACTCCTGGGGTCATTTTTTTGTTCTGTAGATAGGTTTTTCTCCTCCTGGGGTCATTTTTTTGTTCTGTAGATAGGTTTTTCTCCTCATTACAGGTTGTGGCTTCTGCTCATTTCCATGCCTGATCATCTTTGGATGCTAAACAAACATCCTGCATTCTACTTAGTTGGTATTTCTATTCCTGCAAGTAGCTTTGAACTTTGTTCTGGGATGCAGTTAGGTTAGCTGGCAGTGGTTGGGTACTTTTTAGCCTGGATTTAAAGCCTTATTAGACCAGAGTAGTTTTTACTTAGGGCTGATCCCTTCTGAATCCCCCACCCAGTGCCCCGGTATCTCAGGCCTTTCTCTTTAGGCTAGGGGGCCCGTGGCACCTCAGCCCTGTGTGAGCTCTGGGAATTGTTCTTTCCAACCCAGTGGCTCTCAGCAGGCGAACTTGCCCCCAGGAGACACTTGGTTGTCACCGTTGAGAGAGCCCACAGCCTCCAGTGGATGGAGGCCAGAGGTGCTACTCACTGCCGAGCTCTGCGCAGCTCAGCCCTGCTGCAGAGGCCGGGCCGCCCTGGCGTCTCCCGCCCCGGCGTCTCCCGCCCCACGCGTCTACCCCGTCTGGCATAGCTCCTCCCGCTCATGTGCTCACGGGGCCCTGGGAAGCTCCAGACCACCCCGGCATTCGGCCTCCTGGGACCCCCAGCCCCGCCCGCTCTGGGCAGAGACCGCGAGGCTGCTGGGTGTGCTCCGTGCCGAGCCTGGCAGCTCTGTCTGGGTGGGAGCTGGGCGGCTGTGGGCACACTCAGATGGCTCCCGGTCTCAAGGCTGCCGCCCTGCATTTGCCGGGTCATCGGCGTGTGAAGGCTGGTTAGCCTGTCCTTTGGCCTCCTGACCTGAGTGTGTGTGGAGTGCCGCTCTGCTCTCACTCACAGGCTGCCTTGTTTCCAGCTTTTGAACATGTCAAACTACAAGGAGAAGTTCTCAACTCTGCTCTGGCTGGAGGAGATTCATGCAGAAATAGAACTGAAGGAGTATAATATGAGTGCAGTCACCTTGAAAAGAAACGGGGATCTGCTCGTTCTGGAAGTCCCAGGATTGGCTGAAAGTCGGCCTTCGCTGTATGCAGGTTTGTTATGTGTCATGTTCTCCTCGGTGAACTGGCAGCCACTGAACACGGTCACGGAAGAGAACATGTTAGCTGGCAGCGCTGTCGTCACATGAGTTGCCTTTGCTTTGGGTATCTCTCTTAGTACATTGATGTGATTTTAAGCCATTGACCTCATAATGTTTTTTGGCTTATTCCACTTCTTCATAGTGTTTCACCTTACAGTACAGCAGCAAAGTTTATTGAGTTTGTAGTTTTACATGTGGTAATGTGTTTTTTAACTAGGTGATAAACTGATTTTAAAAACCCAAGAGTACAATGGACACGTGATCGAATACATCGGCTACGTGATTGAGGTGAGAGGCCACTGTTAGTCAGTCCATGTGGGGCTGGCCCAGCAGACCACTCACAGAGGTGACCCATCTGCCTTGGGGACAGGGAGGGGGTCCCCTGGGTGTTGACAGCATTTTAGAAAATCAAGGATCAAGAGAATATTTAAATAAGTGTGATACATAAAGAGAACTTTGTAACTGAAGAAATCCTATCACTTTCAGCCATAAACAGCGTCTTACTTGTTATCACATCGATATCAAGGTATCGCATGAGTATCCCATGGAAGGCTTGCATCTACTCAGATTTGAGTGTTCTGAACAGGTCCCAGAGGGTAGACTGGTCATGCCCCTAGGGGCCACTCTGTGGACTAAATCCTCAGCAGAAGCAGGGCCAGAGATGTCAGGGGTGAGACCCCCATGGCCCTGCCCCCAGGCTGGCTGAGGGAGTGAGCAGCGCCACAAGCTGGAGAGTCCAGAGCTGAAGCTGCAAGTGCCAGCCTCCGGGTGAGGGCGCCCTGCCAACCCTCCTGCAGGACCATCTGGAGCCGCCGCTCCTGAGTGATGGGCTGCCAGGTGAAGCTAGGGCTGTCTCGGGTCTCAGTCTGTTGCTTCACTCAGTTCTCTGGAACTCCTTGGCCGGTGCCGTGGCCTGGGTACCTTGAAGGCACCAAGGCCCTCGAGAGCCCCCAGATTGTGTGGCAGGCGGCACGGTGCTTCCGGGAGCCTCCTTGGCTGCGCCAGCACTGGCCTCCCCCGGCCACCGCCTCAGAGGGCCTGCTTGTCTGGGGCAGCGCACGGAGCACTTCCCCCCTTCTCCCTGAGTCTGGCTCTGTAAGCACACCCCATTGTGTTCCCTTGTGTTATCTTATGCTTGCTTATCTTGGTCTCCCTAGTTTTTTTTGTTTCATAGTTTTTGAAGTTTCTGTAAACGACAGTGTCAGTACATGCTGTCCTGGGGGCCTCGATCTGTTGATGACTGTGCCTGTAGACCCTCACTGTTTGTGGTTTGTTTCCTTGTCTGCTTGGTGGTCTTTGATTACAGATTTATTTTCATTTGTCTTAACCTGTGGGAAAACTGGGGACCTGTGCTTGCATTTGCTTCTGCCAAGAGCAGGGGCACAGTTAGCCTCATGTCACGGCCCCCAGCTCTTGGGAGAGACCCCACTGCCTGCTGCTCCTGTCCTCTCAGCTCCTCCTCAGCTCGGGATTTTCCATCCTGCTCATCTCGGATTGTTATGTAGGATCTAGTTTTGGCTGGAGGGTTCCTGAATGTCTAGTACCCTGTCCTGCTGGAAGGGGGTTTCAGAATGATGTCCATGAGGCATTTTTGTGGTCAGCACACCCTGCTGTTAGTGGTCACTCACTTGTCTACTTTGGAGGTGGCAGCCTGTCTCCAACATAGGCTGTCTGAGCCCCGAGGAGAGTGCGACCTGGGGGAGGAGTCGGCAGATGTGCTAGTGGGGCTGGGGATGCAGCGGCACAGTGACGGAATCTTTTTAATATTTTTGCACACGTTTCAGATACCAGATTTTAGCTCTGATCTATAGGATGGATTTTGATGATGCGTTATGACTATGGGTGGAGGATTGTCCAAAGCAAGCATAAAGATGAGAAGTAAAATATTTTTCTTTTTAGATTCATGAAGAAGATGTAACTCTTAAACTTAATCCAGAATTTGAACAAGCATATAACTTTGAACCTATGGATGTGGAATTTACATACAACAGGTAATGCTTCGGGGAGTCTTTCTGCCGGGTGGGGGGCTTCTCCCCTTCGCTCGGCCCCTTGATGCCTCGGTGGCGGCATGGGTGCTGCAGGTGGTGCTCCTGCCCCTCTCTGTGGTCACAGCTGGGTCAGTGGACATGTGTAACATACTGAGCTGCGAACGTTTGCACATCCGTTCCTTCTTGGACCTGAAGTGAGAATCCCCACGCTCAGTACCACCGCCACTGCTCCCTCTCAGCCCTCGTCACGTGTCACCAGCCATCTGTTCCCTTCCTCCCCCAAGCCCCCCACTGTCAGCAGGGATTTTGTGTTTCTCTTCACTTTTTAAAGCACAGTCTGTGTCTGTGCATATGCACACGCGCACACACACAGGAACGGTTGTGTTAGCTGCAGCTGCTTTGCGCTTGCAGCCTGTGGTCTCTGGAGTGGTGTGTGTGCTGACGTGAGGGTCACATGCCAGGTGCTCGGCACGCTTGTGCCCCCGTGTGTTCTGCCCCGTCTGTGTGCCAGCTGGGCTTCTGTGCACACACTCCCTCCTCGTGCACACACTCCCCCCTCGTGCACACACTCCCTCCTCGTGCACACACACTCCCCCCTCGTGCACACACTCCCCCTCGTGCGCACACTCCCCCCTCGTGCACACACTCCCCCCTCGTGCACACACTCCCTCCTCGTGCACACACACTCCCCCCTCGTGCACACACTCCCCCCTCGTGCGCACACTCCCCCCTCGTGCACACACTCCC